>NC_134139.1:178459545-178762575 GCF_033958435.1 Carettochelys insculpta | reverse complement strand
GAATTTTCGGGAAGAAGGGGCCTCCAGAAGAAGGACTTCCTTCCGTAAGCTGCCCCAGCGGCCGCTCTTCTATACAGTGTTTTGGAGTCCGGAAGAATGGTCTTCTGGACTCCATATCACGTGTCATTATGCTAATGAGGCACAGGGAATTTGCATCGACGTCTCATTAGCATCTTTTGCTCCCTGTATTAGCATGCCACTTCCGAAGGAAGTGGCCTGTGTAGAAACAGCCATAGTGTAGACTTGGCCTCATGGACAACAGAGTCAGGTAATTTGGTCACCCAATACTAACCAACTGCTTGGTCTGATGAACTTTACTACAAAGAAGTGACTGGGAGGTTGGAGGGGATGATGACAAACTAATGTTTCCTGCCTTATGGAAATTCTACATTAGGCAGGGTAGGAAAACAACGGCTGTCTTCCTTCTGCCTCCCCACTCTAATGAGATACTTTAAAACACCTGGAAGCAAAAAGGATTCTAACTGTAAGGTTGGGGGAAAGGATTGCTCTGCACAGGTCAGAAAAGGCACCTCTGGTCTGTGAAGGACTTTAAATGAAGTAACATCTAGGATAATTATTTGTAACCAGTTTCTTAGTGAAAATAGCTTAGATTGTGTACTTTTTATTACTTTCTTAGTGATTTGCTTTGCTCTGTTTGTCTTTGACCAATTAAAATACTCATTTTCATAGTTCATAAAACTTATTTCTGATTTATAATATAACCTAATTTACATGATTTATAACTAATGGGGGCAAGAGGCTGCGTATAACTTCCTTCAAGGAAGGAGGCAAATTTCATTTAGCTTTGGGTTTTCACCCCAAAGGGGTTGGAGTGAAGGGTGAATACCTCGGTCTGACCTCTCCTTTGGATTTGGGAAGTAGAAAGTACCAGGAATAAAACCCTTGGCCCTGATACTTCAGGAACTTTGCAGGCTAAGAAGCCCATTATTAATGGAACAGGCCTCTCTTTGGGGCAGACAGCTCTTTGGGGCAGAATGTCCAGCAACTTATGGTTATTTTCCAGCAGAAACTCTGCCTGACTGCCCAGGGAAGCATCCATGCAACTCAAAAGGTTCTGGTGGGCCTTGAAATCCTCAGGTACTGAAGAGAAGAAAAAACAAAGAGTCTTCACTGGGGACGATGGAGACAAGTAACTGTGCCAGAGATGGATCCTGCTTCTGAACTGATGGGCCCCCCCTAACCCTAGACAGGCCTAATGATCTCACCATGAAATGAGACGAGGAGTTTGACCCTCACAATAAAGGGGTGTCCCACGGATTTCACGGGGAACACCAGTCCTAAGGACAGGGCACTGATGGCCAGCAGGGGCTAGGCCAGGGTCCCCTGGCTTGACTGAGAATGAGTGCTGATCTTCATGGCCATTTCGCTCCATGAACAGTCCTCAAAGCTGGCCAAGTTATTGTGAGTGGGAGGAGAATGCTGACATGAATGCCGAGGAGTCTCGGATCTCCAGGCCAAAGAATGCAAGTAACTAGTTCAACTCATCCATCATCCAGTGGGGAGAGAGGTGTAAGAGGGTAGGTGCTGGCAGTGGAAGCAGCACAGCCACCATCAAGTATGACTGAGCTGCCTCTGGTGCCAGGAGCGGTGTTGGTACTGAAGTTAGTGCTAGTGCTAATGCAGCTGATGTTGCCAAGACACAGGACAGGAAGTGTTACCAGGGCAACATCAGGGATGCTAAGTGGTGCAGTCCCAAGGAGTATGCAGATGACAAAGAAGTCCCCTGTGCTGAGCCTGGCACTCACCCCCCTTTTACAGTTGGCAGCAGGGGAATACCAGGACTTAGTACTGACTGACCTGAAGGTCCTGCAGCAGATCCAGACAATGCCAATGAAGCTGCAGATGCTGTAGCCCTAGTGAAGTCCTGGACCAAGGGAAAGCTTGGCATAGAAAAGCAGAGGAAATCTGCTGCTAACACATGGAGTCAGAACAGGAGCTGAGAATACAGCATCTTACATCTCTCCATGGTATGCCTCCTGAAGAAATAGGTCTCCATGAAACATTGACTGTCTTGGGAAATCTTTTGCTTGCCCCACTCACTGAAGAGACTTGAGAGCATAAGACAATCGCACTCATCAACTCTGAGGGCTACTTCCAATCTGGTACAGGCCTGGGTAAAGAAACAGTCTTCATGGCCTGCGTGTGAAGGTGCTGCGTCTGGCGAAGGTCCCTAACCATCTAAGACAGAGGTGGCCAACACGTGGCCCGTGGGACAGAATCTAGCCCACAAAACCTTTTCATCTGCTGCTGACTTCTCGGGCTCCCCACCCTGCAGCACTGAAATAATGGCACCAAATTTAATTGGTTTGATGGCTGGCAAGGCAGCAGGACGGATCCAGCTGTTAAGCCAATTAAATTGAATTCCATTACATCATTGCAGCAGGGCAGGGAGCCACCAGCACTGCAGGTGGGGGAAAGGAGTAGGAGGCCAGGGGAGCCACGCAGTTGTGCTGAGGAGGTGTTGGCGGCCACTGTGAAGGAGCAGTGAGGAGGAGCAGGCATTGTCTGAGGTAGGTTCATCTTGGGTTTGGGGCTGAGAGGGGTTAAACCTGGGGACTGGAGGAAGCATTGGGGCTATTTTGTATTTAGCCCCCAGAACATGTAAAAAATTGATGTGGCCCCCAATGAAAATCAGTTGGCCACCCCGATCTAAGACCATTCCACAAATAGTAACAGAGAGGAAGCCGTGCTAGTCTATACACTATCAAAACAAAAAGCAGTCAAGTAGCACTTTAAAGACTAGCAAAATAGTTTATTAGGTGAGCTTTCATGGGACAGACCCACTTCTTCAGATGGGTCTGTCCCACGAAAGCTCACCTAATAAACTATTTTGCTAGTCTTTAAAGTGCTACTTGACTGCTTTTTGTTTTGACATTCCATGAATGGTTTACAAATCAAACTTCACACTTTGACATGCAGCTCCTCTACGCAAAGCAAGCACCTCATGTGGGGTTTTTCATTGGGGATCTTCTCTAACACAATGGGCAACGTTTAAACCCTGGTGAAAAACTAAAATAAACTAACTAATACTAAGAGTACTAACAATATACAGCTAAAAACAGCTAACTCAAATGATGAGAGAAACTGAGAGTTTAAGAACCCCAGAGATTTTATTCCAGCCATGGGGTGGTAAGAAGGAACCTGGGTGAAGGGCTTGTGAGGGTAGCACCACTTCATGTAGCCAGGGGAGGATCTATGGTCATGAGACATGAATGCCCACTCTACAGCTAGTGCAAGTCATGATGTGCTGGGCACGCAGACAGCTTAGTGGAATATGTGGCTGTATCTACTTGAGGAAGTGAAAGCAAGAGCTTCAACTTTGAAAATGTGTGAAGCAGCCAACTGCTCTATAGCTCACATCTTCATTGTGGACTACACAATATGGACTTTGTCTTTTGCAGAGGCCACCTTGTCAGGAAGCTATTGCAGAATGTGGATCTTTGACTGAACTCATACAAGTGTGTATTTATCTATTAAACTTGTTTTCACAGAGCCATGCAAATCTGTGCCTATTTGCAGACCACATGCAGATTGCGCATTGGCTTCAGATACAAATTTTGTATCTGCACAGAGCTCTATTCATAATCCTGTCTACATCTGATCACTGTTTCCCAAATGTCCAGAAGAAGGGGCCTGCTGGGGTAAGGTTTAGAAAATAAAATTAATGCTTCCACAAAGTTCTAAAAAATTCCAGTGGAAACACAATTTGGACTTTGTGGGCTATTTAAAAAAAAGTTCCCTGTCATCTTTGCAGCCCAAACATTAGCACCTAAAAGTTAAATTGACTAGAAACTGGATCGTCCACTTCCACTGTCAAGAAATTCAGGAAATGCAAGAAGTAAACATGACAAATAATTATGAGAAAATCAGATGTATTTTCTTTGGTTTTTGTTATTAATAACATGAGTAAATGAACTTTTAAATACATTTACACAGGATTATTAAACTGACAGTGGTCTTTTAAAAATAAATTACAAACTGCACCCAAAGCCCCCCGCCCCCCCCGCCAAATCTGTGTGTTATTTCAGTTAAACTTCCGCCATTGGACAGACAGGAACAATAAAAACAACCAATGGGTCAACTTACCTAACCTTCACATAATCTGAAAGAAGCCATCTGTAAATAGCTTTTGTAGCATGAGTCATAAATGTTCTTCCTTTAAAGCTGGTCTTCTGCAGAAACCATGGTAAAGCTCCACAATGATCCAGATGGAAACTTAAAATAGACATATGAACACAATAAATACATTAACATGACAAACCACACCCACAGAAATGTAGGTTTGGAATGGACCATGAGAGGTCATCACACGTAGGTCCCAACACTGAAGCAGATCTAAATGAAGTTAGAGCATCTCTGAGAGGTTTTTGTCTAACCTGTTCTTAAAAATGTTCGATGATGGGGATACCACAGCCTTCCTTGGAAGCCTATTTCAGAACTTATGTACTCACACTATTCAATTTTTTTCCCTAAAATCTAACCTCTCAGTTCAGATTAAACTGGTTATTTCTTGTCCTACCTTCACAGACATGGCAAACAATTGATCACGCTTGTCTTTACAACAGCGTTTAAAATATCTGAACTCTCTACCAGGTCCCCCACACCTCAGCCTCCTTTTTCAAGACTAAAGATCTTTCCTCATAAATAGGTTTTCAGCACCTTTTAGATTGTTGCTCTTCTCTGCACTGTCTCCAATTTGTGCACATCTTTTCTAAAGTGTGTTGCACAGAACTGGACACAGTCTTCATCTGAGACCACATCAGTGCCCGGTAAAGCAAGACACTTACTCTTAAGTCTCTAACATGCAACATGCCTGTTAAATATACCCTCTGCCAATAATATTAGTCTTTTTCACAATTACATCACATTTCTGACATATGCTAAATTTGTGATTCACTATAATCCCTAAGATCCTCATCAGGAATACTACTGCCTAGCCAATTACTCCCAATTTGGCGTTTTGCTTTTGATTTTTCTTTCTTTTTCTTTCTTTCTTTGTTTCTTTCTTTCTTCGTTCTTGTCATTATTGACTTTTATCTTGTTGATTTCAGACCAATTTTCCATTTTGTCAAGCTTATTTTCAAGGCTAATCCTGTCCTCCAGACCACTTGCAATCTCTCACAGTCTGGTATTACCTGCACATTTTACAAGCATAATCCCCACTTCAACATCCAATTCATGAAATATTGAGTGGTGCTGCACCCAGTCCTGACTTCTGCAGGACTCATTAGATGAAACTTCTCGTTCTGACAGAGAACAACTGATACCTACTGTCACTTAACTGGACTTTTATATTGGATATGGAAGTCTTTTTGTGTGTCCATTGTATCTACTGGTCCCAAACAGCGTGCCAGGGCCTGTGCAATATGTCTAATTAAAGCTGAGGATGTGCTGAATCTGTGTATGCTACTTATGTCCATATCAGGTTGGTAGGTAGAATTATGGGTTTTACTTCTGTACTTGTATTAGTAATGCTGTAATGCTAAGCTTCACAATAGGAAGTGTGAACTCAGCCCCAGCCAGGATAATAGGCTTAACAAAGGCTCAAAATTCAAATCCACATCTCAGAAATGTGAGACTTGTCAATGGAAAGCAGCTCACTGGTCAGGTGATTTGGGACGAGCAAAGGAATTGAAATCAGATGCCCAGACATCAATTCCATCTGCCATGAAAATGACTGGGGTGTGCTAGCAAAACCAGCAACCAATAGCATTTTGTCACGGTGGCTCACCTGGGTCAGATGACATTGACCCTCGAGTGCCTGACTGGAATAAGAAAGGGTTTTTTCCCCTCCAAAGGGGAAAACTATAAAAGAGATCTAACAGCATTCATCTTGGAGAAACTCTTTTGTCCCTGTCCCAAGGATCCATGTTCCAGCATGCTGACCGCAACTGGCTGGATCTACAATTCTCCAGTAATTAAAAGTATATAAGCTGGAATCCTACCCCTTATGGGGTGTAATTTCAAAGATTTTCAAGAATCAGCAGATAACATTACTGGCCTCCATCAATAGCTGTAACTGATGTATGTAAAGCATTGCTTTAACAATTTTCCTGTCTAACC
Organism: Carettochelys insculpta; assembly: GCF_033958435.1. Lineage (NCBI taxonomy): Eukaryota > Metazoa > Chordata > Testudines > Carettochelyidae > Carettochelys > Carettochelys insculpta. The sequence goes on along the minus strand of NC_134139.1, from coordinate 178,756,491 downwards.
CTGTTCTTTCTTTTTTTGTTAATAAACCTTTAGATAGTTAGATCTGAAGGATTTGGCAAGCATGGTGATTTGGGTCAGATCCAAGTGTATACTGACCGGGAACTATGGCTGGACCCTTTGGGGCTTGGGTGAATCTGTGTGGAGTTGGTAAAATTGGTTTTAAGAACCCTCACCTAAGTTTGGGGTTGTGGGTCTGGGCTGGTATAGCTGCTGGGAAGTCTGTGCATTTGCCTCTGTGGCTTCCGGCTGGCCAGTGACGCTGGCAGAGGTACTTTCATGGCTGATTAGATTTGCCTTATTGAGAAGGAAATCCCAGCCTGGGGCTGTAAGTGGCCCGGTTTTAAGCAAAGATACCCTTGACTGATTTCTTTGGCTGTGCTCAGAAATCCATCATATCACACCTACTCTGATTTCAACTCTCTCTTAAATGGTCAAATTGTTCACTAATTTACCACACTAAAGCAACGTCATAATAAACGGGAAACACAGGAATTGGGCTTTGATCATCAATATTAACTGGGATGCATTGTACATATTTTAAGATATTAAGACAGACATTTTAAAATGCAATAGGGAAAAGTTAACAGTACTGTCATAATTTTAACTTCCGCATTTCTTGAAATTTTACCTATTTTATACCTATAGAGCCTTACAATTATGGAGTTTTTTTCATTTAAGAAAACAAAGAATGATAATGGGAGGGAAGAGAATGAACATCTCACACACATAGGGAAAAAAACAAAACAAAACAGAATAAAGCTAACAATTATGTTCCCAAAGTTGGCATGTAGACCACCACAGAACAGAAGTGAATCACTAAAGTATGTTTTCAGTAACAAACTATATAACAATTTTGTATTTCTACTAATGCTAATTTTAAAACCGCCATTTTGAGATAAAGGTACAATAAATGCATTTTAATTATATAAAATATCTTAACGTCTGCAAGTGGGGCCTGCCTCTTGCGCACAGCTTAACTTTGTTTCATATCAGCAAGTATTTTTTGACTACTTTAGCCCAATCCTCAGCCCTCATATGAGGCATCTGATGTACAGGTTTATGTTTCAGGCCCTCTTCCTATTACATAAGATTATAAAAGATCACATGATAGAATGTTGTAATGAGTGAACTGCTAATAGGTAACCACAAGATCCTAGTTTATAGCTTGCAATATTTTTAGTTAGGGACATCAGCAGATATCTGATCAGAAGAATGCCATGGTAACTAATTGACAAGCCTAAGATAAAAAGATTAATTATCTGTGAGAGACAGACACCCCAGTGTTAGCAGGGAGAGGAAGTACAAATAAGGAAAAGGAGCTACACCCTACACTGAACATGCATTAAGCATAGGAGTCAGGGGAATGCCATCATGACAAGCAGTGAGGAGGGTGAGGGGAAAGATGAGGAAGATGACTAAAACTTCTAGTTGTTTTGCAAGGGATGGTGGGAGCTAGCTCCGTCTTACCTCTGTCTGCTTTAAAGAGCGGGAGTGTTTGTGAAGGTGATAACGGTATTAATAAAACTAAAAAATGGAGCATGATTTCTTAAGGGTGAACATTCCAACTGTGTACCTCAAGGTTCCCAATTGAACACTAATTCTGATAATACTGGGCTTGCTCTTGGGACGAGAACCAGACAAATTTCACACTGCTTATTGGCAAAACTAAATCAGTAATAAATTCAAGATATATTCACCAGATCAGTCACCAGCTCACATTACAAAAATATTGGGAACTGTCATTTCATCATACCAGTAGTGTCTGAATGACATCTACTCCCAATCTCTCTTAAAAGTTGAGAGTCCACATTGCTTAGAGCAAGAACTCAAAGCAAGCATTAACTCTTGTTCAAAATACAACTTACTGACTGATTAAGAGGAGATCAATCTCAGCAGGATCTATCAAATCTATGTAAGGGAGGGCATCCATTCCTTCCAGGCCAGGGTGGATTCCACAATCAAGCTGAAAAGTGAAGAAGAACAGTTAAAACTCACATGAAATGCAGGTTGCACCTGTCTGGTCCAGCACTCTTGGGACCTCAGTGGTGGTCCCAGACCAGGGAATTTGCCAGACGAGGGGAGGTGCAAACACTGATACCAGACTTTTTTGAAGAACCTGGATTTAACACACAACAGCTTCTTACTACAGACCCTGGCTATTCAGGTGACTATACATAATCACCATTGATCGTCTTCCTTTAAGTGTACCTCCAACTTTATGGTGCTGGCGAGGCTCCCGCTCCTGGCTGCTGCAGCTCATCAGCTCCCGGCCCCCAAATGTAGCGGCCAGACCCCAGCTGTGGTGGCCTGGCCCCAACCATAGTTGCAGTCCAACCCCAGCCTGTGGCAGCAGCTCCCTCCCTGTGTTTGCAGCTCCCTGGTTCTGACTCCGGCTCCCCAAGAGACCATCCCCAGCTGTGGCTTCCCGGAGGCTTCCTGGTTGACATGGTCTTCCCCCTTGCTGCTGGATTTCTGACCGCCACCAGCCTCCTGCCCCAGTTGCAACTGCCTAGTCCAGCCACAGGACTCATACTTGTCACTTGTTCCCGGTCACCACAGCTCTCTGGTCCAGCAACATCTATGGCCCTGCTGGATGGACTATGGATGTTGCCAGATCAGAGTGTCCTGGATTTCAGAGGCTGAACCTGTATCTATATAAATTAATAACCACACACTTAAATACATAGTGGAGTTATAAGCAGAGGTGGAAAAAGTACTCCAAAAAGGTTCCTTGAGTAAAAATACAGCTGCTTGTGGGGGAGGGGCAAATGCACCTAAGTTCAAGTCACTGGTGTCCTTCTTGAAAACTTCTTGGCTACATCTACACTAGAAGCATCTATGTACAGAAGTTACTGTTGGACAAGACGTTCCAACAAAACTTCTAGTGACAGATCACAACTATGTGTAAAAGCAGATCAATCTTTTGACCCACTCCATTGACAAAAAAGCCCCCCCAGAGTGGCTACACAGCCCTTTTGTTGACAAAACTTATTTTGTGTGTAGATGCACCCAGAGTTTTGTTGACAAAACCCCAGTTTTGTCTACAAAACTCTCTAGTAGCCTTTGAGTGAAAGTACACCTACAACCCATGCATGCACATGCATCACAGATTTATTGTGCTCAAATATGCAAAAGTGAAAGCAGTTACACTTCTACTCAAGTAACTGTTTGGGTACTTTTTTCCACCTGTGGTTATAAGTGAGCGTCATGCAGGGAAAAAATAATTTTGCTTATTCACTGTTTTTTGACACATTGTGATACATTCATTCCAAGCTAGACTTGAGGGTACCTGTCTAGATGACTTATCTTCAGTGGAAAACAGAATGCCTTTTGAGCTCTTATTTTTTAGACCTGAGCCTTGGCATAGGCAATAAGCCTCCAGGAACACCTTTCCAAAAATAACACTTGAGAGCACAGGTGAAAAACCTTTCACATGTTGCTTCTATCACCTGAGTACACAGGCATTAACTCTGGAAAAGCAACAGTGCTTATGCAAAACTGCATGAACAAGGTTAAAAGTTAGATTCATGAAAACTAGATTATGCTCATATCACAAAAACTTATGCAAGGGACATAAAATCCCATTTAATTGTTTAACTGGTTAACCATGTTTAACAAGTTAACCAATGAAATGGGTGATCACTCCAGCACATCTGGGCTGCAGCACCCCCCTTATTCCCACTATGGTTGTGCTACAGGTAGACCTCCCCACTATAGGCAGGTACTTCCCCAGCCCAGCCGAAGCAGCCCCCATCTGCAGTGGACAGGAAGCTACTCCAGTCTCCACTGGTTAACTAGAACTGGTAAGCATCACACAGTGACACATCAATGCTGTGCCACTGGTTAACCTTTCACATTACTAACTTACACACAGATGTCTGAATTTCCTCTCAGGATGTGTACACACCCTTTATTACTACATTAAAATCTTCTATTAATATGTCACACTGTGAGTAATATTACTCTTGGGAAAAGACCAACATTGATACCAAGCTTTTGTGAAAAACCTGGATTTAAACACACAATAGCTTTTTATAACAGATCCTGGTAGTTCAGGTGACTATAAATAATCACCATTATTTTTCTTCCTTTGAACTCCAGAATAATGCATGATCTTCCTACTTCTTGTCCAGCACCTCTGCAAAAGAAAATCCAGGACAAAGTTAGCAACAATAAAAACCACCCACGCTATCTAAACTCAGTTAACTACAACTCTTTTTAAGGTACATTTAGATGCCTATTTGCAAGACTCATCATTCTACTAACAACCCAACTGAAGAATGATAAGCTAATTTGTATTTACACTAACTCAACAGTGATATTTCATTCAATGAAACTGAGCTCCTGTCCATGGCTAAAAACACAGAAGACACCTAAATTTGGCAAAGGACTTTTCTCTAGGGACAGAAAGCTAATGTTTGTTGCAGACATGGGCTAAAGAACCCAAAATGCTTAAAGCAAACTGATCCCCCAAATATTTTGATAACTTGAGAGGTGTTTGCTGTTCACAACGTAAGCAGACTGGTGTGCTGCTCTGTTAAGAACTAACTGCAGGACTGGCTGGCACACAACCAACATTCTCTCCACCCCCACACCTGTCGCTGGCCCTGCAGGACTACCAAAATGGGGGAGAAAAAGGGGCAGCCACCCCAGGACCTGGTGATTTAAAAAGGCTCAGGACTTCTGGGTACTCGGGCAGCAGCTGGGAGCCTGGGTCTTTCAAATTGCTGCTGCAGCCCTGGGGCTCTTGGCCACCAACCACGAAAGACTGGCTGGGAGGGAAGTCTGATCCCAGCCACCCCCTTCTGCCCAAGACCCAGCACCTTCTGTGGGCTCAGAACTCTCCCCACGCCCCACATTAATGATACAAGGCCCAGTGCAGCGTAAATCAGAAAGTCCAAGCAACTACTTTCAGTTCTGAATGTTATAACTGTATTCTAGTCTGAATGAATTTGAGGTATCAGAGACTATAAAATCAGCACAGAATTGTTTCACAGTTAACATGTAATGCATTCAAGTTAGTATACTAATTTTTTTATTAGATACAACATTTTCAATGAAAGAAGAAAAACACAAAAAGCAAAAAACAGATGGTCAAAGTACTGAAAGACATATAGTTTAAAAATAAGTATATTTTGCTTTTCCCTTCACCATCTCTGTTCCCCACCACCATTCAGGTTCTTCCCTAGACAGAAGTAAAATGCCTGTCCTCAGTAACTGCAATAGGTCTTTATGCTAGGGAAGGAAAGATGGGATTACCCAACACAAAAAAAAAAACAACTACCACTCATACATGTGCATGTTATTATGGAAACAAGAATCTCAGTGATTAGTACAAAAGAAAGGTGATAGAAATCAGAGGAATGAGGAGAATGAACAAATTGATTTAAACTTCAAAGACACTCGCTTTTGGTAGGAATGTCAGCCCTCATCTCCTTGCTTTTAGTGTCCTGTTCTTCCCCACCCTACACCTCCTTCAGATGCATGCGTATTTGGAGATTTTGTTTCTATCAGCGTGAATCCTTGGCTCTGTGTTGAAACGAAGTGTGCCAACTATGATTGTGTTTTATGTCACGTGAATACTTATTCACTGGCAACTGGACTGAAACTACCAAATCTATTTCACACAGGCCAAGAAACAGTCATAAGATGATAACAATCTTTGTTAAAAGATAAAATGTTTGGAAACTAATTTAAACAGTCCTTTCAATCAGTTCACTGCAAGGTACATCTGGTCTACACCAATGGCGTTTCCAGTAGAGACTGACAGTTATATAGCAAAGAGGTCCATAAAGGATATGCTGTTGATGTGAAGAAGTAGGTTTGTCCCAGAAAAGCTCATCACTTAATAAATAATTTTATTAATATTTAAAGTGCTACACGACTGCTGTTTGTTTTCTTAGAATACAGACTAACATGGCTACCTCTCTGTTACTGGCCTGCACCAGTGGTTCTCAACCTTTCCAGGCATCTGTGCCCCTCTCAGAAGTTTGGTTTATCTTGAGTTTAAAGTTTCACCTCCCTTAAAACTACTTAGTTACAAAACCAAAAATAAAACTACAAAACCCACAACACACTGTTCCTGGAAAACTGCTTTATGTTTGCATTTTTACCATATCATTATAAAATAAATCAAATGGAACATAAATATTGTAGTTACATTTTGATGTATAGTACATACCACAGTATAAACAAATCAGCATGTGAAATTTTAGATTGCACTGATTTTGTTACTGTTTTTACATAGCCTGTTGTAAAATTGGGCAAATATCTGGATGAGCTGATGTAACCCTCTGCTCTAGAGAATTTTGTCAATGTAAGTTTCAGTGACGTACAGTCTCCCCTATAATAAAACCCTATTCCACGTCCACACTAGGCTCGCTGAGTCAGTGGAACGCATTGACAATAGCAGCTCTTGCGTTGACACACAGAACAGACGGGAACTGTGGGGAGCTATCCCACTGGACATCTAGCTGCAGGGCACTTTGGGAAGGGTTTGCAATGCCTCATGGGGGCAGGTACAGCACTGTATGATGAAGGTTCTTCCAATCCCATAATTCCATGGGTATCCTATTAGATTACCACCTGCTCTCCAGATGCTCTAGTAACCTGCAAACCTGCCATCTGTCAGAAAACAAGGATCTTTCACTGCTGTTCAGTATCGTGGTGTCCATTAGGAATAAAAGGGTATAGAGAACCCAATATGGGTCGGGGAGAGCAAGATGTTGAGGGTGGACTATTCAGTCAAGGGATATCTTGAATAAGTATAGTAACATTAGGGATGTAAAACAGAAGTGGGGAGAAGCAGGAGAAAGAACCAGGAGAGTGGCCTCGGCTCAGATGGGCTGCAGCATCCACTCCGCACCATTTCCCACGGCGCACCAAAGGCTGCCGCAGACAATGGGTGCTCCGATTGTCCTGGAGTGCGCCACCCCCGCCTGCAGTGGGGAACAGCCCCTTGCCTACAACAAGCTACTCTAGCCCCCACTGGTTAACTGAAACCAATGAGCCTCATCCATGTAGGGTGAGGCTTACTGATTAACTGGTTAAACGTTAACATCCCTTGTTACCATTGAGCTACAGTACCATGTGTTGTTGTAGTGTGCTGAGCCGCACACTGTGTCTTTGTACTTGCTATGAACCTTGTAATGATTGTGTTATTTTTCACGCACTTGCTAATATGACCAAAATGATATTGCTGAACACTAACACAAGAAGCCCACAGAGGGGCTGGAGGGTCCAGGGAGATGAGACAGGGAGTATGCATGCGCGAATGGGCAAACCAGACTGCGTGCTAGGGGAGTATGTTGGAGAGTACGTGGGGAGGAGTATGTATGAGAGTGTGTGTGTGTATTGGGGAAATGTGTGTGCAGGAAGACAGTGAATGTGTCTGTAACTAAGTTCAGACAGAAGGAACCAATCCTGAAGAAAAAGCTGGTGCATGGAGAACCGGTTTCCCACCCATCTTTGCAACCCAGATAAGAGAATTATACACTGCTGGGGAGAGAGTGACACCCTGACATCAGCCCCGGTTCTGCATAGCACTGCAGCCTTCCCCCCTAAACCCCAACTCTGCTGCAGCCTACTCTGCGTACCTGCCACTGTGAACATAGCACCAGGGAGAGCAGATTCTGCCATTAATGTTTTAATGCCAGTGATTACCTCCCTTTTCCCAACCTCCCTTTTCCACAGACCAAGGATATTCACCCCACCCCCTCTAGTCCTAGCAGGAACACGTGCTGCCTGAACACAGCAGTGTGAGCTCTCCACACCAAGGAGTTTCAAAACTTCCTAAGGCTTTGCAAAGTGAGAGACTTGCTCATTTATAGATGGATGTAGGGCAGCACAGTTCAAAACGGTGAGTGGAATGGTCATAGCGGGCATTGGAGGATACCTCCTGGAGGCCAGTTACTACGACACAACAAATGCAATGTCTACACTGATACTTTGTCACTAACTTTGAGTCAAAAAGCTCTATGCCTCTTATCAAGGTAGTTTTATTTTGTTTGCAAAGCCAGAGATCTTTGTAGCATACAGCTCTCCAATGTTTTGTTTGAAAACAAAAGCTGCCTTTTGCCAACAAAACTGTGTAGTGTAGACAAGGCCTTGGAGAATACACTGTTGAAGTTCAAGTGCCTACCTTCAAACACTCTGGAATTGCTCAAAGCAAAAATGCTGTGAAGAAACAAAGCTGTATTTTACAAAAGTTTTAAGAAAACACCCTACAAAGGGTTATTTCAAATCCAATCCATACTTGAACCTTATTATAAATCCATTAGCTTTAGTGGACAAGAATCCGACCAAGCAGATACTGCAGCCTTTTCCTTTAGTTTCCACTCCTTTACTCTCATAATTAATTTTATAGCTGTAGTACCCACAGGCGCTGAGACCTCATCTGGGGTGAGTGAAGTCTCTGCTCTACAGCCTCAGCTAAGAGCCAGCTGGCTTTTAGCTCATGTGGTACAGTGCAGGGCTCCAGACCCTATGTTTGCAGGTTCTATCCCTGGGCCTGGCAACCCAGGTCTGTCGGCATTACAACTGGTGCATCGGCTGGGAAAAACTGATGGAAGGTCTCAGAAGCTCGGGACATGCTTCCTTGGCCTAGGGAAACATGTAGTACCCAGAGGCACTGAGACCTCATCTGGGGTGAGTGAAGTCTCTGCTCTACAGCCTTGGCTGAAAGGCATCTGACTTTTAACTCATGTGGTAGAGTGCAGGGCTTTAGCCCCTATGCTCACAGGTTCTATCCCGGGTCTGTTGGCATTACATATCATACTAGAAAAACTTTTATGGAGCATCATAAAAATATTATACTGACTAAATTATATGCAGGAAATGGGTTCTAAGTTTAAACAACCAGTGCAAAACACTTAGGATTTCCTGCTACAGTTTGAAACCCTGACACAATGCAAAAAAGTTCTTTTATGTGAGATAGAAGGGAGTCAACACTAGAAATACAACAGCACCTAAAGATACACAAGTCTTCTAGTAAGCACTCAGGTTCAGCCCCACACAAGTGAATCCCACACAAATTCATGGACTCCAACTATAAGAGACAATCAATCGCCAAAGTTGGAGGGTAAGCTTTGCACAGGACACCTTAAAAAACAGTGATGCTATCAGGGGAGGAGGGGGACAGAGCCTGCACAGGACTGTCTTGACCAAAGCATGGATGTCTGTCCTGACCAAAGCATGGATGTCTGTCCTGACCAAAGTATGGATTTTTAACAAAACAAACCCTAGGTCTGTCTGAAGCCTGATGCATGTAGGTATGAAAGGCTAAGGGCTTTGAGGCAGGAATGTTTTTGCATAATCATACATATTCAACATAGTACAGCATGACCACACCACAAGAACCAGGAGTAAACTGGTGCATTTTATTACTGATAAGAAAAAAGAGGATGTGACCATAAATTGTTAACCATGCACACAGTTTTGCAACCTCCCGAGTAGCAGGCTGTACCTCAAATAAGAGCATTTTAGCTATCTTATACAACATACAATCAATTGTAGTATTATTAGAACAATTGAGCCAAGTATAAATATAGGCATAGAAGGAATAATCAGTAGGAGGGACTGGGCAAGGTATCCTCACACACCTTGCTCAAAGCAACTAAGAAGCTAAACCATTCATTATGTCAGATGCATTGTGGGTGCCTCACTGCATGGGAAAAGAACAAGGCCATGATCTCCTGTCTGGCAACTGTAAGAACTGAATGTGATTTACAGAAATAAGCACAGGTATGTCTATATCCTTAAAGATGACTATCTTGTGCTTTGGCCTGGGTGTAGATATTACTATATATAGGTCTCTGTTAACTACACCATTTATTGGAATACATACATGTAAGTGTACAGTGTTTCTTTTTACTATTTTGTGTGTAATACCATTAGATATAGAGCTTGTCTTTGGTGTCTTCTGGCTCTTTTCACACCTGATATCTTGAACACTTGACTACTCCATATATACTTTAAGGAATCTATGATGTTTAAAACTTGTGTCTGATGCAATATGCTTATCTAAATCTCTCTTTTCTCCACCCTCAACTGTTACACAGCACGCCTGCTGTTTGCTTAGCTACTGCCCTCACACATCTGTGAAGTGAAGTACCTGGAAGTTTAAATTATGAAGGACATTCTTTGACACTGACAGACCAGGTGCCAATTCATGCCAGAGCCCTATAGGCCAATTAGCTTGCGTATTAATATAGGTTAAAATGAGCAACTTCACTTTGGGTTTAAATCATGAAAACTAATGGGATGTTACTCCATGCTTTTAATTTAGCTGTATATTGTTATGATGTAGTAGCAATTATTCATATGGTATATTCCTGCATTACTAAATAACCCAAATGAGAAAGAAGCCTTGTGAATGCAAATGAAGAGCTTTATCAAAAAACACCTAATTTCAAAGACTCCAAATGCCTTCCTTACCCACCAATATCAGAGGAAAAGTCCACAAGGGTAGTGACCATTGTTCCCTCCAATCTCTTCCTTATATGTATGGATTAAATGTTTATGTGCATCGAGGCATGTGTGAATGTACACAATCAGTAGAAACAAAACCTAGGTGTGGGTGCGCTGCTATTCAGCTGGGCAGCGTGTGACTCTCCTGAGCACAGGCTTACAAAAAACATTAGTAGTAACTGTGACAGATTGTCTTCTGTGAAAAGAAGCAAAAAATATATATTCAAGGAAAGACAGTACAACCCTAGACTGTTTGGACTCTTTCAGGGAAATATATTGAGTGCAAAGCAGAGGTCACCAGACACAACCTGGGAACCCTGAAAACACTTTTAGGAAACTGTTTATTTCTTATATCACTGCCATAGTTTCAAATTATGAACTGTCTGCTATTATATTTCACCTGCTTTAATCTCCCAGTAAGTCCCATTTCATTTTTGGGTTTCCATGGAGAACATCTCCCCCTCAATTTCGGGTTCCCACGGGGAAAGGATCCCACTAAATAAATGTTTAATTAGCTCACTATATAACAGGTTACGAACATTGTCCTTTGTATGAGACACTAAATGATCTGGGAGGCGTAAGCAACAGGCCTTTAGGGACTGGAAGGCTCCTAAATGTGATGTGATATTTGGTGTAAGTGACCATTTTATCACTAAGTCCAGTTCGGTTGGGTCACAAGGGAGACCGCAGAGTTTCAGGGCACGCCTGGGACTCCACCGTAAGACTGGGACGGTGGTCCAGGAACATACACGTAGCAGTGGCTTAGTGAAAATTAACTACAGAACACCCAGCAGATTGAGGTGTACGCGCAGAGGAAGCCACGCACAACTGGGAGCCACCGTCGGCACAGCAACATATTAACACTAGGCCACAAACTTAGCGCCCACAACACACGAGTGCAGGGTAGACAGAAAAGGACCCTCGGTCCCTCCCTTCTGGCCCCGCCGAAGCTCCGCCTCCCCACCGCTTCGTCCCCCGTTCGCTGTCACTCACAAGGGCCGGATGAGCAACTGGTCGCTCTCCTCAGCCGGGATCATGGCCTCGGCTTTTCTCTTCGCCGACATCCCGGAGCCGGAAAAGGAGGCGCAGCGACGCCAAACCTCCGGCAATTCGCGCGGTCCCTCACCAGAAGCCGGCCTCGCCTTCCGGTCCTCCTGCAAACTCCTTCCGCTCGCCGCTTCCGGGGCGCCGGGCGGCGCGCACTGCCTGCCGCGGCGCATGCGCGCGGCCCTGCAGCTGAGACAGTAGAGTAGCTGTGCTGGGTCCTTAGCGGAAGGGGAGACCCTGGCGGCTGCCAGATCCAGCCGCTGCGGTGAGGAGCGCGTGCCCGGCCGGCCGGTGCGCCCCCGTTCCGCTTCCGGGTGGCGCTGGTCCCCGTGACGGGATGGGGATAGGGATAGGGATAGGGATAGGGATAGGGATGAGGGGAATTGCGCGCCGGGAGGGAGGGGAGCACCTGCGGCAGGTGGGGGAGGGTCCGTGGCAGAGTGCGGGAGCGGGGGACCCACGGCGCTGGGGTGTGCGTTTCCCTTGTTTCGTAAGGAGGAGCCGGTTCCAGTAAGGCAACTGGCGGCGAGCGCCGTGTAAACATCTGGGCAGGCTGAAGTGAGCGGCGCCCAGAGGGGCTCTCCGAGGCACCCGGTAACTGAGCAGGGCTTGAGGTTTGGTCTTTTGTGCCACGGTCGAGCCGCTTGTGCCTAGGCTCGGCAACCGGCGACCTCTGTTTGTGTGGCCAGTCGAGCGGTAGGTAGCGTTGAGGTTTATTTTACGTTTTTTTAAAAAGATTTTCATCTGTTTTCACAATTGCACACATTGACGTTTAAGCAAAATCAAAAAGCAGCCCCGTCGCACTTTGAAGACTAACAAAATCATTTATCAGGTGATGAGCTTTCATGGGACAGACCCACTTCTTCAGATCTGGAAAATTCTGATCTGCACAGAATTTTCTGCTTGAAGAAGTGGGTCGGTCTGTCCCACGGCAGCTCATCCCCTGATAAATTGTTTGGCTACTGTTCAGAGTGCTATAGGGCTGCCTTTTGTTTTTGTGAAGGTACTGACTAACACACTGTGACTTTCAAACAGTTCTTTTCTATTTTTATTTATTTAAATTTTCACATGAGGGAGTCAGGCAATAATTATTCATATCTTTCTCAAAAATCAGAGATTCAAATTAGAGTGACTAAGACTATTAAAAACATGGGTACATGTAAAAGAAAAATCATAGATTTTCTGGAGATTAAATATAATTAACAAGTTGGCCTCCTGTGTTAATACATGCCTCAGATAGGGCTAATACCTCTTTGCTTTTTCTACTTTTCTATCTTTAAAGTTTTTACAGTCTTCGGCATTCAGTTCAAACTGGTGAAAGGAGATCTATTGTCAGCAATAAATTAGTACATTTGCATATGAGCAACAATCAAACTTTTTTTCTAAGACCATATTTACACTAGTATCCTCATAGCACTAAAAATAGATCCACCAACCTTCCTCAGGGGTGTGAAAAAGCCACATCATTCAGCCCTGTAGTTAAGCCAACCTAACATTTAGCATGGAAGAATTCATGTTGATTTAGCTACTGCCTCTGGTCTATAGGGAGTGAGTACACTGAGACTGGTCTACACTAGAAAATTACATTGACATAACTATGGCTCTCAGGGGTGTGAAAGATACATACCTATGAATGGTGTACTTAAGCAGTTGTAAGTCCCCATGTAGACAACATTAGGACAAGAGAAGAGTGCATACGTCAGTCTAACTACTGCCTCTTATGGAGATGGAACATCCCTGTAATCAGCATCAGCAGTGTTTACACTGAAGTGCTACAGCGGTGCACATGTAGCCTTTCTACTGCAAACAGGTCCTAAGTGCTACAGCTGTACAATTATAGCGGTGGAGTCCAAACATAGTGAGCCTCCAAGCCACGTACAATAATTTTCAGAATTTCAAGAGCAGGGGCTTGGGGCTTTAGGAACATGGGAGGCATCTGCTGGAGCTCAGGGCTTCAGCCCTGCTCCTACTGAAGTCCAAGGCCCTAGCAGGGGCATCCCATGGGGCTGAAGCCCCAGAGACCCCCCCTTGTTGGTCAGAAGCCACTACCTGACCACCTCTCTGAAAGGCAGAGATCCCAAACTGCCTTCCAGACTGGTAAGTGGAGAATGGGGTGTGTGGGACTGTGAGACACACTTTAACTGTAAAAGGGCTATATCCAGCTCGCAAGCTACATTTGGGCCTCCCTTGCACTACGCTAATCCTGTTTTTCATGTTTGCTGGTGGTCAGTCCCTGGACATAATTTGCAGTGTGTATGCAAAACCCTTTTGTAACATCCAGAAATGATTTTTAATGACATAGATGACTATTGTGACACTAGCTTGTAGTCAAAACCTCATGTGACACTCCTTAGTGAACAAAAATGTGTATGCCAGACCCAGTTGATCCCTGTAATGTGTGTGCTTTGCCTGTTGGCACGCAAAGGTTCCTCAATCACAGACAGTAATTCTAAACTAACAATTTTAGCCTAGTGATTCAGTTAATTACAATTACTAAAGAGCAGACACTTCAGTTTTTACTTATGGTAAAGTGCCCTGTGTCCTTCTGGTGCAATATAAATGATGATACTGGTACTTAAATTTGTAGGCTTGCATCCAGGTTTTCACTCTTTTTAATTATGTGGCTTACAAACAAAATGTAGCACATGCTCAAGGCCAAATATAGTGGGTTGTTTAGAGGCCCATTGGGGAATAAAATGGTGTTGCCTAAGCTTATTTAATGAAGCTTGTACTTAAACCTTATCTTTCCTGATGTCAACTTCACTGACACACTTTGATGTCTTTCTTTCTCTGTTCCTGATGACTTTGGAGATAGCTAGTCCTCCTCATCTGCCAGGTGTTGTTCCTTTAATTTACAATATAGCCTAGTTATGTAGCGTGAGAAATATGCTGTTCCTCTGTAGCATAATGCTCTATCTTTGGCGCCTATAAGAGGTTCATAGAATGCTTTTCCCAAATTCTGTCTAAAGAAACAAGGTTTAACAAGACTGTACAGCGCAGATTAACTTCCCCTGCTCCCAGAAGAAGCAATGTAGCTGGTGTTAGGTGAGAACGAGATAACAGTTCTGCTTCATAAATTCTCAATCAGCCTTAATATAATATATAGAGATACACATCTCATAGAGCTGGAAGAGACATTGTGAAGTCCTTGAGTCTAGTCCCCTGACCTACTGGCAGGGCCAAGCACCATCCCCGACAATTTTTTTTTCCCCCATCTGCCCTAGGCCCCTAAATGGCCACCTCAAAGAGTGAGCTCACAACCCTGGATTTGGTAGATGAGGGCTCAAACCGCTGAGTTATCCCTCGTCTCCAGCTTTATGTCTCTTCGTAAAGTCCTTTCGTTCTCACCTCAAGCAAAGCTTAAGAGGTTGAATATGAGAACATAATAGTGTAGACTGTCTCTGATTTTATGCTGTGATAAATACTGTGATAAAGCAAACTCAATTCTGTATCACACCGTTTGCTGCCTTAGTTCTTGGTTTTGTCATCAATGAATTGGATTTGGGATTTAACAGATGATTTTGGAACTTGGATTTTACAGATGATTGTTAGCTTTAAACAAATACCAAAACAAGTTTAAATCCCTTACTGTTTTTCATTGAGTGAACACATTTTAATGAGGTGGTCTGCTTAATATATAGTCTCAGAGGGGTAGCCGTCTTAGTCTGTAGCTTCACACATAACCAGCTAAGTAAAAGAGAGGAAGCCGTGCTAGTCTATACACTATCAAAACAAAAAGCAGTCAAGTAGCACTTTAAAGACTAGCAAAATAGTTTAGGTGAGCTTTCGTGGGACAGACCCACTTCTTCAGACCATGTTCTGGTCTGGCTATGGTCTGAAGAAGTGGGTCTGTCCCATGAAACTCACCCAATAAACTATTTTGCTAAGCTAAGTAAAGTAAGACCCACAAAAGCTCATGAGCTGATACATTTGTTAGTCTCTAAGATGCTACAGGACTGCTTGTTATTTGTTTGATATATGTTTTGTTAGTTACCTCATAAGACTGTTGTAAGAATCAATTTTCTAATGTTTGTAAAGTAGCAAAGTTAAAATCCTTCCTGTTTATGTAGATGGCGAAATGCAGGAAGTAAAGTCATTTGTCCAAAGCCATACAAAAGTGGCACAGTCATAAGAACTAGATCAGTCCCATCCTCAGAATCCATAGTAATGATCTCCAGCCAGTTTCTGTGTTGGACATAAAGCCCACGATGTTTTTTGGCAGGAATTCCTCCTCTTAATGGTGTAATGTGACAAGTTTTATTTTTTAATTCCCCTTCCTTCAGCATTTTCTTTGACATAATTATGATGAAAAAATGTTCAGAAAAGGAAAAAAACGGCACAGCAGCAGCAGCTCCCAAAGCAGTGAAATCAGTACTAAAAGCAAGGTAAGCTGGATTGCGGGTGGAGTAAGTTTATGGGACAGTTTCATTTCCTGTGTACTAAGCATTTGCAAAGAGTTTGGGAGTCTGGACTCTTGGCTCTTCGAGTCTCCTCATTAACTAGTCAGGATTGTTTGTGGTGAAATGTAGTCAAAATCAAACAAGCTTCATGAAATGTTTTAACTTGAATGGATTGGTGAGCTGACAAAAATGTTCCATCAAAATTTTTTTTTCAAATAGTTCTAGTCAGAAGCCTTTACTGGAATTAAAGTGTTATCAGGTACAGATTAAAGTGTATTATTCCTGAAGAACTCAATCCTATTTTTTTCCCCTGGCTTCCTAGGGGGACGCTTATACTCCCTAACTTAAACTAATTTCTACTACTCCTTAAAAGAGATGTCGGTGGAGAAGTAGTACTGTTTGAGAATGTGAATGGATCTGCACAAAGAGAAATCATTGTTTCAGTTAGAGATGACAGGGCAATCATTGACTGATACAAAATTTGTACGCATTGAATTTGTTTTGCCCTTCTAATAACAGTTGTAAATTTGGGTGATAGATTAAAATAATCAAACATTTTAGGCATATTTGAATTCTAATGAAAAGTAATTTTGATTGTAAAGCTGAACTTTTATGAAATATGACCGTTTTGACCAATAAAGTATCATTTTAGCCATGTCTACACGTGCACACTACTTCAAAGTAGCTGCACTAACTTCGAAATAGCGCCCGTCACGGCTACACGTGTTGGGCGCTATTTCGATGTTAACATCGATGTTAGGCAGCGAGACGTCGAAGCCGCTAACCCCATGAGGGGATGGGAATAGCGCCCTACTTCGAAGTTGAATGTCTAAGTAGGGCACATGTAGACGATCTGCGTCCCACAACATCGAAATAGCGGGGTCCGCCATGGTGGCCATCAGCTGAGGGGTTGAGAGACGCTCTCTCTCCAGCCCCTGCGGGGCTCTATGGTCACCGTGTGCAGCAGCCCTTAGCCCAGGGCTTCTGGCTGCTGCTGCTGCAGCTGGGGATCCATGCTGCATGCACAGGGTCTGCAACCAGTTGTCGGCTCTGTGGATCGTGTGTTGTTTAGTGCAGCTGTGTCTGGGAGGGGCCCTTTAAGGGAGCGGCTTGCTGTTGAGTCTGCCCTGGTGACCCTGTCTGCAGCTGTGCCTGGCACCCTTATTTCGATGTGTGCTACTTTGGCGTGTAGACATTCCCTCGCAACGCCTATTTCGATGTGGTGCTGTGCAACATCGATGTTGAACGTCGACGTTGCCAGCCCTGGAGGACGTGTAGACGTTATTCATCGAAATAGACTATTTCGATGTCACTACATCGAAATAAGCTACTTCGATGTAGGCTTCACGTGTAGACGTAGCTTTTGAGTCACATGACTAATTAAGAGGATTTTAGGTAGCAAGTCCCTCAGAATATGAACTGCATCTTTGTCATGTATGGACTCAAGCACAGTGATGATTGATCAATAGGAAATGTTGATAGTGACATGCTGTGCTGGTTTGCAAGAGTATTATGATGTTGATGTTTGCTGAAAGAAACATTGGGTTCACTTTTTTGTCCACGAAGCCAAATAATATCATAATTTAGTTTTTGGTTGTGTGCAAGTGGCATTCTCTCCTTCTGTCATACAAGCATAAATCCCGTTGATGGTGAGTTAGGAGTCTACTGAGAGACTACTTTAATAGTGACATCAACAGAACATGAGGGTGTTTGACAAAAAAACACAACAACAACACTACTGATTTTTGTGATGGTGAAGTATTACTTATTTAGGTTCACAGGAGACTTGTGAGCATGCCTAAAGGACTGGGGAGAAAGTAGGGGGAGGAGGAGAGGGATAGCTCAGTGGTTACAGCATTAGCTTTATAAACCCAGTCCAATCCTTAAGGGGGCCTTTCAAAGGTCTGGGGCAGGTTAGATTTAAAATATCTGCAGTGAGTGTAGGGGACTGGACTCAATGACCCCCTCAAGGTCCTTTCCAGTTCTGTGAGCTATATATATCTCCATGTTTCAATTGGAAAACGTGTCTTACAGTGAAAGGCTCACAGGGCTTGGTCTGTTTAACTTGACAAGAGAGAAAGTTAAGTGATGATCTGATCACTGTTTATACCTTTTTGTTTTTGTGAAAAAATCTGATAATTAGCTCTTCAGTAGACCAAGACATAACAGGTGTGTCTAGACTAGCCCCCAGCTTCAAAGGGGGCATGGTAATTAGGGTGTCGGGAGATTACTAATGAGTGCTGCGGTGCATATGCAGAACTTCATGAAGCTAAATCTCCCCCACAGCAACTTTGAAGTGTGAAACTTCAAAGTGCTGGCTTGCATGTAGCCGCAGGTCAGCCAACACCCTAATTATCATGCCCCCTTTGAATCTGGGGGCTAGTCTAGACACAGTCAACAGGATCCAATAGTTGGAAATTGAAGGTAGACAAAGTCAGACTGAGAAAATGTGTCAGTTCTTCGTAGTGAGGGCAATTAGCTGTTGGAACACTTTACTGGCATTGTCATAGTTTTTCAGGCACTAGCAGTTATTTAAATTAAGATTGAATTAGTGTGTATTTTCAAAAAACATCCAAACAGGAATTATTTGGGGGAATTTCCATATCCATATTGCTATACAGGTGGCCATTTTAGATGATCACAGTGGCTCCTTTTGGCTGCATAATCTGTGAATTTTTCAAGAACCTAGCTGTTAAAAGTGAGAATGAGCTTAATTCTTTAGAACAAACCAGCCATATCAAAAACACTTTTATATATTATTTCTCAGATAGTTCTTTCCTATCATAACGCATAAATCCCTGACAGCTCTCAGGGATCTGTCCTCACTCTGGCACTCAGTGCAGAAGTGGGGGTCTGCAAAAACTTAAACACCTTGCCTATATTGAGGCTTTACTTTAAAACTTCCCAAGGTCACAGATCCCCAGACTCTAGCCAGTATGCTGCCACCACCCAGGTAAAACAAAAGTCCATTAACTCAGGAAGACACACCTGCGTATATCTTCCTGTAGGGGTGCAAGCTCTTAACCCTCCCTCCGGAGAGAGCTTAGAACAAATAAGTGTAATTAAGGAGCTGTTCTTCTAGCCCACAGCATACACATACACAGACCCCTTGTCAGGGCACAGGTATCAGATCAATTGCTTAAAACCAGTAATTTATTCACAAAACAAGAGAAAATAAATCATGGGTTGCCTGCAGAGAAAAATATTTCCCTGGGATTCAGCTTAAAAATTACAGGGGGAAAACACTGAATCAAGCAGCAACAACAACAAAAACACAGAGCTGCAAAACAAGGCAACAAGAAAACAGAAATAGCCAGTCCAACCAAATTCAAAACAATGATAACCTGATCACATCTAACTATGCATTTGCCTTTTATTTACATCTCTAATGGCTGATCCTTAGACAGGCAGGATATTTAGGAGCTTCATTTCAGTTGCCAGGGAAAGATCCTTTCCCTCTGTCCTCTCTCTACTTCCCCAGCAGACAAAAGACCCCTGAAAGTGCAAATGTTCTCAGTTCAAAAAAATCACTCCACTCCCATTGGCTCACATGGGCTCAAGTTACCTCAGGACAAATTAACCCCTTCCCTGCTCTCAATCTTGACAACAGCTAATGTGTAAATGCTGGTAAATGGCTGGTGAATGATGACTTAAATCTTGTAGGGGGCATAAAAGATTTGGCATTTATAAAATATAAATCTCATTGTTAAAGGTCATGTTATATGAAATAATGAATGACAAACATGTACTTGTCAGATTCCTAAAGGTTAAGATATTCAATGTAATGAAAAAGACCAAGGATATAACTTTTTAAAGTTCACTTTTTCTGTTCGTTCATCTCTCTATTTCAAAATAATGTTTGAAAGCTTTGGAAAAACCCTTGTACAGTTTACACTGGTGTAAATAAGTCAGACAAACACTTTCAAGTTTATATTATATTATATTAATTTTTTGGAGTATTAGAAGTTTTTAAATTCATGTTTCCCTATGTTGATCTAATTTCCTTTTAAATAGCTCAAGGCCATAAAAGTGAGAAGATTAGAGTGAAGTACGAAGGGGCAGAAAATGAGACGATAAATTAATATTTTCACTAATTATTTGCCATTTTTAATTTGTTTCCTTTTAACTAGTCTGTTGACTCCAGTCTTGGTGGACTTTCCAGATCTAGTACTGTGGCTAGTCTAGATACAGACTCCACAAAAAGTTCAGGTATGTAAGCAGTGCTGAGACAGACTCGCTGGAAGATGGCTTAATTTTATAAACATGTAATTGTGCCTAAGAGCTGGGAGAAGGAAAGAGGTGGGAAAATTTACATTGTATAAATTATGCATTCCACATTTACATGTAGTTGAGGGCAAACCTATTACAGTAACCGGTAACCTTTTAACCAGTATTCATTTTACCAGTACCCTCAGACAACTGGCACTGCCACCAGGTGCTATTCCCAGTGCCTGGGTTTCCTCTTCTATAGGGGACAGAGCCTGAGCTGCTGGGAGCACGGAGCGGGCTGCGCTGGTGGAGGCGGTGCTCCAGAGGCCAGGCTGCCCTTGGCTTTGGGGAGGGGAATATTGGTATAGTGCTAACCCCAGATGGTGAAGGGATCCTTTCCATTATCCGGAATATTTAAATATCCAGCAACCTCCCAGTCCTGAGGCTGCTGGATATGGAAGAGTTTACTGTAGATGGCCCACCAACTAGTGCATCAGCTACTAAAGTCCAAAATAGAAAGTGATGGTTGGGACTATAGATGCCAGGAAAGTATACAGAAATTCAGAGGAAGCTATAGCAGGACTGTGGATGGAAAAAAGAGCAAATGGTATGGATTGGTTTGAAATAACAGAGTATTGCACAGGGGCTCAATGTACAAAAAGACCCCTGTATTGGTCCAGCACCTTGTGCTGTTTACTACAAATGAAGTCCCTCACCACCTTCATAACTTACTCAGCCTCTATAACAAGCAGAGGAGAGAAATCTGTCTCCACCCTTACTGCCTGCTTCCCCCATTTGCAGTTCCTTCCTGTGCCTATGTATGGGCTCTAATGGCTTAATTGGCCTTTCTGCCGCACCCCCCCCATTTGGCCCAGGTTTGCTCAGTCAGTTCCATTTTGCCTTGCTGGATTGGCGCTGCTGTGAACAAAGTGCTGATTCAGTCATTCTGGCCTAATACTCTGTCACAGGTATGCTTGTGCTACAGGGATGGGTTGCTGAGAGGAAAGAAGTTTCAGGCTTACTCTTAAACTTCATATGGGTTTGTGTATGTTTCCATAGACTTACTGGGCTTTGGATAAAGCCCTCAGCCTAAGGAACTGGCTTTTCATTGTCTTTCAGTGATTTATGTCTCTAAGGAGGAAAGGAAATATTTAATGCTCATATCCACAGTGTTTAACATACTACACTTCCAAAAACAACAGTAATCTCTCTGAAGGCACAATAGTAATTCTGTGTCAGCTGTGTCTGTGCCAGAGTCTGTGTCTCCATATGCTACAGTAAAAGGCAAGGTGTGTCCACACTGCACGGTGTAGCTACAGTTGTCAGTGAAAGGCTCTGATAGAGAGAAGGTAGGTAGGAAATCATTGCAGTTGGTTTCACTTCACAGTTCCCCTGTACCAGTTAAATGCTCTGCTCTCTTGGGGCTCAAATCAGTCTGGGGGGATGTTTAAATCCAAACAAAAATCCTAGTTATGTGAGCTGTGGTTAACTCTCATGCATTTAAAATGTGGTTCTTAAATTTTCCAGTTTTTCTGTTAGACTGTAGATTGTACTTTACCAAAAACTCTCATGTCATGCCATTATGCTCTGTAGCAAAAATGCTTCTGTGACAGCATGCTAACGAATCAGCCCATCAGAAGTTAAGGAGAGATGAGATTTCTTTATTATTAATCAAATGACACAAAAGTATTTGGTGTCTTTGATGCTCTTCTAATTTCAGAATTGGTTCAGTGAGGAGATCCAGACAAGGGAGCAAAATATTATTCAAAATCGATAGATTAAAAAAGACCAAAGAAACTTTCCAGCACCAAAAGAACCATAGAAGTTACTGCTTAAGTAGAACAGTTCTTTGAATTTCCATGTATTTTGTTATAGGACAGAGCAACAGTAATTCGGATACCTGTGCAGAATTTAGAGTTAAATATGTTGGTGCCATTGAAAAATTGAAACTTGATGAGAGCAAGAATCTGGAGGGGCCATTGGACTTGATAAATTACATAGATGTGGCACAGGTAAGTCTCTTAATGCGAGACAAAACATATACAAATACATCAAATTGTTTAAACCTGTGTGTATCTTGCTCTGTGTATTTATCATATGATCAGATGTCTTATTTCTGAAGCTCCTTACACTGTGCAAGTATTGTAATGTATTGAAGCGTGCACCCTTCGTGCTGAGCGTAGCTGAAGTATATACCTCAAAAAAAACAAATTGCTACAGCAGGAAGCAGTGTTGACTTCTCACAAGTCTGAGGCATGATTGAACAAATATTGTCAGGGGATGCTGGGGGGGAAGCTACAGTTCCAAAGAATCTCTCTATCTAGCCCTTGTGCTAGTATCCATGAACAACGACTAGTTATGTCAACTTTTCTCAACAATAAAGGGGAAATTTCCAGCTGAGGTTTAAAAGCAAGAGCCTGATCACTTGTGACCATTTATGTTTCCTATGTGTTAACTGTAACCTAGTGCACCATCAGACCTGTGTCAATGTTTGCACTGTCAAAAAGAATACTATTTAAAAAAAAATCTCTTATTGGGGAAAAAAATAGTCAGGGTCCTTTGCAAGCTCAATACCTGTATTCCTAAATGACTGTGTATATTATAGACATTAGATACTGTAAGTATAGCGTACATGCTGGTAGTGCTCAGACACATACAAAAGTATTCCTAATGTTGCAAAGCATTGCCAACATCAACATAGGGGCACTAGCATGGAACAACTATTGCTATTCCTCCACCTGCACTGTTTGTCCCTGAAACCGTACACCACTGCTTGTGTAGTGGTGATGTAGAAAGCTCATTCTCCACAAAGAGTTCCCTTCCCAGCCCTGAATAACGAAAAGAAATACAGGATTCCCTGTGGTATCAAGGGGTGTTTAAAGAGATCAATCCCATTAATGGTAATATTCCAGTAGCCAGAAATAAAATTAAAATAGAAAACACAGATTTTGTAATGAATATCTTCACTGTTTATGCACATCTGTGCCCAGTCAATGGTTTTTTGTGTTTCCCTCCAAAGCAAGATGGAAAGTTACCATTTGTTCCAGCTGAAGAAGAGTTCATTATGGGAGTTTCCAAGTATGGTATTAAAGTCTCAACATCTGATCAGTATGTAAGTATGTGTTTTCTGAAGGGACTTTAGTAGAAGTTTGATGGTAACTTGGGAAAATGCATTTATCAGTGCCCGGGTAGTTTGCAGTTTAAAGGATACTGGATGACTATTATTTTCCATTTCAAAACTTCTGATTTTCTACTGTGAGTCAGACTCACAATTTTCATTTTTAACTGAAATACAGAGGAGCAGGAGGTTCTTACCTTTCTAGCAAAACTGCCTCAGATCTCTTCAGAACTTGTCTATACTCTCCTCCTCATGCACAGGGTACTTGGAGTTCTTGGCCCTCCAGAAGGAACAAGAGTCTTCTCCTTCAGGGCAAGTGAGAATCCCAAACAAAACTGTCTTTCACACTCCCTGTAATTTTTACGCTTCCGGTGGTTCTTTTGCCCTCTTCTGGTAAAAGTCTCTCTGATTATGAAGACAGGGGCTGATTCAGCAGATTCAGGGTTTTCTGGGTCATATGTTCTATTCCTTTTTTCTCCACTAGGGTCTGTCTGGGTCTTCACTGGATGAAGTGGGCCTAGAAGGGGGAGAGGGCTGACCTTAGCCATGTGAGCCTGGATTCTTTCAGCTTTTCTATCACCTTCATACTTCTCCTTATATGTTCTGTCCAAACATGGTCCACCCTAGCCGACTCTGTCTCCACATTTACATTTCCACTGTATTTAAAATCTGGTCTTGTTCTGCTTCAGTGCCCAGCATTCAAAGCCATACAAAAGCATAGGCCTAATTACCATCTTGTAGCTTTTACTTTTCAATTTGATAGCCATTCTCTTATTGCAAATCACTCTGCTCACTTCTCTGTTTAGGCCATGCCTTTCCAGATTTGTCTAGTTTCTTTGCTGAGTTCATCAGTACTCTACAGTATCGCACCTAGATGCTCCTTGCCTTTGGTAGTTCTAGCCCCTCAGATATAATCTGTTGTTTTTCTGCAATCTGTCTTCAAATTTGTAGACCATATGGTGTTTTATTTCTGCTGATTTACATGCCATTTGTTCCAAGTAGGCATCTCCATTTCTCTAAAAATCCTTCCTCTTTACACCCCGCCCCCAAGCACAACGTCATCTGTGGAAAGCATGCACTAGGGTGTCACTCTCTGGCTGCTTACTGAAAGTGCATTGAGCGCATTCTTTCTCTTCTACAGAGAGTACCCTTTATTAGTCACCATTTTTGCTAATACACCCAGGCTTTTTATGTGGCTTGCCTCCAGGTCTCCTCCTTCCCCCCGGGCTTCTTCACAGTCTGCCTCACCTTGATCCTTCCATGAATGCTCCTACTCCAGGTTTTTTGTCAGCCTGGTCTCCTAACTGAGCATATCTCATCACATAGTGCCCTGTAGGTCTCTTCAGGAACCACAGCCATCCTAAATGCCTAGCCTTAGAAAGTTAAGCCCCAATAACAATCACATTGGCAGTTCCTATTCTATAAAGACAAAAACCTGTTAAAAGGACCATAAGCATTACTGCTACTTTTAGCTGCATTTGAAGAAAACCAAAAAGCTTCTTTCACTCTTCAAACAATCATTTGTTTGTAGGGTCTTGGAGGAAATGTAGTATTTGTAAGCTAAACATCTAATCACAACTGCAGTCATTCTACATTCATAGCTCTACCTGAAGCCAGCAGGTGTTTCACATGCAGCAGAACGTTTCTGGTCCCTTTTGTTGGAAGCACATAGTGATTCTTGTCTTTGTCTACTTTTAAAGTCTTTTCTCCATCCCTCTGCTGGCGTCAGCCTGAAAGCATGCAGCAAGCTGACAGATGCCCATAATTAAGCCAGCTTCTGTGGGCTCCTTCTGTGATGGTGCAATACATACTCTTTAGACAAATTCTGACCTGTGAACAACACCAATTGACATCAATTTGTATTTTAGACCACTTAGCAGCTATAGCTCCTTCATAAAGATCCAGCTACAGCATAGAATATATTAGTGCAGAGACGGATTCTTAATTAGTTCTACAGACTAGTCTGCCTTAATTGTTTAAGTCTAAAGCTTCATCGTCATCTAGAGCAGAGGTGGGCAATACTTTTTGCAGGGGAGCCACTCCAGGAATTTTGGTAAGAGGTCACAGGCTACACCTTTCTGCTATATTAATGGAGGACATGTGGGTCTGGGCAAAACTGCATGCAGGAGCTCTGGGCAGAGGCTTGGGGTGCAGGAGGGAGTGTGTGGTCTGGAAGGAAGTTTGGATGCAGGAGGGGATTCTGACCTGGGAAAGGGTATAGGAGGGAGGGGAGGGGATGGGTGGGAATTTGGGTGTAGGAGGCAGTTTTGACCTAGGGCAGGTGGGTTGGCTGTGGAAGGGGGTGCCTGGTGCAAGCTCTGGCCCTGGCCAGCAGTTGTGTACCATAGGTGGCTCCCATCTGGCAGTGCGCTCAGGCAAGCTGTCTGCCTGCACACCACAGTGGCCCCACACCACTCAAAACTGCTGGCAAGTATATCCATGCACCACGTGGGGGAGGGAACAGTGTATCTACACATGCTGCCTGCTCCCTCAAGCACAGCACCCTTATCTCCTTTTGCCAATAGAAGCTATGAGAATGGGGATGGGGACAGTGCATGGAGACCCACTGCTGCCTTCCCCCCAAGCGGCACACAAAGACATGCTCTAGGAGTGGCATGGCTGGGGCTGCAGCAGATGGGCAAACTGCCTGGGCACCCCACTGTGCTGCAGGACATTGCTTCTGGCTCTGTCTAGAGGGTTATGGCAGGCCTGAGGAAATGTTCAGTGGGCCATATTTTGCCCACCACTGATTTAGAGTAAACAAAAATGTTCTTAGATATGTGAGAATGGGGTACATAGGGACACGTTCCCAGTCGTGAACAGCTTCAAATATAACAGTTTTGTTCAACATCTTCATTAATGACCTGGATGAGGGGATGGATTGCACCCTCAGCAAGTTCACAGATGATACTAAGCTGAAGGAAAGGTAGAGGGGCTTGTTGGTACGGTGACTTGGACAAAGTGGAAGACTGGGCCAAAATAAGTCAGATGTGGTTTAGCAAGGATAAGTGCAGAGTCCTGCACTTAGGACATAAGAATCCCAAACACTGCTACAGTCTGGGGACTGTTACAGTTTGGCTAAGCAGCAGTTCAGCAGAAAAGGACTTGGGCATTACAATGTGTGAGAAGCTGGACGTAAGCCAACAATGTGCCCTTGCAACCAAAAAGGCTAAGAACATACTGGGCTGCATTAGTACTTGCTAGCAGATCTACACCAATTCAACAAAATGGTCACAGACAGGCAGACACACAGATACTCACCCAGTGAGCTCACAACCCACACCCCCTAATGCCACACTCATCTTAACTCCCCTCGGTTAGCAGTCTGTTTGCAGCTCCTGTGCATTGTATCTTGGTCCTGTGCTAAAATGCCACTACTTTGATTGTGCTATTTTTAATCTTTCCCTTTTACCCTCATTTGACGATTCAAAATGCTATGTAGGTAATTGATGGAAGTGTTAACAGAGAGAATGGGAGTGTTTGTCTTCTATAAACAAAATGAGACTGAGCATTCCTTTCTAAAGAAATCCACGGGTTTTGTAAAAGGCAATTTATGCAGTAGTGATGCAATGCAGAAAATTTCACTGTCCTGTGGACGGTTTTAGAATAACTTTTGTTTGCCGTCTGGTTGTAGGATGTTTTACATAGACATGCTCTTTATTTAATTGTGCGGATGGTCTGCTATGATGATGGCCTGGGAGCAGGAAAGAGTTTACTAGCTTTGAAGACGACAGATGCAAGTTATGAAGAATGCAGCCTCTGGGTATACCAGTGCAACAGTTTGGTAAGAATTCATGTTTATGGTTCTTCACTTAGATACCAATACATTTGGATGTCTTAACTCCATTACTGTCTAGCTTCATACGTTAAAATGCCATGTTCTTGCAGCACAGAAAATCAGTGGTAATATTCTGCTATGGTGTATCAGACACCCACAGTGTAGCTCTTCCTGCAAAATCATAGCCTCCTGGGAGCTGAAGTGTTAAGTGGTTTCACAAACAATAAATGGTTCCACATTTAAGGAGGGGAAATTATAAAATGCAATGGATTAATTTTGAGAATCACGATCTTTATAGCTTTAAAGTTACAAGGGAATCACAGGACCAGCCTTCTCCATAGTTCTTTAGGTAATATGCTTGCTGGTAAGCTCTTCTCCCATCCTTATGGTCAATAGTTGTACTTCTTAAAAAGAAGTGAAAAAGGATGCATTGGCAACAAAGGGGAAGTTGTGCCCCATTGTCTTCAAGTGGCATGATTCTGACTGTAACATGCAGACTTCTAGGCAAAAGCTTATTTAAATCAGTGAAGGAATAATATCACGGCAGGTGACACCTAATCTGCTGGGCTAAGCCTGACCACTGGTAAAGATAACGGGGTGGGATGTGCAGGATTCAGGGCAAAGAGCCCAGAGCAGGGAGGCTGGGGGAAGATGAGGGAGCTAACCAGAGCAGCAAGGGTGGCACTGCTCTGGCAGTGGCTCCTCCTGGGAGGCCAGGACTGTGCATTGATCCATCTAATTTTTCCACCAGTGGGTGGAATAACTTTAATGTGCACCAAGGCATGTTCAGATGTGCACCACCAACAAAAACACATGCTGCCTACTGTGGGTGACTGTGGGCACTCTGCTAATCAGCTGAGTGGCACCTGAATCTTCCCTGGGTGGCTGCCCAAGCACTCAGCTTACAAGGAACTCTGGCTCTAGCCCTTACCGTTTAGGTGGAGTTCTTGAACAAATGGACTCGGAGACAGAAAAACACTCTAAAATGTATATAGACAAACTAAACATTCTGTTTTTTTCACATGAAAATTAATTGAAAACAGATGCCTGTAGGCAGAATCGCAAATAATAGAGTTTCACACCTACAGCTTCCCTGTTTCATTCTAAGAGCTGAAAAAATTATGTAGATAATATTCTGCTTGAAGTTTAAACTGATAGGAGTCTTTGCTGCAATACTACATAGCTGGAGCACTGATGTTAATGCTAATAAAATGTAACTGTCAATGTATTATGCTTTTGAGCACAATTAACTGATGTTTATTATGTTATACAATGCAGGAACAAGCACAAGCTATTTGCAAAGTGTTATCAACAGCCTTTGACTCAGTTTTGACATCAGAGAAGTCTTGAATTTTTGCAGCTGTGTCATAGTACAATATAAGAAGTGTTTGTGCTGGGAGGAAACACTGCTTTGTGTTTGACTATGGGCACTGACCAAGCATTTGAGACTGGAACAGAGGTGAGCCTTTAACTGCCTGAAGGAGGATCATTTACGTAGTGCAAAGGAAAACAATACAACTTTGTAAATAGAACAGAAGTTATTTTGATATTTGCCCTTCAGAGTGAGTTTGAAATTCACATCCCAGCAGAGACTGATCTGAAAGGTGTAATTCATCTTCTATTTCAGTTCATGTAACCGTGCAAACAAGTTCATTTTATACTACACACAAAGTTTGTAATGAATTGTGTTTTGTATATGAATGTAAATATTGTAGGATTGCAAAATAAAAGTTGGACACTCACCTCAACTACAGTCCAGGAAACAGCTGTGACAGCACTGAGGTCATCTTTGTTTACATACCACTGTTCAGAACATACAACTGTGGTAGTCAAATGGGAATAGGCAAATACTTATGGGACTTGTTGCATAGCAGGGTTGTTACATGCTGCAGATTACACTGTGCCTACGTCTACATTAGACGCATATCTACAGAAGTTACTTTTGGAAGAAATGTTCCAACAAAATGTGATCTGAAAGATTTTGAGCTGCTTTAGTTTGTTTCTTAAGCACACCACTGAAAACACTGTATTGTCACCAGTAACTAAAAATAGAGGGAGAAAATCAAATGAACTAGATTGATATAAAAAAATGGTTTGCAACAGTAGACCTTACCATTAAGATGCATAAGTTAACAATTACCTCAGCTGTTCAATATGTCTGTAATTGTTTGCAGTTTAACAGTCTGGTAATTGAGGCAGGTGGAATGTCGGAACACAGGCAAGCAGAAGGAGTTGACCTGTGACTAGTGTGTTGGTAGGTAGATGTGGACTAAGGTTAAGAAAGGGTCACTCAGGGTAAGTCTGTACTAGCGGGAATAAATCGATTTCAGATACATAATTCTAGTTACGGCATTTGCATAGCTAAAATTGATGTATGAGAATTGACTTACTTCCATAGTAAAGTCATAGCCTCTGAAGTCTTCCATCAACGTCCGTTACTCCTTAACCCCTTAGAAGGGTTGACGGCCAAGCCCAGAGAGGTCAATTTTGCTGTGTCTTCACCAGACACACAAAATCAAACTTCGGAAGATCGACCACGAGCACGCTGATTTTCCTGTAAGTATAGACAAGCCCTCACATATGCACAATCCAAAACTGAGGGTCACCAGACCATGATACTGAAGCTAGTTGTGTAACAGGTTTGATGGATCAGTCTCAACTGTTAAATCTGTCAAAGTATGATCCAGTCAGAGAGGGTTTAAAGGTGATTAGTAGATGGGTCTACTAATGACAGGATGGGGAAACAAGCAATCTGAAATGGTCTCATAGCTGGTAAAAATGGAAAAGGAAAACAATCATCAGGCAACTGTTGGTCAGACCTTAGGAGCAGAAGGAAGAAGCAGAAGTAACACTAGCAGCACCAGGACTGCTGGAACAGTGCAGAAAAGGATCCTGACACAGCAGAGGGAGAGACGACTATGGAGAGTAAGCATGCACGCTATTCTCACTTTCTTATCACTGTTGGAAGTGGACCATATGCACCCTATTTGAATTAGCACTGCTCTAACACTCCCATCTCTGTGTGTATGTATAAATCCCTGCCATCTGATCCTTCCACATCATGCATCTCACAAAGTAAGTTGCAACTTGCAGAAGCTTATGCCCTAATAAATTTGTTAGTTTTCAAGGTGCCACCACAGTCCTTGTTTTTGCTGAAACAAACACGGCTACCTCTCTGAAACTTGTCATGCTAGCTGTAGTGTAAGATCTAGAAATAGGATTAATGAGTGTATGTCTGGGATAATAAAGATGTTTTTGTTATTTTACATTGTTGTAGATATTTAAAGGTTAAGATTACTGTCAGGAACTTCATGCAACTAATCACTGCATGCATAATGCAGCCACTTAGTATTGCTCTCATAATAAGTTTATGGTTTGGGTGCTTTTAACTTGTGCGAGGGATTTACGTTTAAGGTTAGATCCGTCCTTCCTTGATTTAGTGTAACCAGTTGTAAGGAAATACATTCTGTTAGAACCATATTGCCTGGCTGTCCTTCCAAGGGTAAGTAGAGCTAATCTGTTGTAAACTGCATAAGGAAATCCTTAGTTAACCCTGGCAATTATATTTGGGCAGGCCCTGTCCTTTCACCTTTCTGGAATGAATTAATGTCTGGGGAAGTCAGAAGTAAGCAATAGGAGAGCTGATCTGGGATACCTGATTCTGTTTTTGGGATAGCAGATGGGGATCTGTTCACAGTCTGGTATTTTTCAACATTTCCATTTATGACTTTGATAAAGGAGTGGTGAATGCTGAGAACTTGCAGCTGACACCCAAGCAGGGAGCAGTTGAAAGCTTTTTGGAGGACAGCATTAGAATTCAAAATGAACTGGAGAATTGATCTAACATACATCACGAAGATTAATAAAATAATAAAAATAAAAGCCAGTACAGAGTATGTCTGTCTCATGAAGGACAAAAATCAAATGCACAAATAGAAATTAGGGAATAACTGCCCTGGTGATAGTTCAGCTGAAAAGGACTGGGGGGTTATAAAGAATTGTACGTTGAATGTGAGAATGTCATATTGTTGCAAAAAAAGGTAAATCTCTCTCTGGGGCATAGTTATAGATGTCACTCATTACTGGTGATGCCTCCTTCTGGCCATCCTGGTATTAGCTCCAGTCACACCATCACCTTTATTTGGGGGTGTCTGTCCTGTGGACCTGTTGCTCCAGGAACCTCAGTCTCTGTTTCG
The DNA here is from genome assembly GCF_033958435.1 of Carettochelys insculpta. Lineage (NCBI taxonomy): Eukaryota > Metazoa > Chordata > Testudines > Carettochelyidae > Carettochelys > Carettochelys insculpta. The sequence goes on along the minus strand of NC_134139.1, from coordinate 178,725,276 downwards.
TAACTCCGGCCTTCTGGCCAAATCATTACAGGGTTTCACTACCAAGGGATTAGTATAAAAAAAGTAAGTCCTGGAGAAAATATTCCCATGCAGCAGTCCACTGTACTCTGCATGGTATTTGATGTGTGGCTCTGGCTGGCAGGGAACCCAGGCCTATATTCAAAGCTCCAACTCAAGGTCCTGAGTTAGCACACAAGGCCTGCTATTCCTTGCTGTGACTCCCCCATAGTGTGCTCCTAAAAGTAATGGATAGATCATGGGGGAGAAAAGAGAAGTTACTCACCGTAGTAACGATGGTTCTTTGAGATGTGTCCCCGTGGGTGCTCCACGATAGGTGTTGGGCTCGCCCCGGCACCGAAGATCGGATCTTTCCAGCAGTTTCTGCTGGACGGCGCATGCACCGGCGTGTGCCGCTCCCTTGCGCACTCCCGGCCACGTGCGCAATCTGGTCCCCGCCAGTTCCTTGACCAACCGCCTCGGATGCTCCTGAAAAACACCAAACAGAGGTCCGAAGCGGGGAGGATGGGCGGGTGGTGGAGCACCCACAGGGACACATCCCGAAGAACCATCATTACTACAGTGAGTAACTTCTCTTTCTTCCTCGAGTGTCCCTGTGGGTGCTCCACGATAGGTGACTACCCAGCAGTAACCCAAGAAAGGAGGTGGGTAATCAGGTTATGTGCAGCTTGCCCCTGAAAGGACCGTTGTCGAGAGGCGGGTGTCGTCTTGGAATACCCGGTGTAGGGCATAATGCTTGGCAAAGGTGTCATAGGATGACCAGGTCGCCGCTCTGCAAATGTCTTTTAGCACGATGCTCTTGAAAACGGCTGTTGATGCCGCCACCGCCTGGGTGGAATGAGCCCTAGGCGGGGCCAGTAAAGGAGTCTTTCGAAGTTCGTAGCACATCTTTATGCAGGACACAATGTGCTTCGAGATTCTCTTTGAAGAGAGACCCTTTCCTTTTGATCTGGGAGCGAGAGAGACTAAGAGTCTGTCTGTTTTCCGGAAGGACTTAGTTCTGTCTATGTAGAAGGCCAACGCCCTCCTCACGTCCGGGAGGTGCAGGCGTGCCTCCTTGCTGGAGCTATGAGACTTCGGGTAAAACGAGGGTAAAACTATAGGTTCGTTAAGATGGAACTCTGAAGACACTTTCAGAACAAAGGCTGGGTGCAGCCGTAAGGTTAACGCCTCCTTCGAGAATACCGTGCAGGGCGGCGTTACCATAACTGCTGCGAGCTCACTGACCCTGCGAGCTGACGTGATTGCAAGAAGGAAGGTTGTCTTTATCGTAAGGAGACGGAGGGAAACTGTGGCTAAGGGTTCAAAGGGTGGTCCCGTTAGCACGCTGAGCACCAGGTCCAAGCTCCATGATGGTGGAAGCAGTTTCCGAGGGGGGTACAGGTTTACCAGCCCCTTCAGGAACCTGGTAACAATAGGATGGGCAAACACCGTGGGCCCTTCATCTTCATGCTGAAAAGCCGATATAGCGGCGAGATGGACCTTCAATGAGGAGAGGGAGAGCCCGCCTCTCTTGAGGTCCAGTAAGTATTCTAGTATGACAGGTATAGGCACTTCAAGGGGATCTAACTGCTTGGTGGAACACCATGCAGTGAATCGAGTCCATTTCTGTTTGTAGGTCTTCCTGGTGGAGATCCTTCAGCTACTTTCCAGGACTTGTTGCACTCCCTCTGTACATGTACTTTCTAGGGAGCTGAGCCATAGATTAACCATGCTTGTAGGCGCAGGCCTCGGGGGTGAGGATGCACTATGGACCCCTGGGCCTGCGTGAGCAGGTCCGGCGCTACTGGAAGGGGAAGCGGTGGATGATCCGACATGCGGAGAAGCAAGGGGAACCATTGCTGTCAATCCCATGTGGGGACCACTAGGATCATGCGGGCTCTCTCCCTCCTGGCTTTCTGCAGGACCTTGTGGATGAGCACCGTGGTCCTGCCCTTGAGCAGTATTGGGGGCACTTCTTGTTGTGCTGAGTGGCAAACAGGTCTATCTGGGGAAACCCCCATGCCTGAAAAATCGGTCATAGCAGATCGGAGCAGATCTGCCACTCGTGTGTGAGTGCGAAGTGCCTGCTCAGCTGGTCTGCCTTCACGTTGTGAGCGCCTGGTAAGTACGAGGCTTTCAACGTTATATTGTTGGCGATGCACCAGTTCCACAGCCGGACTGCTTCTGCACATAAGGCACGGGATAGAGCTCTGCCTTGTCGGTTTATATAAAACATGGTGGAGATATTGTCTGTATTGATTCCGACTACCTTGCCTTGTATGTGGTCTTGAAAGTGTTTGCAGGCGTTGAACACCGCTCTGAGCTCCAGAATATTTATATGCAGTGACTGTTCCGTAGGGGACCACAGTCCTTGCGTCACCTTTTCACCAATATGCGCTCCCCACCCTATGCGGGAGGCGTCGGTGGTGAGAAAAATAGAGATTTGTGGTTGGTGAAAGGGTACCCGTTAGCATATTCTTGGGGTTTACTCACCATTGCAGGGATCTGCGCACCTCTGCCGTGGGCAACACCACCCTGCGGACGGTATGGGATGCCGGCTTGTAAACGCTCGCCAACCAATGTTGTAGGTTGCGCGTATGCAATCTGGCGTTCTGTACCACGAACGTTGCCGCTGCCATGTGGCCGAGCAGCTGCAAGCACGTTAAAACCGGCACCGTGGGGCTGTATGTAATGACTTGTACCAGGGAACCGATAGTGCAAAAGCGAGCGTCGGGTAGATAAACTCTTGCTGTGATAGAATTTGTGTGTGCCCCTATGAACTCTATGTCCTGTGTGGGGTCGATCTTTGATTTCGCAAGGTTGATGACCAGGCCCAGTGAAGAAAACGTGTTTGCTGTTATGCGTATCATGCGTAGTACCTCCTCTTTCGAGGCCCCTTTCAGTAGGCAGTCGTCCAGATATGGGAATATAAATACCCCCTGTCTGTGCAGGTAGGCTGACACCACTGCCAGGGTCTTGGTAAAGACTCTGGGGGCCGAGGAGAGGCCGAACGGCAGAACCTTGTATTGGAAATGTTCTTTGCCGACAATAAACTGGAGAAAACGTCTGTGAGCCGGGTGGATCATTATATGAAAATATGCATCTTGTAAGTTGAGGGCTGCAAACCAATCTCCATCGTCCAGTGCCGTGAGTATAGAGGCGACTGTGATCATCCGAAAGCGTGGTTTGCGCAAGTACCGATTGAGGCCTCGAAGATCTAAGATGGGCCTCCACCCTCCTGTTTTCTTCTCTGTGAGGAAGTATCGCGAATAAAACCCTTTCCCTTGAAGTCGCTCCGGCACTCTTTCGACCGCCCCTATAAGCATCAGGTGGTCCACCTCATGCTTGAGTTTCACCTCGTGGGAGGCATCCCTGAGATGAGGCCTGGGTGGAGGTCTTGGCGGTGGGAGCAACTGAAAGGGGATCACGTAACCCGTGGCTATGATCTCTAGTACCCACTTGTCTGTGGTGATCTTTTGCCATTGTGAGTGGAACGGTCGGAGGCGATGATGGAACATTAATTGTGGATGACATTGCGCGATGGTAGTAATAGTGCAGCCCTCGATCTGTCCATCAAACTTGTTGCCTTTGGGCCTGCCCCGAGGATGCACGGCCTTGTTGGGAACATCGCCTGGGAGTTCTATACTGTTGTTGCTGTTGTTGCCGCCCTTGGTCGTAGCCCCGTTGGTACTGAGCACGCTGAGGCTGGTACAGGTATCGCCGTGGTTGAGGGTAATACTTTTTCTTTCTATATGGAGGGGTGTAAATACCCAGGGTTCTGAGTGTAGCTCTTGAGTCTTTACTGGAATGAAGGACCGAATCAGTTGACTCTGCAAACACCTTCTGCGTGTCAAAAGGGAGATTGACAATTTTTGCCTGCAGATCCCTCGGGATACCCGATATCTGGAGCCAGGATTCCCTGCGCATGACCACTGCCATAGCCGTTGAGCGTGCCGCCGTGTCCACTACGTCCACAGCGATCTGGACTCCCGTCCTTGAGACTGCATAGCCCTCTTGCACGATGGCCTTCAGCACTGGCTTCTTATCTTCTGGAAGCGAATCCATGAGAGAAGTAAGCCTGGAGTAATTGTCGAAATTGTGGTTCGCTAGATGTGCTGCATAATTAGCCATTCTCAGCAGCAGGGTGGAGGAGGAGTATACCTTTCTGCCAAATAGCTCTAGCTTCTTGGCATCTCTGTCCATTCTCCCCGCTTTGTACTGGGAAGTCTTTGATCTCTGTTGAGACGATTCTACCACCAGAGAATTTGGTTGTGGGTGACTAAACAGGAACTCCATGCCCTTCGCCGGGACAAAGTATTTCTTATCCGCCCTCTTGTTTATAGGTGGAGCGGAAGCCGGGGTCTGCCATATGGTGGTAGCAGACTCCATGATTGCTTCGTCGAGCAGGATAGCGATTTTGGACAAGGCCGGAGGCCTCAGGTTTTTGAGGAGCTTGTGGTGCTTCTCCTGCACCTCTGCTGTTTGGATGCCTTGCGTGAAAGCCACCCTTTTAAACAGCTCCTGAAACTGTTTGAGGTCATCCGGGGGGGCAACATCCCCGGGGGCCATAGCCTCATTGGGGGAGTACAAGGAGGAACCACTAGGGTAGACCTCCCTTGAACTCTCAGGGTCCTGCTGTCGGTGGTACACCCTCTCACTAGAGGCTTGCGAGGGAAAATCTCGGGGTTCCAGAATCAGCTCCCCTTGAGACAGCTGTGTTTCCCTCCCCGTCTGTGAGTGCCCACGGGGGTACTGGGTGGTCGAGGGGGACCTGCCCCTGGGTGTATGCCTGTGGTGTCTATGCCCGGCGTGATAAGGACGACCGTGGCAGCATGGGCACGGTTCCTCGGATGGAGACCTGGACCACTCTCAAGGTGTATACCCCCGATGTCTGGGGGAGCGAGATCGTCTGGACGATTGAGACAATGGTGAAACTGGTTTATGGTAGTACTCCAGAGGCTCAAATCCCAGAAAGGGCGAGGGTGGCTGGAGGAACGGGGAAGGAGGCTCTGGGTAGGCTGGGGGAGACCCATGTCTCCTGGTTGGTGTACGCAGCATAAAGGGGAGGACTTGTTGAGAGCAGCCCTGCAGCCCTGTCCAGAGAAGGGCTGCAGTGCCGGGTTTTCGCTGCTGCCTTTCCCTTCCCCTGCGTGGCTGGCTCCGCCCCTCTCCGTGCCGGGGATCTTGGCCCTGCTGTTGGTGCCACGCTCGGCCTGCTCATCTGCGGTGCCGTGCGGGTGGTCTCCTCCGGTGCCTGCAGGCTATGTGCCTGTTGGCCCTGCACCGTTGGTGCTGCGGGGGTCTGTGCCGCTTGCAGCGGTGCCGCTGGTTCTGGCTCTTGCCTGGCCGCCGCTCTGAATGCGCAGGCCAGCTGTTTAGTAATCGGAGGCTCAGCCTCTGCCACGTGCGCTGCCGCGCTGCCGCTCACTTGTGACTGCGGCTGGGGGCTATGAGCTACACCCGTCCCGCTCGCTGTGACCACCGGCAGGGATCGGGCTGGAGAGAGCTTCTTCCGTTTTTGCACTGAGGGGGTGAGGGACACCGCCTTCCTTTTATGGAGCCCTGTGGGTCCCTCCGGTTGAGGCCTCTCTGGCACATCTGACTGGAGGGCCTTATCAAACAGGAGCATTTTCAGCTGCATTTCTCTGTCCTTTCTGGCTCTGGCCGTGAGCTTTGCACAGAAGGAGCATTTCTGGGTGACGTGTGATTCCCCCAGGCATCTGATACATTGACTGTGCCCATCAGAGGCTGGCATAGCTTCACGGCAGGACTCACACTTCTTGAATCCTGAAGAGGACATTGCGGTGAGTCTTTGAGCTGTTAATAGGGTACTTAGCACCTTCTCTGTGCCTGTTCCCCTCTCACGGACTCCAGCCTGCCACAGCAGGAGGCCTACTGGCCTTCACGTCCCTAGGGTGCCTCCGCTCCACCTCTCGTTTCTAAGACTTTCTGCTTATATATTATTATTATTATTATTATTTTTGCAATAAAGAAACAAACAATTTAACTAAGAACTCTGAAAGAGAACTCTAAAACTCTGAAAAAAACCCTCTAAATACGCTGACTCTGGCTGCAGCCTGAGCAGATTCCGTCTGCAGCCGATGGCGATTAAGAAGGAACTGGCGGGGACCGGATCGTGCACGTGGCCGGGAGCGCGCAGGGGAGCGGCGCGCGCCGGCGCATGCGCGGTCCGGCAGAAACTGCTGGAAAGATCCGATCTGCAGTGCCGGGGTGAGCCCGACACCTATCGTGGAGCACCCACGGGGACACTCAAGGAAGAATTAAAAATCATGACCCTGTGCTATGTCAATGATGTATACCATAAATACCCCTCATTAAAACTTGCAGGGGTTGCATGGTGGAGGTGAGTTCTGGAGCACCAGCAGCTGCTCAGACAGTTGCTTAGGATATGTTGGCTGCTGCTCAGGCAGTCCCTAGGACCAGCAGACCAGGGCTGCCAGAGCCCACCAGAGTTGTTGCTAGTGTGGCTGACTATGGAGCCAACCGAATGGCTGGCTACAGGAGGAGCCTTATGGCTGGCCCAGGGACCACCTGAACAGCTAGTCCTGGAGCCAGTCATGCTGGCCACTGCAGAAGTTACAAAATCCATGACTTCTGCGACAAACATGGAGCACTAGTCATGTGTAAGAAAAAATTGTCATGCTGACCTCAGCTGAAGTACTCTGGCTAGTTTTTGGTGCTCCCATGTTAGGAGAGAGAGGTTAGGTCAATAGTTTTCAAAAACTTTTTTTTCATTTGCAGACTTTGAAAAAGAATTTGGAGATTCAGACCCCCCCTTGGAAATTCAGCCTGTAGTCTGTGGGCCTCTACCATAGAACTCATAGATTCAAAACTGAACAGAATTCAGTTATAAATATTGCATAGTCTCAGCCTTGCATTTGAGATAAGGGCACTAAATTATTGGCTTCTATGACATTGACAGTACTACCAGCTGTGACCTATAATATAGGTAAGGGGATTCACATATCGTGGTTGAGCAGAAAAATGGAATTATTTTTTTGATATCCGAAACGATTTCCATAATCACCTTTCATGGACTGCTCGGAGAGAGTTCCTTCAGACGTGTTTGGGTCCATGGGCTATAGGTTGAAAACCAGTGGTATAGAGAGGAAAGCTAAATCTTTTTTCCCCCTAGAACTTGACCCATACAGAAAGACTGAAAAACTAGCTATGTTTATTCCTGAAAAACAAAAAAGTGAGGATTACTCAAATCTTCATATATGTTCAGGGATGTTAATCTCCAGATCCACAGAAGCTTAATTTGCAACATGGGAGACTTAGTTTCAATACTAAGAAATACTTTAACTAAAAGAGTAGTTAAGCGCTTAACTAGGCTTCTAAAGGAAGTTGTGGAATGCACCTCATAGAAACAGTGTCCAAAACACTCGTCATTCACCACATGTGCTGAATAGGACACTGCATTGTGGCGAATGCAGCTCCTCCTCAGAGCTGCACACAGAGAATGCCGTCTACGCACACGCCCCACTGCTTGGTGGAAGAAGTGCGTGGCGGCAGTGGCTCTCGTGAGTTGCCAGCATTGAATTAGAATGGGGGAGCTGAGGGTGCCAGGCTCTGGGGGGAGGGCATTCAGTTAGAGCAGGCGTGGGGGAAATGTGGAGAATATGGAAAGACGACAACCACAAGTGTGGCGATCTTTGAAGTCCTATTGGATGCTGCTGTCATAGAAGGTTTTAAGAACAGGGTGGACAGACATGTCGTCCTTCGTCAGCTCTGGCACCTGGACCTGATGGCTTCTCATGGTCCACTTCAGCTCTATGTATCTGATTATGTGCAAGCACAAACAAACATCAAATAAGCAGCTGTCTTTTACAGTTTTGAAATAAACTGTTTAAACTGCACAAAATCAAGGAAAATAGTCAATTGATTTTAAAATTAGTTTTATTTTCCAGTCATTTGGCTGGTTAATGGAGTAAATTTATTAATCATGCTCTAATTATAAATCACTGCATCCAGGACATTGAAAATAAGAGTTGATTTAGGTTATACACTATATACAGTTGCTCTGCAACCAAACAAAATAAACTGAATTGAATATTATACATCTCAGATACCATTCTAAAGCTGCATTTTATTAAATGTCAACTGCTCTTTTTAAAAACAACACAGCAACCTACTAGTCTGCCTAGTAACAGATTTTTTTTTTAACCATTTTCTTCTGAAGTCAACTTTGATGAAAAATGGCATGAAACATGCCAAAATCTTGGAGCTAAAATTAACTTCGTTATAAATATATATCTACAGTCTTTTCAGAATCTCTTCTGCAATTTTCTTCTCCCAGAGGAGCAAACACAGAGCATACTGTTGAAACTTGGGGAATATTTTACTCATAGAATTTCTTCAGTGGGCAGTAAGATCTTTGTTACCAGCACCACAGTGCCATTAAATTGTATTCTGAAAAGTTACTTGTGCCCATCAAACATGACTAAGAGTTACACACTTTCTAGTGTAGCTGAAGTTGTGTCAATGTTACATAAAGCAACAATTGAGACCAAATAATCAAGACTAATTGCAGGCTGTTATAGATTCTACAAGATTCTGTGTTTAAAAATACTGTACAAGGGAGAAGTGAATTGTGCAAAATAATATGCCCATTTACCTTCTAGAAGCTTACAGGGATAGAAACATACAAAATCGTGTTTCAAAAAACCAACATGAACACATCAGTAAGTGAATAAAACTGTAGTGCTAAACTGTTCCTAATATCATATACATTTCACTGGGAACTTTGAAAATGCAGACTAATTAGCTTCAAAACTTGCAACAAAGTATCCTGAAACATTCCAGTTTGTTCCATTTATAATGCAGCAACAGCTTCACAAAGTAAAGACAGGTTGTCTATCACTTGTACCATTTTAAGAAAGCTGACATAAAGGTGAGTTCAACAGATTTACTTTTCCAGCATTAATGCCACATAATTTTTCTCAATATAAAAAACATTGCATTGGCCTTTTTCATCCCTCTTACAACACTGAGGCCAACAGACACCATATTTTCAGAAATTCAAAGTTCTCTTGATAAATCTAGAGATATAATAGTCACAAAAAGTGATCAAAGCCAATGTGACCTAGACATTGATTTCTAATCCTATGCTATCAGTTTTTCCTGTAGCATAAACAAAAAAAACAGTACATTATCACAATATACAAAAATCAAAATGACATTAAATCTCTATCGATGTTTTGTATTATTCCATCAACTAACTGGGAATTATGAATGGCCTAGCTTTTTGTTCACAAAATAGTAAACAAGTTTAACAGTGTAGCTACCATAGATGCAGGTATATTATATAAATACAGAGTGAATTTGCAAACTAGTATTTAATTGTTTGCAAGGTGTAGTGGCGCACTTTTAAAAAAGTGTATGAAATACACAACTGATGTATACTAGTGAGTTTTCTAATGTTTTTCCTTTTTCAGTAGAATATTCAAATGTTCCACTAAAGATAATTGTGTATGAACATGTCACTGTGATCAAGAAAATGCAAAATACAAAAAGTCTACACACCATAAGGAAATGGTTCTAAGAAATGATCTGCAATCTACCATCCTTACAGAGTTTTAAGTAAATTTCAGGAAGTGCCGCTTTCATATCCTTGAGTTAATTTAATAACTCGGGAATATTGCTAGGAGGTTTAATTAACCAGCAGTAGTCACATTAGTATGACTAAAAATGGAGGTAACATACCAAAAGGACATTTCAAAACAAGTTATGTATACATGCAGCATAAAAAAGTCTCAAACTCATAACATTAGCTAAAAGACTTCAGACAGCTTTAAGCAAGTATCTACATTAAATGTGAAAGAAGTCTCCTTCAGTGGTGAATTGAAAAGCTTTTTAACTTTACTTGCTACAACTCAAGTTCAGAGCTGAAAAACTCTTTATTTTGTCCTTAGTTGGAACCTGACATTGCAAGGTGCTGAATACCTGCAAGTCACAAATACACGGCTTGTAGGATTGGGCTCTACAACTTAGAATAGAGAGAGCTAGCAGAATATGCTACCTTGCTATGTGTTAGGGATTTCCTTGACACTGGGGATGCAGAATCCTCAACTATGGTGCTTGTCAGGGGAAAACAATGGAACTGCATTTCAGCTGATTTACTGCAAGTTATATGTCAGATTTTAATGCATATATTCATGTAGTTAGACTCCTGAACAGCTTTTTGCAATGCTTTTCCTTTCACCTTGAATAAGTTTTTAAAAAAAAAAAATTGAAGAGATACACAGAAAAAAATCAGTTTAAGTTTTAAAGCGAGAACTGTGGTAATAGATCAGGTAAAGTACACATGAATCAGGAAGTGTTCTGACTGTAACAGAGCAAGATGGATATCTACAACAGCTGGAAATTAGAATTTTTTCCATCAGTAGCAATTTAGTCAACAATAAAGTGCACAAATGATACTGGGAAAGCTCCTTTTCGATTAGGTTCCCCATCAATGTGGCCAATCTGGAAAAGACACGCAAATATGTTTCCTGAAGTTAATAAAAATAACTTGAGTCTCAACAAGCATTACAGTATTTACATCAAAGTTACTAACCCATATGAGTTATGTTCCTCTCTTCACCAGTTTAAGCACTTACAGTCTGTGCTTTGGAGGACGCTATGCCTATAGATCAGGACAAAATCACTACCTCCCTAAGTCCTGGAGTCTTGCTTTTTATTTTGAAAAAAGAAAAGAAATGGTACAAAAGGGTTTGCTGCTCTGAGACAAGAACATGTTAATGCTAATTTGTATTCTGCTGTGCGTAAGACTCCCAGATTTGGATGCTAGATACTATACAAACATACAATTAGAGATGGGTGAAAAATGGACTTTATCAATGGCTGGTGATTCTGACAAATCAACAATTATTTGAGGTTTAACTGAAAATGAAGATCTTCAGCAAATAAGAATCAGACAACTTTCAAGGCTATGCCCTAATAAGATGTTTAGTTTTGTCCTGACTCAACATGATTTCATTTTGATTTCATGTATTTTTACCAGAGCAAAGGAGTAGATTCATATGACACTGGGTGGAGGAGAACACACTTCCCATTATAAACTTGATCCCAGTGGGCAGGGAACCCACTCAGAATGGCAACGTCTATACTAGAGCAATTTGTTGACAGAACTAGCATTTTGTTGAAAAAAAACTTGTGAAGCATCCATACTAAAAATGTGTTCTGCCAACATAACAATGCACTTTTGTTGACAGCCTTCTGCCTGTCTCTCATGAGGCAGAACACCTTTCTCAAAAGAATCTCTGCACAAAAAAGCCGTGTGGACACGCCAGGCGGCCCTCTGTCAACAGGGCTTTTGGGTTACCAGGCAGCTCTGTCTGCTGTGCTTCCAGTTGGCTGATCTGTCGAGGGTGCTGCCAGGGAGTCCAGTCAAGCTCTGGCGACAGAGCAGATCGCTTTTTCGATCCATTTTGCAGTTTAGCCGCAATCTGTCGATAGACGTTTAGTCAGAAGATCTCTTCTGACAGATTGCTCTAATGTAGACGTAGCCAATGGGAGGTGGGGTGGGGGAGGAGGTTTGAACTGGGGCCCAGGGGTTTGAGCTAGAGCCACAAATAGGGGTGGTGAGCCGGAGCCAGAGCTGGGCGCAGGGGTAGGAGGTGAGCCAGACCCGTGTGCAGGTGGTGACCAGGGCTGGGTGGAGAGTTGAACCAGGGCCAGGGGAGCGAGATTTTGAGTTGCATGTTACTCACGTTAATGTGAGTTAAGTGCAACTCAAAATCGCGCTTTTCGAGGGTTTACTGTATTTTGTTTCAAACTTTGCTGTTGAAATTAGTCCACTGTGTATAAGTAAATGAGAACTGGAGCAAGGACTTCACTGAGGCTGTGTCTACATTACCACCCTCCTTCGAAGCAAGGATGGTAATGAGGCTGTTCGGCGTTTACTAATGAAGTTCTGCCGTGCATAGGCAGAACTTCATTAAGTCAATTCCCCGCCGTGGCAACTCTGAAGTTCCGGCATGCGTCTAGCCATGGCACACCCGCTGGTACTTCGAAGTGCCGGGGCATCTTCGAAGTCTTCTTACTCCTGAGGCAGTAAGCGGACTTCGAAGATACCCTGGCACTTCGAAGTACGGGCGGGTGCGCCGCAGCTAGACACGTGCCAATACTTCAACGTTTAAAACTTTGGAGTTGCCGCAGGGGGAAACTGGCTTAATAAAGTGCTGCCTATGCATGGCAGCACTTCATTAGTAAACTCCAAACAGCCTCATTACCATCCTTCCTTCGAAGAAAGGTGGTAATGTAGACACAGCCTGAGACTCTCCCATCAACTAGGTAAGTGCCCCTAATCCCCAGGCCATACAGTCATTCTCACTCCCCGTATACATTGAGGAGTGATTTGAGAGAGATGAACAGGTGAAAAACAGAAATTAACAGCCCCCTTAAAAATGTGGTGCCATCTATGCTGCAGGGAATGTTTTGTGAATGTGTGAGGGCCTCTGTCCTCCACGTATTCTGTAAAATAGCTCTTCCCCAGACAATCAGAAAGGTGTTAAGGAAGGTTTCAGCTTGCATAAATAACTGCCTTTTGGTCTAACAATGATTTTTGATCTTATAAAGCATTACTGTCAGGTACTGTCAGTGGTGCTATTATGATTCTGAGTTCTTCAATTCTGACATCTAACAATATAAATAGAAGTAAAGCGAATGCATTCATGGGTACTGGTCTTTTTCAAAAAACCCTGATTTAGTACATTGGATTCTGGAAAGTACATGGGTAAGATAGTTTTCTATCTAATAGGATTACTTCAATTGCAGTTCTCAACACGGAAAGCAAACAGTGCAAATTCTCCTAACCTTATGATGTTAGCCTTTCACAGGAATAAACACAACCCACAGCAAGCTCTTTGGAGTGTTTCTACACCGTAGTTAAACACTCACGTCTGACCCATGTCAGCTGACTTTGGCTTGTAAGGCTCAGATTAAGTTGCCTTTTAATTTCAGGACATACTTTCGGGTGAAGGGTTGCATAAGGCATCAGGCTGAATCAAAATGTCTACACTGCAATTAAACAGCCCCTTAATCCATACACCATTTGCAGTGTAGTCATATTGTTGGGATCCAAAGTAAAACGGGTAGTAAGCACTGCTTGCTCTCGCCTTCTAATCTTTCAAAATATAATGTATTAGCAGATTTCCAAACAGCTCCAATACTCCCTAGGATTACCAGGTCCTGAAAAGTAGCTCCACCACATATCACACATTCTTAAGGTGAAGCAGAATCACCCAAACATTTTGTTCTGTGAGGGATGCTAAAAACTAAATTGTGATGGCATTTGTTCAAAGATTTAATTATCTGACACAGGATCGTCCAAGGGCAGGCCTACCATGTAGTTACTTGCTACCAGAAGAGATCTTTCCTCACTCACTAGATGTGAGAAGAAATGAGAAATACATGTTCATTTGTTTATGCATGTTCTTTCACCTAACTAACTAATGGAAGAATTTTTTTCATAATCATTGTTATATATAATTTCAAGATTAATAGGAACTAATAAAGAATAGTATGTAACATACCAGGTTATAGGGGAGAATGATGCCACACTGCAGATGTGTTTGAACAGCCCCAGAAGCCTGGGAGATGATGTGCACTTATGCTTAGTGAGAGATCTAAAAGAATAAATAGGTGGTTTTGACAATTTACACTGATATAGCACCTCTAGCCTGTGAAGAGGCCATGTGCCCAGCCAGACAATTAGTGGACTAATAGAGGCTCTTTAGGAGAAGAAAATGAGTTCAAAACCCCATGGAAAGAGTGTCTACGGGATAAGAAGATAGTGGAGAACAGTGTGCTATTCAATAAACTCCATTACATAGTATAGGTAAAGAAAGCCCATATGTGAATGCTCATAGAGGACAGAGGGAATCCATCAAGTTGCATTCCTTCTAAAAAGAGCATGTGGGTACATCTTTCATATATATGTATCTAAAATGTGTATTTTAGACTCATGAAAGATGTTACATCAGCTGTAGATAGTAACTCTTTCCAGAGACAACCTTTCATGGCACCTTATAAAATACTCCATAATGCTGTCCTCTTAGGTCTGAGTGATTAATGAATTAATTAGTAATTAATTAGTGAAAGCCACTAATTCTCTGGCTGGGCACATGGCCTCTTCACAGCCTACTGGTGGTATATCTGTAAATTGTCAAAACTACTCAGATATATTCTGCGCTTATTAGGCCTCTCTTGGAATGATGTGTCCAGATCTGGGCCCCACATTTTAGGAAGGGTGTGCAGAAATTGGAGTGGGTCCAGAGAAGAGCAACTAAAACAATTAAAGGTCTAGAAAAATATGAGAGAGTATTAAAAAAATGGGTTTGTTTAGTTTGGAAAAGAGATGGCTCAGAGGGAACATGGTAGCAGCATTCAAGTACCTGCAAGGGTGTTACAAGGAGGAGAGAGAAAAAAAATTCTCCTTATCCTCTAATGATAGGACAAGAGCAATGGGCTTAAAGTGCAGCCAGGGAGGTTTAGGTAGGACATAACAAAAAATTCCTAACTGTAACACTGCATAAGTACTGGAATAAATTGCCTAGGGTGGGTGTGGAATCTCCATCATTGGAGATATTCAAGAAGATGTCAGATAAATATCTAACAGGGATGACAGATGATGCTTGGTCATGCTGTGAGGCTGGGGGACTGGATTTGATGACCTGTCAAGGCCCTGTCCAATTCTACTATTCTGTGATGGGGAGGATCAAGGAATTCCCGTAGGATCAGATTGGCTAAGCACCATGTCAGCTAAAGCACGGGCAATCCATGTCTGAAAAATGGAACTAGATCTCTGTGAAAGGAGACATTCTCTTCCAGCCTACAAAAATGCAGACAACCTGTTAGGAGCTATTGTCTGAGCCCCAAACCTTTTGCTTACAATTAAATCAGTAGAGGCAGAAGGAGGGGATGACAAAGGAAGTAGTGTGTGGAATAAGTCGGGGGGAGGGTAGGGAGCAGTGGAGTTCATTCAAGCAAGGAGTCTGTAAAACCAGCTCTCACAAGACAGGCAATGAGCAGCTGGCCAGCCAAAGATGGAGATCTATAAGCCAGCTGCTATATGGGATCATTCTCCACTCAGTCTGGTTATAGTTGCAGCTATTCAAATTGCTACAAACTCTATGGCATACTTACGTATTTTATTGCTGATGTACTTTGAAAACACAGGCATACTTTGAATTAAAGATGTGTACATTAAAGTACTCACCCACCACTCCTGGTCTTCCTCCCCATCCACTACAATGATATCTCCCTCTGAAAAGGTTAGTTCATCTGGATTATCTGCTACACAGTTGTAAATGGCTTTTACTCTCTTGGGTTTGGTTTTTGACTGCAACACAAAAACGTGTACATAACAAGTAATGAAACATGACGAAAGATAAGCAATGCAGTTGTAGCCATGTTGTGTCATCTCACAGGCCAAGGATGGACAGGATCATGGGATTTGCATCAACACAGAGCCAATTAGGGATAATGTACTTTATTAAGCTTATCTACTCCAAGTTACTACAAATTATTCACAAGGTATGCATTAGCAAGGAAAGAAGTGCAACAGAAATGTGTATGACTGGATAAGAGACATTTTGACATGCTTATGTCCCTTTTCTGCTGCAGGGAGTTCCAGTCCTGAAGCGTGTCACATCAGGACCGCAGCAGACATTGTTCCAGCTGGGGGAACGGCCGAGGTACCCACGAGGCGGAGAGTCCCCAGTGAAACTCAGCTAGGGGCAGGACTTTACAGTGATCTTATGCATTAGCTGTTTACTGGGTGTGTGGATATTGGCTCAATGCCACTTTTAACATTCTCGTGGGGCTGAAGCCAAGGTTGCTTTGGTTACTGGATTCTCTAGGTTCCCACATCTAAACACAGGTGCGAGGGCTGATATGGCTATCTTATGTTTATGTTTGCAGAGTTCAAGGCTGTAACACAGGGATGGGAGCTTACTTGTATTACAGAAATGGAAGTTCCACCCTTTCTCTCTGAGGCCTACTGGCGTGTTACATGAGAGTTGGTCCTAAGATACTAGAGAAAATAGGCATGATGATATCTTTTACTGGACCAGGTTCTACTGATGACATACACAAGGTTTTGAGCCATAGAGCTCTTCTTTTCCCAGAACTTAGGAGAGCTCTGTGTGGCTTAAAAGCTTGTCTCTCATCAACAGAAGCTGGTCCAATAAAAATATTACCTCATCCACCTTGTCTTTCTGAAAGATAAGCAACACAGCCTGGAACTGAACTCATTCGGTGAGGAAAATTAAGTTCCCTCTGTTACCCTTTGGAAATAGCTGTTCATATAGCCACTTACATTATATCTACATTCTTCTCTAGGCCTGGATTAATGTTCCACAATGCAGTTCAGAAACATTATTCCATCTCAGCAGCAGGTGGCAAATACTTACCCATTAAAACAAAAAAGCAGTAAAGTAGCACTTTAAAGACTAACAAAATAATTTAAAGTGCTACTTTACTGCGTTTTTGTTTTGATAATATATAGACTAGCATGGCTTTCTCTCTGTTACCTACCCGTTAGTTATACTTAGCTGTAAAGGTTCATTAACTCTATACCTTCAAAGCGTTGTATAAACATGAAAACTTACCCTCCTAACCCCAATAGGCAAGGAAGGGCCTTTTCATTGTGCAGATGGGGCAATCAAACCCAAGTGGTTCAAGTCCTGTCCAAAGACTCTGGCAGTGCCCATGCCAGAAGGAAAAGGCCACACAAAGTCTGACTTCACTTCTTCGCTCATACCACTAGAGCAGTTCTCACTCTTTTTGGATTACAACCCACACATTGTCTGAAAAGTCCCCTGCATACCATAGAGAGAGACAAGGTGGGCGGGGTAATACCCCTTACTAGTCTCATTTCCGCTGGTAGAAGGAACTTGCTGTTGAACCTCACAAAGCTTTTATTCTGGCATGTGAAAGCTCACCAGAGTGTTTGTGCTAAACACAAGTTGGGACAGATTGTTAACCGTAAGGGACTGACACAGGAGCCCACTTAAACTGAAGTGGGCAACACCAACACTGTGAACACCCAGAATCACAATGCTTTGAGGACTGAAGGATATGGGTTACAAAATGGTTTACAAATGCTTGGGAGCTAGGAAGGGAGCACCTGTGCAGCATGGCACTGGAGCATTTCCTGTGGCAAGTGCTTCTCTGCACTAGCAAAGCACCACTTTCCTGCCTTGGAGCTGAGCTCCAGCAGGTAGGGGAAAGTTCTAGGATTGAGTGGCTGGTGAGAGGAAGAAGCAAGTAGACAGTAATATGAGGAGGAGGGGGAGGGCATCTCTCCTCCCAAGCTTTCTTTACAGGACACAGGTATTTTGCTGCACTCCCAGCTGGTGACATCCCAGCTCTTGTGATCCGTTTCAAAGTCATACCTGACTCAATGAACCAGACCACAATGAATCTAACTATGTCACTGTTTGTCCTTTCCCAGCCAAATCAGAGTCATAAATACAGTTATCCTCCATCTCAGTAAGGGGAATGAATGAGTGCATATATGCACTTCCAACAGTATAATTATTACCTTCAGAGAACAGCAATTACAAGGTATTATTTCTTCTCAAGAAGTTAAGCAGAATGTAACAGACCCCCCCACATTCCTGGCAAACTTCAGAAATTTCAAGAAAAAATGCAACATACCCGAAGTATATTTTAAAGTGCATAAAGCACATATATAAAACCTTCAGTTTAAAACAAAGTTTTCTGCACAAAACCTGAAGGCTATAGCACAGATGCACTTCACAGAGGAGCTGTTGGTTATCTCTGCATACCTGAGAAACTTGATTATCAGGAAAGAGCTACCTGCTGGCTGGCCCCCATGATATTTTGGCAGGAGAGACACAGAGCAGAGAAGGCTGGGGAGCAAAGGTGGATGGAACAATTTAACAAAACTGCTTCAGCTACACTGATCTCACTAATGCTTCAGTTAAGCTATTTTCAGCTAATCAGTTTAGCTAAAGCACTTTAGCTAAATAACTTCTCTCTCTCTGGGCACTATTGCTAAAACTTTTCATTCCACTCTATCCTGGGCCATTAGAGAGATACCTGATTAGGTACTCCAGGTATGCAAACTTCACTTTGCTGAGGTTATCTGGAAATTCTAATATTTCATTAACATATTTACAATTAAAACTACACCCTAGATAGAACACAGATTGCCCCCTATCACCTATTTGGCAAAGTAAATTAATTTAGATAGAAAGCCATTCTGTTCTATAGTTTAACAAAGAAGGAACAGGTCAGGGTTGCTACAATCCTATTTTACACAGGGAGTCCACCACAATCAGCTATTTAAACCATGACAGAAGAATGTTGAATTAATGGCATTAAGGGTTTCAAACCTGAACCATACACAAAGCTCATGGTCCAGCATCTTAACAGAGCAAAGATTAAGAGAATGAAACCAGTTAGAACAGTTATTCCACCTCATATTAACCAGAAAACTGAAAAATATCCAAAATTATATATTCAGAAGCAGTGTGGCCTAGTGAACAGACCAATGAACTTTGTGTCAAGAGTATCTGACATGCTATTCCTGCCTCTGCCACTGGCCTGCTGGGTGACCTTAAGCAAGTCACCTCACTTCTCCTTACCTCAGCCCCATCTGCACACTGAGGCTAATGATACTGACCTCCTTTGTAAAGTGCTTCAAGACCCACTGACGGGTAACACTACTGCAAAGCTAATTTGTCAGACAGAAGAGATGTGTATGCACACTCATGTGTGCATGTCTGGAAAGTGGGTGAATGATCCTGGGTCCACCATTTCAAACGGGCCTGGGGTTCTGGCCACCACCGTGGCGAAAGATCCAGGCCCTTTTGAAATACCACAGAGTGCTGTGCATCCCTCCACAGGTGGCTCAGAGGAGGCTTTGGGGAAGGCTGACTGGCCCATTCTGCCCTTGGCCCGTTCAGGGGCAGAGAGCCAGGCCCCCCCATCCCACCTGGCCCCCGGCACCTCTTGGTGCTGCTGGCCACTCAGAAACAGCCCTTGCCTGGAGACCTCACAATCTAAACAGACAAGATTGACAAAGTGTGAAAAGGTGAAGACAGGCACAGCGAGATGATGCAGCCTGCCAGGGTCACACAGCAGGACAGTAGCCAAATCAGGAACAGAGCCCACATCTCCTAATTCCCACCCTAGTATCATACCCAACAGACCATGCTGTTTTCACATCTAAGGTCACGCTTACAAGCTTGCAGTGGCACAGCTGCACAGATACAATGCTGCTGTAAGAGTGCTTGTGTAGCCATATTATGACAATGGGAGACACTCTCCTGTCAACACACCAAAAACAGCTTGATGGGCAGCTGTTGCTGTGTCAATGGAATGAAGTGCTGTGCGTGACTGCTTATACCTGCAAACTTTATGTCAGTCCAGCTGTGTTCTTTCCCTGAGCGATGAAGGTGCTAGTGTAAATATGGCCTAAGCTTCCACAGAATTAAATGAGAGAGAGCTCTAAATGTAAATGTTTCTGTTTACATCCCCTTGAAGCCCCAATATTTTTTAGCTCAGCTTGAAGTATCACTTTGTGATGCTGCTTACTTGACTTCCTATTTCCCTGAGTTTTAAGAACTAAAGGGGGTGTGTGATAACAATTAACAGAAGGGTATCCGTGTTACCCTGTGTATGCAAAAACAACTAAAAGTCCTGTGGCACCTTCTAAACTAACAGATATTTTGGAACATAAGCTTTTGTGCGCAAAGACCCACTTCATCAGATCGTCACGCATCTGATGAAGCAGGTCTTTTTCCATGAAAGCTTATGCTCCAAAGTATCTGTTAGTCTATAAAGTGCCACAGGACTTCTTGTTGTTTTTATGATATTTAACTCTCAAGCTCAGCAACATTTACATCATCAGTACTTTATAGATTTGTGCATGAGTCACATGTCAGACACTGGCAATGAATTTCTTGTTCTGTGTCTGCGGTTATACACTCATTCCTGTAAAATTTTCAGGAAATACAGAGTATTTTTAAAGTATCTATTAAAATGCCTGAGTGTTTGATTAAACACACTGACAGTCTTATTCATGGTTCGGTTTTACAACTTATTTTTTGACAAAATACTTGATGGAGGGCAAACTGTTGCATCAAACTCTCTACTATTACAACATCACATACGGTTTAGAAAAAAAGAAAGCTTAGTTAGGTCTTTTTCCTACTTACCATTTGTGACTTCCTTGGCATTGGGGCTGGTGGTTGAATCTGTGTTGATGAGCTCGCTATAGGTCCAGTTTGTGTTACAGAAGCCTCAGCCACAGAAGAGAATTCTCCTGTTGTTAAAAGTAAGTAAAACATGTAAAATGGTGACATATTTTAAAAAACAAGTTACAACTATATGATAATTCTACACTTAAACTAGTTCAGTCTTGTTATTGAAATACACAAGTTATGCTTTTTCCTTCAAATTTTCCTCTCCAGGTAGTAGTTCTCATTAAATTCCTAAACTGATCAGCTTTCTACAGTTCGCAACCACAAACAGCTTCTTGGTG
The DNA here is from genome assembly GCF_033958435.1 of Carettochelys insculpta. Taxonomy (NCBI): domain Eukaryota; kingdom Metazoa; phylum Chordata; order Testudines; family Carettochelyidae; genus Carettochelys; species Carettochelys insculpta. The sequence continues at coordinate 178,704,734 of NC_134139.1, read as the reverse complement.
CTTAAGACAGTTACTTAAGAGCTTCAATACTCCCATGAAGGAAACTAGAGAAAACACCAAGATAGGAGAAATAGATAACCACCTATGCTAGATGCTTCTCCATTACCTCACATACCTCCAAAAGACTGGAAGAGACTTCCATACAGAATCTAAATTAGTCCCGTGAACTCAAGGCAGGACCATGTAACAACAACTTCATTTCTGACAGGTGTTTGTCTAACCCTGAGGCGTCCAACATGTTCCCCACTTGCCACATGTGGCGAACGGCACACCGTGGTGTGGCAACTGGCTCTGGAGCTGCATGCAGCTCCTCTAAGCTGCACACGGGGTGCTGTCCGCCCACTCCACACATGTGCCCCTCAGCTCAGTGGGACAAGCGTGTGGTGGTAGTGGTGGCGGCTTGGGCCCCAGCACAGCTTGGGCCAGTGTGGCTCATGAGGCCATGGCTTCAGCCCTGGCGCCATGGCTCTGGTGATTTGGTTGCTACATTCAGTTTGCGTGGCGGGGTGGGGGGGGAGGGGGGGGCTGGGGGTGCCTGGCTCTGGGGGAGGGCTTTTACTTAGAGTGGGGGCGGGTGACTGGCTGTGGGAGAGGGCATTTATTTGGGGGGTGCCTGGATCTGGGGTAGGGGGAGGGTATTCTTGGGGGCAGGGCACAGTGAATACAGAAGGATGACAACCACAAGTGTGGCAATCCTTCAATTACTACTGGACACCACTGGTCTAATCAGTTCTAAAAATCCTCCAAGGACACAGATTTCACAGCCTCCTGGGGCAATTTTTTCCAAGGCTCTCTGACAGGAAGTTTCTCCTAATGTCCAACCTAAAACTCCCTTGCTGCAATTTAAGTCCATTGCTTCTTGTCCTGTCCTCAGAGGTTAACAAGAACAATTTTTCACCTTCGTCCTTGTAATAACCTTCTATGTACTTGAAAACTGTTATGTCCCCCTTCAGTCTTCTCCACACTAAATAAACCTGGACAAGAGAGGACTAAGCAGGGGACAACATAATAGTTTTAAAGCATATCATTCATTTCAGACTGCCATCTTGTTATAACTCTTCTATGCTCAAAGAAAAAAACATGGCAAATCAAAAAGTGCTTGCTTCTCTGGTTGAAAACTTTAATCAGATGCTGTGTTCTTGCATGTGCACAGGCACAAAACTCCAGACCTCCACAGAGGGCCAAGAGAAGAACTCCCATGTCCTTCTGTGAGACACACAGAGAATAGAAGGCCATCAGAGAACTTTCCTTAGCTCTGCAGACAATCCAAGGACAAGTATAGACTGATCATAGTGAAAACTGAAGTACAGACATATAGATTTATAAAATTGGTGGAAAAGAAAATTGAAAAGCAAGAATTCTCTGATTAATACACGGAAGAAAGCCATCTAAACTTTGGACATATTATTAACATACAATGGGGTAACGGACAAACCCCTGGATTTTGCAAGGTACTCTGGAGGGGCCCACCCTTCTAGGATCCCACTGACATCAACAGGACCCAGAAATCTATTCATGCACGAGAGCTCCCAGCAGTGGAGCCTAAATGACCTTAAATGACCTTAAAAAGAAGCAATCAAAAAACATCCTCCTCCTTGGAGGAGGATTACATTAGTGCAAGACTACATTACAGTTATGTGAGAGCATCCACACAGAGGTTAACATGCTTTAGCCTATGCAGATTGATGCACTTCAGTTGATTCACTTCCTGAGTGTCCCCATATAGACTGGCTAGTGTTGTCAAATATGTAAAAACCAGCTGAGAAGTACAGAAAACAGTCTCCTCCCCACTCTAGCCTCGTTCAGTTACAAATAATCTCAGAAGTTTTAACAGGAGAGTTAAAACTACAAACTACATTTATTTTTTAAATTAACCCATGATGCCTCTTTATATTATAATTACCAGACTGTTGCAAAGATCCTGGTCCCCTGGGTTGCCCTTTGTTAGTTATACCAGATGACTTGTCAATCCTGTTCAGAAGAAAATTAAACATCCATCTAGTCAGAAAATAAACCAGAACTTTCAAGCCCATTCATAAATCCCATTTGATCAACAAATGCAGTGCAAAAGAGCAATGCAAATTCAGCTGTAATTTTTTGTAAATGAGGTTATAGTCCTTTCATATCTTCTGAGGTTTTCTCTAATGCTAGGTGTCAAGTTCTTGGGCAACAAAGTGTAATTGGCCTCCTAATGTTACCACTTTTTATTACTATTACATTAGAAGTAGAACCCATTGGGCCCTTGTTGCTTCTAACTACCACTAAGACTAAACATTATCTCAATATCAAGTCATACAAGTTTAATAAGTCTTGGTAATTAGAATTACTACATTGTGTCTGTCCTATTATCTATTCTATAAATACATCTCAGATTTTATATCCTGTGAGACAGTGAACAGCACTAAGTGCCTGTTGTCATTGGCAGAAGATGGGTTTCCATATTTTATAGCTTTCATTGTACATACAAGCGCACTTCCTTTAAGATCTAAGAACGTTAAATAAGCTGAAGTGTTTTATGAATTAAACACTAAAATAGCATCTACCCAATAGCAGGCTTCTTCTGAGAGATTCTACTTGGAGGCTGTGGAGGCAGTGGAGGTGGTATTGGTTTAGATTGTGGAACAGCTGATGGTTGTTTTGACTGCTGGTTTAATGCTTCTATAACACTGGCTGTCTTTGCAACTGGAGGTGGTGGTGCTGGAAAGAGTATATCTACAAAAAGACAAAGCAGAGAGTGCGATGGAATTAAACTTTTATTGCATGCATTATTCTTATAATCTTACCAACTAATTTCTGTTACATGGTTTGTTTCCAAGGGGAAAAAAGTGCTTTGTAATTATAGTTTACAAGTGGTAGAAATCCTCCCTTTGTACCAAAATAAAAATGTACTTCTGAAAAGCAGAACCAGAGAGCTCACTAGCACTTACTCTGAAGTAGACATTTTTCAACTGGAGGGAGCATGGTAAAGGAGGGACCTCCACTGCCAACCAACCTCCCACTCCACTTACCTCAGCGGGTCACCCAATCTTGCATGTGTATTTTTGTCTGAAGTGGGGTACAGAATAACCAAAAATTGTAATTCAATGGGGAAGGGGATCGGCTTAGTTAAAAAAAATTTGAGAAACTCTGGACACAAATAAATATTTTAGTTCTGGACTTTTCTTAGTCAGCCCCTCATTTATGCTACAATTCAGCAAAATGCTGAACAACATGCAAAGGCTATGCTTTTAACTCACTGAAATCACAGAGTCTTCAGTGTGCTTTGCTACACAGTGATGGGTTTAAAAGTATGCTTAAATGCCTTGCTGAATCAGGGCCTTAGAGTTTATGGAAATTTTGCTGAGTAGCATTTTGTGAGAACTCCTATGAAGAGGCAATTCTTCTCTGGATATTAATCACACCATGATTTTAGAAGAAATGCTTAGAATTAAGTAAGGTAATTAAAATATTTTTCTTCAGAAAGACAAGATGGATGAGGTAATATCTTTGAACTGGCTTTTGTTGGGTGAGAGACAAGTTCTTCTACAGCTCTGTCTAAGCTTGAAGCTTGTCTAACTCACTAACACAAGCTGATCCAATTTCAGATATTACCTCTCCCCTCTTGTCTCTCTAATATACTGGGACTGATGTGGCTACAACAGCACTGCATTTTTCTTTTCAGGTCATTTCAACTACAGCATGGCAGAGTATTACACCACCTCAAACCTAAGTTATCTAAGTGTCATTTGAATTCCTAAACCTAACAGCATTTAAGAACATTATACAGACCACACACTATAGTTAGTGCCTATGTGTACCACTAGTTTTATACAATTCATTAACATTACAAAACATAATTCAAACCTGATATAAACACATTGAGACATCCCTTAAAGACTGATAATTCCCTTCCAAACCACATTAGAGCAACCAATCCCCATTGTTCTGTTGGGGGAAGACTGAAGGGGACAACAGGTAAAGGAACACGGTTACCTACCTTTCGCAACTGTTGTTCTTTGCAACATCCATTACAGTATTTGTGTATGCACACCATGCGCATGGCTGTTGGAAGATTTTCCTGAGTGGTACCTGTTGGCTTGGCTGAGGAGGCCCTCAGAGTGACACCTCCATGGTGCTGCATAACACCTCCTGCCGACCTAACACCTCCTCATTTCCTTCTCACTGGAACATTCCATCAGAGGGGTACTGGGAAGGTTTGGAATGGACATGAGCAAGGCATCTCAAAGGACAGTTATAAAAGGTAGACAACCATTTTCTCCTCCTCAAGTGATTTCTCACACGCATTCCAACATGTGACTTACCAGCAATTTGTATGGAGGAGGGTTTGGACTTCAGTACATCACTGATTCCAGAACTGCCCTAACAAATGCAGCAGCATACCATGCCTGCTGAGCAATGGCATAAAGTGCAGTAAAGGTGTATATGAAGGACCACATTGCCACTTTGCAGATGTCCTACAGACCTGTGTCAGGAACACCACCGAGGATGCCTGCACTCTGAGTGAGCCGTCAAGAGAGAGGCTTGGCCAGGTTATAGAAGGTTTTAATGCATGATGTTATCTAGCACAAAGGGATGCTTGGAATGTAATTGGGAGACAACAGTTTGGTGAACCAGCACTGCCTATGTCTTACTCATGCTATGAAAATAACTGCCCTCCTGGTCCTGCTGGATCCTGAGGTGGACCCTGTCGTTCAACAGAAAGAGGGAAACAGAGAGGAGTTGGTTTGCCCACAGGAGATAAAAGGCATCCGCTATAATATTGCAGCTGTTGTTCTAAAATGAGGAGAACCAACTGCACTTCCTAGTATACCAAACTGCAAGCAGGTCAGCCCAGGGATGGCCCTACCTGTGGAAAATGGAGAGGGTCAGGTTCAACCTGAAAGACCACTTGTGATTGCTCATAGTGTAGCTTAAACATTCTGCTAGATTATTTTGTGTCCCTGCCAAATATGCAGTTTGCAGCTGTGCAGAAGTTGGTTTATATAGAATATTATTGCAGTGTTGTCCTTCAATACCAAGGCAAACTTGCCTTGCATCAGTGGCAGGAATACTTGTCATGCCAAGTAAACTGCCCTGAGTTCCCAATGTTTACGTGCAGCAATAGTTCTAAGCTGAGAACATAAACCCTGGGTCTGGCGGTTGGTCTGTGATCAGAGAAATGTTTGGCTGTGGCTTGGCAAAAGGCACTCCTGAACGTGCCACATGAAGTTGAAGCCACCAGTTGAGAGATTCCAGAGTTGCTGTAGACAGGGTGACTAGCTGGACCAGAGACTCTCTGGAGGGGTTGAACACCAATGCTAACAAAGCCTGCAGCAGACAATGTCATAATTGGGCATGATACAACACATGAGTGCAAGAGGCCATGTGGCCCAAGAGTCTCATAGAGTTCAGCACTATGGTGGTTGGGTCCAGATGGACACTGTTGATGAAGCCCACCCTGGCCTAGAAGCATGCATTGGGCACAGAGGCTGTTGCCTGTGTACGATTGAGGAGGGCCCTGAGGAACTAGATTCTTTGTGTAGAGACCAACGTGGACATAGTCACGTTTAAAATGAGGCACAGGCATATGAATGCGGACATTACCAGTGTCACACAGTTCAGCACTGGCCCCCAGACATGACTTTGATGAGCTAGTCATCCAAATAAGAGAAAAACCTGCTCCCAGTTTTTGTGCATGAAAGCCATGACCCTTGCATGCATTTTGTAAAGACACGAGGCACGGCCAGACCAAATGGGAGTATGGTAAACTAGCAGTGTTGACCTGCTACTGCAAATCTGATAAACTACGTGCAGGCCAGAATGATGGAAATACAAAAATATGTGTCCTTAAGGCCAGGGTGGCATACCAGTGGCCCAGATCCTGGGAAAGAATTATGGTAGCCAGAGAGGCCAGCTGGAACCAGAGCTTCTTTATGAATGTGTTCAACTTCCACAGATCCAGGACAGGGGGTAAAAACACCTGCCCCGTAACTCCCGAGGAGCCTCCTCTACCACACCTCCCACCTCTAGAGAGAGAAGCGATTGAACCTCCTGAATAAGGAGTTTCTCATGATGCGGGTCCCTGAAGAGGGAGCGAGAAGGAGGGTGGAAAGGCCAGAGGCCACAGAACTGAATAACGTAATCCCACTCTTACTATGCTCAAGACCAGCAATCAGAGGTAATCTGGGCCCAGGCAGGTAAAAGGTGGTTCAAAAAGGGTGCGGAAGGATCCAGAATAGAACTGTTGCTCTGTCTGTGGGCACATCTTCAAAAGGGGGTGTGGAGCTAGGTGGCTGCTTGGAGGCTCCTTGATCCTGCCCAAAGGAGGACTGAGGAGGATTCTTGTTATTATTCCACCTGCTCCTATGATATGTGCAGTCCTGCCTGGGCAGTGCATAACAGAAGGTGTCTGGGGCCCGAACTGCTTCTGCTGGGGGACTGGAGTATGGATCCCCAAGCAATTCAGGGTAGCCCTGGAATGTTTTAAGCTGTGTAGGCAAGAATCAGTTTCCACTGCGAACAGGGCCACCCCATCAAATGGGATGTCCTGCATGGTATGCTGGACATTGTGCAGCAGGCCAGACACCCCTAGCCAAGAGCTGCACACCTGATAATGGCTGATAATGAGTGTCGCTGAGTCCAAAACTACCTGTAGACAGGTCCTGGCAATGGTGCAGCCTTCTTGCAGGATGGATGCAAATTGCTGCCTGGCTTCTGATGGGAGAAGCTCCTATAATGTCAACAGTGTATTTTAGGAATTAAATGCACAGTGTCTTAGTGTCACCTGCTGGTTGGAAATGCAGAGCTGGAGCTACCCGGTTGAGTAAACCTTGTGAATAAACAGGTACAATATCTTCATCTCCCTATTTCTGGGGGCTGACCTCTGCTGTCCTTTGTACTTCCTACGGTTCACCACATTGACCACAAGTAACCCTGGTTCTGGATGGGTGAACAGGTGTTTGTATCCCATCGGGGGGTACAAAATAGTGCCTCTCAGCAATCTCGGCTGTAGGTGCCATTGAAGCCAGGGTCTTCCGCAGCAGTTCAGTAGTATCTTGGATGGACTTAAAAAGAGACAAGACCATCCCTTCAGGGTCCCCATGGACACAGTATCCACCACTGGATCACAGTCTTTGACAGCTTCCTCAGCAGGCTCTGACACATACACCTCAGCAGACCCTGGTGGGCTTTTGAGTCCATAGATGTAGGGAACGAAGAGGTGCCTGCCACCACTTCATCCAGTGAAGGTGAGGAAAATGTTGGGGGAGAGATAGGGTCTTCCTGTCCCTAAGGGCTCCTAGCAGTGTCCTCTTCTAAAAGCTGGGTAGGAGGGCCAGGGAAGAAGGGATTGCAGTCAACACCAGATGGATCCTCAGGAGTAGGAGGAATTGCCAGAGCTACTGAGGTCACCAAGGAAGGTACTTGAGTTGAGGAAGCCACAGAAGCTGTCCTGGAAACCAGCCCAGGCCCTGACTCCAGTGGGAAGCCTACAGCATCCAAAAGGGCCACTGCATAGAGGCTTACCAACAATTAGTCCAGGATGTCACTGGTGTCAATGGGAACATCAGCCTGGTGGGACAGAGACTGATGCCAAGATTGGGACCAGTATTGTGAGTGCAAGACATGAAGGACTCTGCATCCAAGTCAGAAGTGTATTCCAAGCCGTACTGTGGGAGAGCAGAGCCACATAGTGCTGGAGATCAGTGCCAAGGGTAACAGCTGTGATGAGTCATGAAGGCAGGCTTCCTATGGTGCTGGGTTGCAATTGCACTGGGGAAGCTGGTCCCAGTCTATAGCAGTCGGGGAGGCACGGTCTATGCTGTGGGCAGTTCTGGCAGAAGTGGTGCAGCATGAGGCGGTACAGAGAGCATGACATGTGCCACCACGGGTGTTCTTGCCGGGGGTACATTATGCAGTGCCAAGGTTGGCATCGCGCATGGTACTGCATGGTCCATGTGCAGCAGTGTCCAAGAGGTCTGGTGCAGTCAGCTCTATGAGCTCTCTAGCTGCCTCAAATGTATCTTGCATGTCGGAGACATACAAATCTTCCTCCCACGCCTTGAATGCTGGAGACCCCACTGAGAACAACTGCGAGGGCCCTGCGTGAGGGGCTGGAGTCAACTGTGCTGGGACAGAGGGTCTTGGTCTGTGATGGCCCAAAGCAGGCCACATGACTTCAGTGTCCCTGGTGGTTCTCTTACTAAGAGAGCAGCCTCACTAGGGAGTGAGACTGGTATTGGGCTAATGAACCAGTTTCTGTGCATTGGAGTGATGCTGATGATCCTTCCATTCATCCCTACACAGTGCTGAAACCTCCCACAGGAGCTGCCACTGCTTCCTGCGATTATAGCTGGGCTGCAGACTCCACGAAGACAAGTTTAAACCTCTGGTTCCTTTCTTATTTAGTCTGTAGCTGAAACTCCTTGCAGATGCTGCACTTATCTTGTAAATGGTCTTCCCTATGTTACTTAAAGGCAAATAGCATGCAGATGTCCTCTGGGCATATGCTTGCTGCACATTTGCACTGTGTGAAGTCCTGGGTTTTTTGCATTCCCTGAGAGGGACAAGGTCTCATAGAAAAAAAGGGGGGAAACTCTCCCAAAACTTACTTCTAACTACACTATGACAATCACAAAGAACAATATCAACTGTATATATGACCTGATGAATGACTTGAAAAGCAAAAGGTCAGAAGCTTCGATGACCATCACTGGTAGAAAGGAAGAACTGGACTGGCACCAGGTCATTCATTAGTGGATGTTATGCAGCGCCACAGAGGTACTACTCTAGGGGGCTCTGCAGCTCACCCAATGGGTACCACAAGGGAAAATGTTCCAATGACTGTGAACATGGTGCAAGGACACACACACATATTGGAATGCACAGGAGCAACCACTCAAAGAAGAACTACAGTTGCCGAAAGAGGAAGCATGAGTTGTGAAAATGGAAAAATAAGGCCAACCATGGTTAGATGCAGCAGCAGAGAAAAACAGGGCAAAGTGAAAACATACTTGTAGATGTTACACGTAATGGCGGCACAGGGGGATGAATAGCTGGTGGATCTGAAGAAGATCTCTGTCTGCTTATATTCTCCACTCCTAATGAATTTGTCTTCCACACTGTATTAAATGAAGAAGTTGTCTGAATACCACTCCCAAGAACTGAAGGCTGAACTAAAAAAAAACAGGAAAATACTGTATAAAATTTATTTGCTGACTATATGTGTGGGAGAAGTGCTAATAGTCACACCTGTGTTTTATTTTAAATGGTGTGCCTGTATACTGTGTAAATTTAAAAAAAAAACCACTGTCATCTTGTAGGGTTACAAGAGAAAAAATCATATATGACTGAAAATAAAACAAGTTTCAAGTGGAAGTATCCTTAACATTTCAGCTACAAAAGTGCTGGTCTGAGGTCAATATTTCAAAATGTGTCAGGTTTATAATCCATTTCACAGTTTTTGCATTTGATGATGGTTAAGTCTCGGCAAAGGCAGGAATGTTTCAATAAAAAGAAAATAAAAAATCAAAAGATGAGTCCAAAAAATAAAATCATTCAACTCCTGACTGCTGCCTCCAGGCACTAATTGAAAGGGATAAAACAACCAGATAAGGGCCTTTGAACATGCTGACTCAACATGTAACATCACTTCCGATCTGCAACTTCAAGAAAACTGCATTTCAGGGCTCCCATCAAAACTAAGACCAACAGCTGTAGCACTTACTTGTCATTGCTTTTCTGTTTTAGAAGTGGTCCCTAATTTACTCCATTTTAAGGTTAAAGTGATGTCTCCCTCTTTCACAAAAGCACACTGTAAGCTCTCCTTCTTTATAGCAAACATTTTGCTGGTAGCATATAATTTTCTGCCTACGCAGAGAGCATGATCACCATATTAAAGAAAGATTAAAAACACAGTTAATGTGAAGCAGAAATAAGCATTAATTTGGACAGCAAGAAGGTACAAAGGCATCAGATTTAAAGAGCATTCGAAAATTAAGAGGATAATATTATGAAAGGCAGCTAACAAGAGACAAAGATCAGTGATGTCACCATAATGGTCAATTAGGAAAATGAAAGAGGCTAATGAAATGAATTGCTATAGTAAAATATACCACCAAATAAATCTTTTAAAGCCAGGAGACATATTTTCTGGGCATGAGAAACATTGTATGGGTGCCAAGTTGAAGAGTTGAATGGAAACAAAAAGATAAATGACAGTGTTTTAGCAGTCTGCCATTTAATCAAAAGGCAAAGGGTAAAACAGTACATTTGCTCAGGGGTAAAATTTACTGAAAGGGCAAAACAATCATTTTAGTTTTCAGTCCAGGAATAAAATAATATAGTCAGCTGGGTTCCCCCTTCTAAGATGTCTAAACAGCTTTTAAAAAATCTTAAAATCATGCTAACCATTTTTTACTCTCATTTAATTTCCACACTAAACTAAAACTTTATGCATATTTTTATATTTGCACCGGTATCATGTTAGCCTACCCATCACATTGTTGACTTGTGATTTGCCATACCAGGGAAAAAGCAAAGGTGCATGAAGTCCTATATCTTAACTTCAGCCACAACATGATCTTTCTTCTAAGGAGGATGAGAAAACCATTCACACATATCTGTTCAGTTGTGCAATGCTGTACTTCATACTATCTTTATGCTATCTTATCATTCATTTAGTTGGTAATAGAGTAAAACCCAAGAACAGGTGTTCACTCTGCACAGGGTGTTTGGATTATGTTACAAGACAAGCAAGGAAGTCACACATAGGCATACATAAAGTCTGACATATTTTAGTATAAAAGGCTATATAGTTTTAAATACTTTTGACATTCAGGAAAGATACCAAGTTGCTGATGCCTTTGGAGACTGAGATTGCTATCCACAAAACCATCACAGAGTAAGGACTGACTGTGTCAGTTTCTTCATGCTCTCTCATCTTATCTTGGTTTAATGGTCATTTTTGTTATGTGAGCATTTGGCCCCAATAAACAGAAGAGAGAGCTAAAATTCCACACAGGCCTTTGAACAGAGGCAAAGGAGCAGGGATCCTAGTTTTCCATGATTTAAAAAAAAATCTCCAATTAAAAAGCATATAAATCCATGTTTTTCCACAATCAACTTTTGTTCCACTAGCCACAATACACACTTATCAGCTGAACATGTTTTATCGATATAATTTTAAGCAAATTCGAAGCCTACCACTGCCATCAATCATAACAAAATAAATACTATGTGGCTGCGTCTACACTACAAAAATAACTTCGAAGTTGCTTACTTCCAAGTTGAGCATCTACACATAACCTACTTCAAAGTTAAACTTCAAAGTAGGTCACTACTTCATTCCTGGGAATGGAGTAAGAACTTCAAAGCTGGGCTCCCTACTTCCAAGTTAACTTCGAAGTAAGGGAAAATGTGTGTAGACTCTCTGATGGCTACTTCGAAGTAGTGCCTATCTTCGAAGTTAACTTGGAAGTTAGTTCCTAGTGTAGACACAGTCTGTCTGTATTGTAGATTTTCAGAAAATTGTGTGGGTTTTTTAATGCACAAGAACACTGAAACTATTTAGTCACATTGCTTGTTTTCGTTATTATTGTCAATAGCCCTACTATTTCAGCCTCATGTTTTTGTTTCATTCAGTTTAGCTGCGTCTACACGTGCACGCTACTTCGAAGTAGCGGCACCAACTTCGACGTTAGGCGGCGAGACGTCGAAGTCGCTAACCTCATGAGGAGATAGGAATAGCGCCCTACTTCGACGTTCAACGTCGAAGTAGGGACCGTGTAGACGATCCGCGTCCCACAACGTCGAAATTGCTGGGTCCTCCATGGCGGCCATCAGCTGGGGGGTTGAGAGATGCTCTCTCTCCAGCCCCTGCGGGGCTCTATGGTCACCGTGGGCAGCAGCCCTTAGCCCAGGGCTTCTGGCTGCTTCTGCGGCAGCTGGGGATCTATGCTGCAGGCACAGGGTCTGCAACCAGTTGTCAGCGCTGTGTATCTTGTGTTGTTTAGTGCAACTGTGTCTGGGAGGGGCCCTTTAAGGGAGCGGCTTGCTGTTGAGTCCGCCCTGTGACCCTGTCTGCAGCTGTGCCTGGCATCCCTATTTCGATGTGTGCTACTTTGACGTGTAGACGTTCCCTCGCTGCGCCTATTTCGATGTTGGGCTGAGCAACGTCGAAGTTGAACATCGACGTTGCCGGCCCTGGAGGACGTGTAGACGTTATTCATCGAAATAGACTATTTCGATGTTGGCTGCACGTGTAGACGTAGCCTTTATGTTTAGCACATTCTATGAGTTCTTCAGTTCTTTGTCTTCAAACTGAAACTACAGCCTTGTTGCATACAATCCAGAATGGCATATTATTGTCAACATTAAATTTCTTTGCCAAATTCAGTGACATGGTCTTTACGGTCCATCTTTTTAAGCTTTTGGCATCTTTTCATGACTTTAATTACTCTTGTCTGGAGGCTGAACTGAAATCAGAAATTTATTAAAACATGAACCTCTATATGCCGTTGTATAATCTTTACATGCTGGAAGTAGTTTATTGGAGTATGTTTAACTATGTACAATAAAAGCACATTCAAAAATCAACCACAAGAAGGGGAGGTTGTGTGCTCTGAGTAAGTGACTTGGGTACTTTCAGTAACATTTAGTTACTAGTTAATATACGCCTTTTTCACAAAATGTAAAAAATAAAGATTTTCTATAAAATGCAAATTGTTTGTTTCCATGGCAAATGGATTTCTAGGATCCCTGATGAGTAATAGGACAGTTATGTTTTCATTAGTTACCAATCCTGTAAAAATGCTAGTTCTCCAAATTGTGTATGTGTCTAATATTTCCCCCTTTATTTTATTTTCACACGTTCTAGGACAGATTTTAAGAGCATCTGTAATCTTATCACAGCCTATCTTTCTTCACATTCTCATTTCCACAGGAGCTATAAATCAGACTGAGACATCTTCAGGAAAGAAAAGTTTTAAAAGTTGGAGCACAAGCAAAAAACAGTTGGGCTACATCTGCACGAGCTCAAAACTTTGAAATGGCCATGCAAATGGCCATTTCGAAGTTTATTAATGAAGTGCTGAAATACGTATTCAGAGCCTCATTAGAATGCCAGCAGCTGCGGCACATCAAAATTGATGCGGCTCGTCCAGATGGAGCTCCTTTTCGAAAGGACCCTGGCAACTTCAAAATCCCCTTATTCCTAACAGCAGATAGGAATTTGCATGGCCATTTCGAAGATAGGGCTAGTGCAGACATGGCCTTGAAAAAGTTAATCATCTGAGCTGTTCGATACTCGCTTCCTATAATGAACTTAATGAGTTTTAATGATTTTAAGTCTACATCTATTATTTTCACATATATTCTGTAGGATATTCAAAGTACAATTCAGAATATATTTTCCTTAAACTCAGACTGCCTTGTGAAGTCACTTCAAGTTAAAGAAAAAAAAATCAGTAAATATTTCCAATACCTACCTGTGCAACATAACTGTAAAACAAATCTTCAAAATGTAAGAAAAAAAAGTTATGATCCCACTTCTTCTAAAACACTATATTTTCCAGCGTTAATACCTTTGCCAATATTCCTTGGAGGTAGTGGAGGTGCACTTGTAGTAACAGGTACTGCAGGCTGAACAGGAGGTGGACTGCCACTAAGTACTGCTCCATATGTTTCATTCTGTAACATACTAGGCAGAAAACTTCTTTGTTTATCCTTAGCAATATTTGCTGCATCTCTTGCCAAAGATGCTACATTAGGCTGAAGTTGGTTTGATCCCATCTGATAGAAACTGACGGGCCTGTCCTCTCTTCGATTAGGACTGGGTTGCTAAAAACAAAGCAAAAACAAAAATATAAATGGGAATTACATTAGTTAAATTAACATGTTCTGCAAGGCTTGAAATATTTACCCAACACGTGCTAGCTGGAAGGCTATACTTACTTTTGAAATGTACCATGCCAGTGTTGCTGTCACTACCATACCTGACTACACCTCTCCTTAAAGCCACTTATCACTCATATAATTTTAAATAAAATGGTTGTGCACCATCTATTGGATTTGTACTGAACCACAACAAATGGTCTCAATCAATTTGCTGTATAATTATGTTTGAAAATGTACCCTGTTATTTCTCTTATATCTTCCTCGCTTTCTTAGCTTCAATAATCTTTTTTCCTCATTTCTATGGTTAGGTCATAGTGCAACTTTTATGGCATTTTCTGTAATGTCTATCATCATCCTCACCACTGCTACCACCATCTATGAGACATATCATGGCAGCATGAAGGCCCCATTGTGCTAGGCAGGCACTGCACAAATACATAGTATAAGACAGTTCCTGTTCCAAAGCACTTACAATCTGAACAGACAAGACAAAGAAAGGACAGGAGAAGAAACCCACACACTGAGGGAAAACAAGACATGCCCAAAATTGTACAAGTAATTGTAGAGCCAGTAAAAGAACAATGGTCTTTTAAGTTCCAGACCAATGTCCAGATCGTGCCATGCCTAACATTTCCTTTCTTTTCCTTCTTTCACCCTGCAGCCTCTTATTGCATCTCTCTTTACCTGTATTGTTCTCCTTCCTTCCTTTCTTGTCTCCACTTCTCCCAGCAAAATCCTTCACCCTCCCACTCGGCCTATACCTGCCCCCAAGAATACTCTTCTCTTTTCCAATGTATTTCATCAGTCTCTCTCTCGCCCAGATCCATCAACTCTCACATTTGGCTCAGAAACGTTACCAGAGACTGTTAAGTTAGATGCAGGGCCCCACTGATCAGTGGCGACACGCACATGAAAAGCTATCTCCTAATTCTATAAGCACAATGGTATGAGAGAGTGCTGGGATTGCTCCCTTTGCCCTGTCTTTTATATCAGGCCTATTGTATTAATTCAGATGGCATGTATGAGCTAATGCTCTTACCATAAACTAGATAGCGTCCAAAATTAAAATTTTAAACGAGGTCCAGTGTTTGGTTTACAAAAACCTCAGCTGACTTAATACCATGGTAAACACATCATTAAAATCCTTTAAACCTTTTATAAAAGATACAGATGAAAAGGAAAAACACAAAGCATTTTGAAATATAGCATTAAATAAAGCTTTCCTTTCAACAAAATGTTTTGTTTGCTTTCCCGTTGGCTGGAGAGTGTCTTTAGTTAGAAGGAAAAAAAACTCATTAGGATAGCATTAAAGATGGTCTTAAGTGGCCTTTTGTGGAAAAAAAGATGAAGTTAGTAGAGATGGACTACAGCTGTTGTCACTATTTTTGTAAAAGTGACATCCCATTTCCTAGACGACCAAACAAAGTTAATACACAAAAGAGGGGAGAGAGGTAAACAGCAAAGACAGAAAATGTAGCTTCCTTCTATCTCTGGGGTTGAATTTAATTTGCTGCCTCACAGCTGGAAAGACACAGGCACAGCTCACACTTTGACACTCCAGGCCTGGCAAACTTGTACCACCATCTGGCTTTTTAGGACACTACTTTTAAGTTGCATCTAGTTATAGGCTTACAGTAGAGAAGTAGCTGTGTTAGTCTGTATCTTCACAAAACAAAGAAAGCAGTCCTGTAGCATCTAAAGACTAACAGTATTATGCTACAGGACTGCTTTCTTTGTTTTGGAGGCTTACAGCAGTATTGCAAATTATAGAGTCTTGGTCAGCAAAGTCACAGGCTTATTAGATAGGAAGAAACAGGAGAGCAATAGGAAAGAGAATAAATAAGATATGGAAGGAAAAGGACAAATTGGCATGGTGGATGGATAGATGAGAAAAAATTCTCACATCCCAGATGATGTTCAGGATTCAGCCAGAGCTGGTGGAGGTGGTGATGTCATCTGTCCCCTCTCTTGTCAGGACACCTTTTAGAATAGGGATGAAATAGCTCCAGGTAGGGGAAGCAGCCATGATAGCAAAGCTCACTCCAATAGCCATCTTTATTATCTTTAAGGACCCAAAAAAGTAGCGACATGTGGAATCTCTCTCTCATTATTTTGGCCACCAATTGGGTCTAGTTCCTGACACATTATTTTTGATTAACTGATTTCTGATTTTACACTTTTCTTGTTTACCAAATACATCTTAACACAGTCTGAATTGTATTAAGTATCTTTTAAATTTGCATTTAGTCCATCTCTCTTAACTCCACTATGGCGGGTCCCAAGAATCCACTCTATTGCTGACCTTTGTTTTCAAGGTCTTCTTCCCAGCAAACAGGTCCAGTATTTCCCTCAGCTGCTATTCATATTTTTGCCCAGCATCTGAAGAGCAACATTGACCAGGATTCTGGTCAGACACAGTGATATTTACCAGACTTTGAACTCTTTGCTTTATCCCAGGGAGAGCAATGTGGAGGCTCAGTAAACGCAACGAAAAGTCAGCAGAATCAGCAAAAGGATTGCACTGACTTACAGTCTTTCCACATGTGTAAAGTGATCTTTGCAATCATGGGAGCCAGAAAGAATGGATCTTTCAAACCCAGCCTATCAGAACTTTTATTTAGAACACCTCATTTCAATTCATAAAAATTTTGTCTGAGAACAGAAGCTGATTGCAGGCTGCCATAATTTATTGGTCACAATAACAGACAGCTGTGTACACCATGTTTTACAACTGAGATCACATTTCAAAAAAGTTTATCATCATGCTCATGCACATTCTGAAGGTTATAGAAGTTTCTTGATTTGCAGGTGTTTATTCAAGGGTTGTACTAGAAATGATGGAACATTCAGACATCAAAATTGCTCTAAAAGATAACCCTTACAAGAGACCTAACAGTGAAAAATTCAGACAGAAGAGATTTACACAGTGGAGCAGGTATGTTTCTAACTGATGTTTACATACACAAGGTTTCTCTTCAAACAAGGTGAAATGCAAACATTAGAAAGACTAGTTAAAATAATAATAGAATATTTTTGAAGCATGAGATGGCTCCTCCCATCCCATGTTCTTATGATGGAAATTACTCAGGCTTATATAAAAACATTAGTTTACCTCTTAATCATACAACTAGTACAGATGAAGAAGCATAATTACTATGGCATTAATAACCAAACTCTCTCAAAGGAAAAAGGGTACTTTCCTCAAAAGCCTGTGATAACTCCCTGCAATGACACAAACCCTCCAATTTGGAATAGTAAAGCCTGCATTTAAGTCCTTAAGAATACTGGGAAACATTTTCAAAAGTGTATAAATAACTTGGAACACATATTCCATTTTCAGAAGCACTTAAGTCCCACTGAAACTCAGATTTATCCTCCTAGGTGCACAACACACGCCTGAAAATTTCACTCATCTGCAAAATTGCACACGTCCAAGCCTCTGACCATCTCTCTTCATCTTATGGAAGAGGAAGAAGGTCCAGATCATGGAAGGATTAAAGGGAGATGTGAGAGCATCCCAGGAAGGAGGGAGCGTTGTTCAGCCTGTGCATACAATCAGTATGTACCCTAATTAGTTTACTTCAAGTCTTGCAGAAAGTCCTCTGTTTGCTAGGAGTACTTCAGACTAATTTATCGTACTGCAACACTAGTTATTTACAGTGATTGTCTTCTAATGATAACTCTAATACACCAGTCATAGGTTCATGTTTGGCACAGGACTGAGTTGTAACATTCCAGAGATCAACAAGAATATAAATGTGCTTTTAAATGTAAGGGTAGACACACACACAATTGCACAGACTGTTCTTATAAATAAAATCAGCTATGTAGCAGCTATATTCAGGCCAGATAGGTGTGTATTTATACCTACAGTACAGTGAACACAAATGTTATTGTCCTCAGAACATACCCATGATTCAAAGCACAGAAAACCAACTGGATAAAAAAAGTTATAAAAATGACATGAATGAGTGAAATTACACTAATCTACACCTTCCTTTATACTACAAAACCATCTCCCCTTCTGTTACATTAGAAAGAGAAGTTACTCACTGTAGTAACGGTGGTTCTTCGAGATGTGTCCCCGTGGGTGTTCCACAATAGGTGTCAGGCTCGCCCGGCGCCACAGATCGGAATTCTTCCAGCAGTTTCTCCTGGATCACACATGCGCCGGCGCGTGCCGCTCCCGTGCACATCCCCGGCCACGTGCGTGATCCGGTCCCTGCCAGTTCCTTGACCAACCGCCTCAGATGCTCCTGAAAAACACTAAACAGAGATCCGAAGCGGGGAGGATGGGCAGGTGGTGGAGCACCCACGGGGACACATCTCGAAGAACCACCGTTACTACGGTGAGTAACTTCTCTTTCTTCTACGAGTGTCCCCGTGGGTGCTCCACAATAGGTGACTACCCAGCAGTAACCCAAGTAAGGAGGTGGGTAATCGGTTTATGTGCAGCTTGCCCCCGAAAGGACTGCTGTCGACAGACGGGTGTCCTCTTGGTATACCCGATGTAGTACATAATGTTTGGCGAAGATGTCATAGGATGACCAGGTCGCTGCTCTACAGATGTCCTTTAACGCGATGCCCTTGAAGAAGGCTGTTGATGCCGCCACCGCCCTGGTGGAGTGAGCCCTAGGCGGGGCCAGTAAAGGAGTCTTTCGAAGTTCATGGCACATTTTTATACAGGACACAATGTGCTTTGAGATTCTCTGTGAAGAGAGACCCTCTCCTTTTGACCTGGGAGCGAGAGAGACTAGAAGTCTGTCCGTTTTCCGGAAGGACTTAGTTCTGTCTATGTAGAAGGCCAACGCCCTCCTCACGTCCAGGAGATGCAGGCGTGCCTCCTTGCTGGAGCTGTGAGGCTTTGGGTAAAACGAGGGTTAAACTATTGGTTCGTTAAGGTGGAACTCTGAAGAAACTTTCGGTACAAAGGCTGGGTGCAGCTGTAAAGTTACCGCCTCCTTTGAGAATACTGTGCAGGGCAGTGTTGCCATAACTGCTGCAAGCTCACTCACCCTGCGAGCTGACGTAACTGCAAGGAGGAAGGTTGTTTTTATCGTAAGGAGACATAGGGGAACTGTGGCTAAGGGTTCAAACGGTGGGCCTGTTAGCGTGCTGAGCACCAGGTCCAAGTTCCACGATGGTGGAAGCGGTTTCCAAGGGGGGTACAGGTTTACCAGCCCCTTCAGGAACCTGGTAAAAATAGGATGGGCAAATACCGTGGGCCCCTCCTCTGCATGCCGAAAAGCAGATATAGCGGCGAGGTGGACCTTTAGCGAGGATAGGGAAGCCCGCCCCTCTTGAGGTCCAATAAGTATTCTAGTATTACAGGTATAGGAACGTCAAGGGGAGCTAACTGCTTGGCGGAACACCAGGCTGTGAATCGAGTCCATTTCTGCTTGTAAGTCCTCCTGGTGGAGGTCCTTCGGCTACATTCCAGGACTTGTTGTACTCCCTCCGTACACGTGCTCTTTAAAGAGCTGAGCCATGGATTAGCCATGCTTCTAGGCGCAGACCCTGAGGGTGTGGGTGCATTATGGACCCCTGGGCCTGCGTGAGAAGGTCCGGCGCCACCGGAAGGGGGAACGGTGGGCGGTCCGACATGCACAGAAGCAAGGAGAACCATTGCTGTCGATCCCATGTTGGGACTACTAGAATCATGTGCGGGCTCTCTCCCCTCTGGCTTTCTGCAAGACCTTGTGGATGAGCACTGTGGGGGGAAACGCGTAAAGTAGGGGGCCCTTCCATGAAATCGCGAATGCATCCCCCAGGGACCCCCGCCCCAATCCTGCCCTGGAGCAGTACTGGGGGCACTTCTTCTTGTGCTGAATGGCAAACAGGTCGATCTGGGGAAACCCCCATGTGTGAAAGATCGGTCGGAGCAGATCGGAGCAGATCTGCCATTTGTGCATGAGTGCGAAGCGCCTGCTCAGCTGGTCTGCTTTCACGTTGTGAGCGCCCAGCAAATACGAGGCTTTCAACGTTATATCGTTGGCGATGCAGCAGTTCCACAGCCGGACTGCTTCCGCACATAGGGCACGGGATCGGGCTCCCCCTTGTCGATTTATCTAAAACATAGTGGAGGTATTGTCTGCATTGATCCCAACTACTTTGCCCCGTATGTGGTCTCGAAAATGTTTGCAGGCGTTGAACACTGCTCTGAGCTCCAGTATATTTATGTGCATTGACTGTTCCGCAGGGGACCATAGTCCTTGCGTCACCTTGTCGCCGATGTGTGCTCCCCATCCTATGTGGGAAGCATCGGTAGTAAGAAAAATAGAGATTTGTGGTTGTTGAAAGGGTACCCCTGTTAGCAGGTTCTTGGGGTTTACCCACCACTGCAGGGATCTGCGCACCTCTGTCATGGGCGATACCACCCTGCAGACAGTGTGGGATGCCGGTTTGTAGACGGTCGCCAGCCAATGTTGTAGGCTGCGCACGTGCAATCTGGCATTTTGCACCACAAATGTCGCCGCCGCCATGTGGCCCAGCAGCTGCAAGCACGTTAAGACCGGCACTGTGGGGCTGTATGTAATGACTTGCACCAGCGAACTGATGGCGCGAAAGCGGGCGTCGGGTAGATACACCCTTGCTGTAATAGAGTTTATACGTGCCCCTATAAACTCTATGTCTTGTGTGGGGTCGGTCTTTGACTTCGCAAGGTTGATGACTAGGCCCAGCGAAGAAAACGTGTCTGCTGTTACGTGTATCATGCGTAGGACCTCTGCCTTTGATGCCCCTTTCAATAGGCAGTCGTCCAGGTATGGGAATATAAATACCCCCTGTCTGTGCAGGTAGGCTGACACCACTGCCAGGGTTTTGGTAAAGACTCTGGGGGCCGAGGAGAGGCCGAACGGGAGAACCTTGTACTGGAAATGCTCCTTGCCGACCATAAAACAGAGGAAGCGCCTGTGTGCCGGGTGGATCGTTATATGATAATAAGCATCTTGTAAGTCGAGGGCTGCAAACCAATCTCCATCGTCCAGTGCCGTGAGTATGGAGGCGACTGTGATCATCCGAAAACGTTGTTTGCGCAAGTACCAGTTGAGGTCCCGAAGATCTAAGATGGGCCTCCACCCTCCTGTTTTCTTCTCTGTGAGGAAGTAGCATGAATAAAAGCCTTTCCCCTGGAACTGCTCCGGCACTCTTTCCACCACCCCTGTGAACATAAGATGGTCCACCTCCTGTTTGAGTGTCGCCTCATGGGAAGCGTCCCTGAGGTGGGGCCTGGGAGGAGGTTTTGGCGGTGGGAGCGACTGGAAGGGGATCGCGTAACCCGTGGCTATGATCTCCAGTACCCATTTGTCTGCAGTGATCTTTTGCCATTGGGAGTGAAATGGTCGGAGGCTATGATGGAACATGAGTTGGGAATGGCATTGCGCGATGGTAGTGATAGTGCAGCCCTCGACATGCCCGTCAAATTTGTTGCCTTTGGGCCTGCCCCGAGGATGCACGGCTTTGTTGAGAACGTCGCCTGGGAGTTCTGTACTGTTGCTGCTGTTGATGTCGCCCTTGGTCGTAGCCCCGTTGGTACTGAGCACGCTGTGGTTGGTACGGGTATCGCCTTTGCTGAGGGTAATACTTTTTCTTCCTATATGGAGGGGTATAAATACCCAGAGTTCTAAGTGTAGCTCTGGAGTCCTTACTGGAGTGGAGGACTGAATCGGTTGAGTCTGCAAACAACTTCAGCGTGTCAAAGGGAAGATCCACAATCTTCGCCTGCAGATCCCTCGGGATACCCGATGTCTGGAGCCAGGATTCTCTACGCATGACCACTGCTGTAGCCGTTGAGCGTGCCGCCATGTCCGCTACATCCAGGGCGATCTGGACTCCAGTCCTCGAAGCTGCGTAGCCCTCTTGCACAATTGCCTTTAGCACCGGCTTCTTATCTTCCGGCAACAAATCCATGAGAGAAGTAAGCCTGGAGTAATTATCAAAATTATGGTTCG
This sequence comes from Carettochelys insculpta, assembly GCF_033958435.1. Taxonomy (NCBI): domain Eukaryota; kingdom Metazoa; phylum Chordata; order Testudines; family Carettochelyidae; genus Carettochelys; species Carettochelys insculpta. Next base: position 178,682,913 of record NC_134139.1, on the reverse strand, counting down.
CTAGATGTGCTGCATAGTTTGCCATTCTCAATAGCGGGGTGGAGGAGGAATATACCTTCCTGCCAAACAGCTCTAGCTTCTTGGCACCTTTGTCTGAACCCCCCAGTTTGTACTGAGAAGTCTCTGATCTCTGCTGAGACGATTCTACCACCAATGAGTTTGGTTGTGGGTGACTAAAAAGGAACTCCATGCCCTTCGCCGGGATGAAGTACTTCTTATCCGCTCTCTTGTTCATAGGCGGAGCGGAGGCCGGGGTCTGCCATATGGTAGTGGCTGACTCCAGAATGGCTTCGTCGAGCGGGATAGCGATTTTGGATGAAGCCGGGGGTCTCAAATTTTTCAGGAGTTTGTGATGTTTCTCCTGCACTTCTGCCGTTTGGATGCCTTGCGTGAAAGCCACCCTTTTAAACAGCTCCTGAAACTGTTTGAGGTCGTCCGGGGGAGCAACGTCCCCGGGGGGCCGTGGCCTTGTCAGGGGAGGACGAGGAGGAACCACTAGGGTAAACCTGCCTCAAACTCTCAGGTTCCTGTGGCCGATAGTACACCCGCTCGCTGGAGGATTGCAAATGAAAGTCTCGGGGTTCTAAAATTAAGTCTCCTTGAGATAGCTGTGTTTCCGTCCCCAGCCGGGAGTGTCCATGGGGGTATTGGACGGCCGGGGGGGACCCGCCCCTAGGTGTAGGCCTGGGGTGTCTGTGTCCAGCATGATAAGAACGACCATGGCAGCACGGGCACGGGTCCGGGGATGGAGACCTGGACCACTCTCGGCATGTGTACCCCCGATGTCTGGGAGAGCGAGATCTCTGTGACGATACAGATAACGGTGAAGCTGGTTTGTGATAGTACTCCAAGGGATCCAATCCCAGAAAGGGCGAAGGTGACGTAGGTTGGAGGAATGGAGAAGGAGGCTCTGGATAGGCCGGTGGAGACCCAGCTCTTCTGGGTGGAGTGTGCAGCATAAGGGGAGGGCTTGTTGTTAGCAGCAGCGCAGCCCTGTCCGGAGAAGGGAAGCGGTGCTGGGTTTTTGCTCTTGCCTCTCCCCTCCCCTGCGGGGCTGGCACCGCCCCCTCCCGTGCCGGGGATCTCGGCCCCACTCTCAGCCCGCTCAGCTGTGGTGCCGCGCGGATAACGTCCTCCGGTACCTGCAGGCTCCGTGCCTGTTGGCCCTGCACCGCTGGCGCCGCAGGGGTCGGTGCCGCCTGTGGTGGTGCCGCTGGTTCCGGCGCTTGCCTGGCCGCCGCTCTAGGTGCCGCGCGTGCCGGCTGTTTGGTAATCGGAGGCTCAGCCTCTGCCACGTGCACTGCTGCGCTGCCACTTGTTTGAGTATGCAGCTGGGGGCTGTGTGCTCCGCCCGTCCCGCTTGCTGAGACTGCCAGCAGGGATCGGGCTGGGGAGAGCTTCCTCTGTTTCTGCACCGAGGGGGTGAGGGAAGCCGCCTTCCTTTTGTGGAGCCTAGAGGGCCCCTCTGGTTGAGGCCTCTCCGGCAAGTTGGGCTGGAGAGCCTTATCGAACAGGAGCATTTTCAGCCGCATTTCTCTGTCTTTCCTAGCCCTGGCTGTGAGCTTAGCACAGTGGGAACACTTCTGGGTAACGTGTGATTCCCCCAGGCACTGAATGCATTCGCTATGCCCATCGGAGGCTGGCACAGCTTCGCGGCAGGACTCACACTTTTTAAAGCCTGAAGAGGACATCGCGGTGAGTCTTTTTGTTGTTAATAGGGCACTTAGCACTTAATTCGTGCCTGTTTACCCGGCGCGGACACCGGCCTGCAGCGGCGGGAGGCCTAGTGGCTTTCACGTCCACGCGTCTTCTCCGCTCCTCTCTCTCTTTTTATTATATATTTTTATTTTTTTTTTAATTTTTTGCTTTCTCTCTCTTTTTTTTTTTTTTTAGAAAGAAAAGAAAAACAACAATTTACACGTAAAACTCTAGCTAATCTGACTCTGGCCGTAGCCTGAGCAGATTCCGTCTGCAGCCGATGGCGGTTGAGAAGGAACTGGCGGGGACCGGATCGCGCACGTGGCCGGGGACACGCAAGGGAGCGGCGCGCGCCGGCGCATGCGCGATCCAGGAGAAACTGCCGGAAGAATTCCGATCTGCGGCGCCAGGCGAGCCCGACACCTATTGTGGAGCACCCACGGGGACACTCGTAGAAGAATCACTTGTTAGAACAGACTTGTAGCCTTCAAAAGCCTACATTTCACAAATGACCTATCCTGACCAAGAATTACAAAAACTTTTACAACTTCTTTACAAATAAAAAGAGGGATTAGAGGAGGAAGGGTGTGACAGACAAAATCTAACAGCTACTGTTTATACACAGAACTCGATATGATCTGAAGCATACTGAAAGGCAACAGTGCATTCAGTGTAATTCACAGATGATAATCTGAGATTAACAGACCTTAATGTACTTTCAGAAGTCTCTGTAATGCCTTGATAAGCATAGGAAGTTCCAGTTTTACTATGTTAGAGCTGATCTAGACTGGTACATTATTGCTTGAAATGTTCTTTTTCAGAGGCATGAAAAGTCACCCCCTGAAGCACAGTAAATTTCAGCGCAGTAATTTGCCAGTACAGACAAGCCCCCAGAGCTGGGAGCTACACCTGTCGTGGAGGGGGTATTTTTAAAACACAGGGGGAGCTCTCTCCCAGCACTAGTATCACAACCACACTGTCTTGTTAAAGGCCTGCAACAGCAGCGCATTAAAGGTGCAAATGCAGACAAAACCTCAGACCAGATCTACACTAGACCTTAAAGTCAATCTTAGATACACTATTCCAGCTAGGGCAATTACATAACTGGAATCAACTTATCTACAATCGACTTACCTGGGCATATTCAACTGTTGATTTCCCTTCCTCCTCAAGGCTGAGGAGTACAGGGGTCCTGATAGTTCAATTTCATGCATCCCCACTAGATGCACAAAACTCAAACCCCTGAAGATTGACCCAAATCCAGATAGTGAAGACATGCCCACAGTCTCACACTTTTTTTAAAAGAGATGATGCTGAGAAGCTGACCAAAACAAAATGCACATGTCAAAGAACTGGAAAAGCTGCTGGACACTAAGGACTTAGTGGCATGTGAGCACTGCAGGAAAAAACAGAAAACAAAAACCAAGGTACATAACCCAAGTGCATGCATACAACAGACATGAAAATATAAAATGTTTAACACCCATAATGGAGCAAGCTGGAAGCAAGATTTATAGCAGGAAAAAGATATTCTACACAGATATCTGGCTATTATACCTCATGCTGAATAATAAGGACAAAGCTTCACCAGAATCCAAGAAACAGTTACAGCAGATGACCTCTGAACCCAGTCTTTCACAAGGGACTCCAATAGTGAAGAAAGTAGCATTTATACTTTACAAGAGCTGGTGTGAAATAGTCAGTATGGGACCTGGTTCATGCTTTATGTGATTCTTGCTGCTGTCAAAGGTCAAAAAAAATCACAAGCTCTAGAGAATTTTCGTCTCTCCTACACTAGGGAGATCACCAAGAATAAGAATCTTACATAGACAGTATATCTGCAGAAGTGATATTTCAGTGAAGGACACATTTATTTCAGATTAGCAGTGCAAAGGCCATTCAGCTAATTCAGCAATCTGATTGTGAGACAGTCCTTAAAAGTAACCCGCACAGCAGGAAAAAAATGGGCTTATTTCCTTTTCCCTTTCCCTATGATGTATAAAAGTGTTGTGAAAAGATCTGATTTATTTTAAATTTATTTTTAACTTTGCAAATATAGGGTCCGATTTAAATTGGAAGACTCCACAACAATTGGAAGATGAATGAAATGGTGATACTGCAAGAGTTAAACTAATAGAAGTTTAGCTACCAAAAGGAAACAAAATTTCTAGTCAGAAACCTGTAATGTAGAAACTTCAAAGTTAAGCACTACATCGAAGTAGTCAGACGAGAGTCTACACACATTTTCCTTTACTTCCAAGTTGGAGCCCAACTTCGAAGTCCTTGCTCCATTCCCGGGAATGGAACAGTGCCTTACTTCAAAGTTTAACTTCAAAGTAGGGTGTGTGTAGACACTCAGCTTCAAAGTTGCTTACTTCGAAGTTAGCAACTTTGAAGTTATTTTTGTAGTGTAGACACAGCCAGGGAGGTAAAAAATTTTAAAGAGATGTCATAAAGAATAACAAGGTGAAAAACCGATTTAAAATCTTTCACAGATTGCTTTTAATGCTTCCTAATTTTATTTTTAAATAAAATGAGGGTGGGCCACACTTTTTCAATGCTGTAGGCTGGATGCTAGCTTTGAGGCACCTGCATGGGCCACATAGAGAACTATAATTAACGATAATAAAATAAAATCATTTATTTAGGTTTCAGATTTAGCCATTAGGACATTTAATGGTGGTATAAAAATTAAATATGCATCAGAAAACAGTCACCTCTTAGTGAAAACACTGAAGAAAATGTTTTTCTCACACTAATGTCTCAATGTCAACATCCATATTCATTGTCACAAATCAGAGAGACCAGACAAGGATGTAATTCTCTGGCTTGTTGCAAAGATTTGAACTTGACATTTCATTGCTGAGAATGAGTTTTTGCAGATGTATGTGCTTGCAAACACAACTTCAACATGAAGTCTTATTTTAACAGATTTCCTTCAAGGTGCCTCAAGGTATATGATGCAGTGGAAAGTAGGACATTCAATGTATTTTCTTTCAACAACCTACTGTGTCCCTTTACTATTATTCATTGTATTCACAACATTTGTGACTATGCACGGGCAAACCTACAAACTACCAAATTTTCTCACAGCAGAAGCAAGTGCTTTGTACATATCCACTTCCAGTGTACTATACTTGAGTCAAACTACTCTCAATATTTCCTTGTGCCTAGAGAAATTTTCACCATTAGTTCAGATGAAAATTCACAGCAAGTTGAGGTCACTGGAACCTACCCTGTCATCTACAGCTAATGGAAAGTACTTACATTTTTGAGCAACTGTCTTGAGTTTTGAGGACACATTATTGTTCATGTCACTTACCTTCCTTGATACGGTTTGGGGAGACAATGACACCCAAAATTGTTTTCTATTTTCCATTCTCAAGTGCATGAGACATCTGGCTTGCACTTTCTTTTTAATCCCCAAAAGGCTTTTGACATCTCATTCCAGGTTAGGACTTGTGTCCTCAGGGCCAGGGCAGGCCAGAGCTGGCATCCATGGAGCTGGGACCAGTGGCAGTCCAGCAGTCCTGACTGGTCCTGAAGGAGGGAATTTACTGGACCAAAGGAGATTCCCTGCCTCTAACCCCCCAGCCTGCTGCAGTTATGCTTCCAATCCCACAACCCCTGCCCCCGCATGCTCCCTGCCTCCCCAAGTCCGGCTTGGCTGGATTGTCACTGGCCCTACTCCTGGGCCTGCATATTCATTGCGGCACTTCATTAGTATTCTCCACTCAGGCTGATTACCATGCCACTGAAGAACTTTCAAATGGTTTGCACACCCTTCCCTCTTATAACAAATGTGTTTGGTGATGTTCTATGGCTGGGGGCCTCTAAATCCATCCAGAGCTTTGATAGGAGCAAAAATAACTCACAGTCTGGGAAAGCATCCCTTAGCAGAGAAGGCCCTGTCCTATTAAGACTGTCAGATGCCTCCTATTCTTCCTGCCATTTCACCTTTCATATGACCTCTCTGACTGGAGGAACTGGTGCTTAATAAGAGAGCTGGGAACTAGCTGGGGGCAGATCAGGATCAGTGGGTTGTATATTCATTCATCTGTTTAATTTACTTTTTCATCTGCGAGGAAGAAACTCAAGAGCAGTGTTCCTATGAGAGGAGCACTTGGGCAGCCACCCAGGAGAGATTCAAATGCCACCCAGCTGATTAGCAGAGCACCCACAGCTTGCAGCATGTGTTTCTAGGTGGCGTACATCCGCACATAGCTCAGTGCACATACCAAAATGCATTCTGTACGTGGCTGGAAAAAATTAGAGGGAACATTGCTGAAGAGCATTATGAAGTATGGCTGCTGCACTAGAGAGAGAAACTAAGCAGTCCTCACTTACTGGGTTTTGAGTGTGGGGACTGGAGAGACAGCAGAGTGCAGGGCTGGTTAGAATTGTTTTTGTGAATCTGCATTCCTCCACCCAACCCTCATTGCAAGAGATGGTATTAATCTTTAATAGCCAAGAACTGCTCTGCAAAATGGTATCCTCCAGGCAGCTGAACCTCACACTTCTGGGCACACAAGGCTGTGGTGCATGGAGCACACCATTTTGTAGAACTGGTCTCAGACACATGAAGTATTTAACTGCAATGCTCTACGTCTGCTGTACGTTCCATGCAGCTGCTGCTGGGGTCTGCTGGACACATCTGGGGGTTAAACTGAATAATCTCACAAGTTCCCACAAGATAGATCCAGCTCATGGACTCCCATTTGGGCCACCCATACAAGGCCAGGTCTAGACTGCAGGCTTGTGTTGACAAAACTTCTGTTGACACAGCGCATGTCCAGACTGCAGATCTCTCAGAAGAGATCTGCTGGTCGGGAGCATTCTGTCAACATCTCTGTACACCTCATTCCACAAGGAAGAAGGGATGTCTCGACAGGGGGAGTTTCTGACATTTGGCCCCATGTGGATGAACCAAATGTCAGAAAAGCCTCTCCCAGCAGAACTATATGCAAAAGATAGTCAAAGTGTGGTACGCAATTTGCAGATCTTTTACCAACAGTTCCCTATAGTTTAGAAAAAGCCTAAGTGACTAACACACTTTTGAAAACATTACTATAAGAGGCTTGGGAGCCTCTACACGTGAAGCCAAGATCAAAATAGCTTATTTCGATGTTGCGACATCGAAATAGGCTATTTCGATGAATAACGTCTACACATCCTCCAGGGCCGGCAACGTCAATGTTCAACTTCGACGTTGCTCAGCCCAACATCGAAATAGGCGCAGCGAGGGAATGTCTACACATCAAAGTAGCACACATCGAAATAGGGATGCCAGGCACAGGTGCCAACAGGGTCAACGGGCGGACTAGCGCTTCCGGGGCAACAGCTAGCCGCTCCCTTAAAGGGCCCCTCCCACATACACTCAGACTGCACAGCACGCGGTCTGAGGAGCCATAGGCACACAGACCCCGGGCGTCGCAGTCATGGACCCCCAGCAGCAGCAGCAGCAGCAGCTAGAGGTCCACCCAGCCCTCCCGGCAGGAGCAGGGCTTGCCCTGGCCCATGCCATGTCGGAGGCAGCTGAGTACCTTCTTGCCCCAGGGGAGGAGATGCCCCCAGGGCAGCAGGGCTCAACCCCTACCCCTGCAGCACCCCGCTCCACCCCCCGCCTCACATGCCGGCGGCTGTGGAGCTACCCCACCAGCACCGACTGGTGGGAGCAGCTGGTGCTTGGGGAGTGGGACGACGACCACTGGCTCAGGAACTTCAGGATGAGCCGGCAGACATTCCTGGAGCTGTGCCAGTGGCTCACCCCCGCACTCAGGCACCGGGACACTGCCATGCGGCGTGCCCTCCCTGTGGAGAAACGGGTCGGCATCGCTGTCTGGAAGCTGGCCACTCCGGACAGCTACCGATCCGTGGGGCAGCAGTTTGGTGTCGGAAAGGCCACCGTCGGGGCTGTCTTCATGGAGGTAAGAGAACCCACAGGGGGAGGCAAGGGCAGGGCAGGGGGGGCAGGGCAGGGCAGGGCAGGGCCACGCACACCCTGCTCACCCCTCATTGGGGCTGTCCCATGTGCTTTCTCTGCAGGTCGTGTGTGCCATCAACGCCATGCTCCTGCACAGGCTCGTGAGGCTGGGGGACCCACATGCCACTGTCGCCGCCTTTGCCACCCTGGGCTTCCCCAACTGCTTCGGGGCTCTGGATGGGACTCACATCCCCATCCACGTCCCGCATCACAGTGGAGGACGATACCTCAATCGGAAGGGCTACCATTCTGTCGTCCTGCAGGCCTTGGTGGACAGCTGGGGACGTTTCCAGGACATTTACGTGGGCTGGCCTGGCAGCACCCACGACGCCCGGGTTTTTCGGAACTCGGGCCTGTGCCGCCGGCTGGAGGCGGGGACCTACATCCCCCAGCGGGAGATCCCTCTGGGGGACACCACCATGCCCTTCTGCGTCATCGCAGATGCGGCCTACCCCCTCCGGCCGTGGCTCATGCACCCCTACACGGGCCATCTCTCCGCTAGCCAGGAGCGCTTCAACGAGCGCCTGAACCGTGCGCGCCAGGTGGTGGAGTGCTCATTTGGCCGCCTCAAGGGACGCTGGCGATGTCTCCTGACCCACCTGGATGCGGGCCCCAACAACATCCCCCAGATTGTGGGTGCCTGCTGCGCCCTGCACAACCTCGTGGAGAGCAAGGGGGAGACCTTTCTGCAGGGCTGGGCCGCGGAGGCCGGCAGGGCACACGTGCAGCCACCTGCTGCCCCCAGTCGGCAGGTGGACCCAGAGGGGACTCGAGTCTGGGAGGCCCTGCGGCCCCACTTCGACCAACAGGCCGCGGGGTGAACTCTGCCCAGGCCCCCTACTGCCCACCCCTTCCTCCCCCACACTCCTGCCCCAACGCCCACACCATGGAGCACCCCACCGCCCCCCCTCCCACTTGTCCTGGACAAATGACAGCACGAACTTGTGGGTGAACGTAAACTTTTTTTTTGTCTTTACGAAACCTTTTTTTTTTGTATGTAAATAAATAAATATGTGAAACAAACCAAAAAGTAGGGACAAACGTTCAACCAAAGCAAGATGTGCACAAATAAAACAATACAACAACAAAGCAAAGAAGTGTGCGCCATCAACAAAAAAGAAAAGCAGGGAGGAGAACGGGGAGAACTATTTACATGGGGGGGACGGGGCAAACGGGGGCACCAAAAACAAACAGTCAAACTATATACAACAAGGGGGGGCCACGTCCCGGGCCCCTCGCCCCTAGAGCCCAGCACTGGGCGTGCCTGGCCGGGAGCCCCGCCGTGCCTGCAGTCTGGTCCGCGGCTGGGTGGGAGCGGGCTGCACAGGAAGGTATCGGCGCCGGCGAATCTCAGGTGGCTCCAGGGGTCCCTCGGCGCTGTGGCCCTCGCGGGTGGGTGGTGGGGCGACGGCGGACGGCCCAGCGACGGCTGGAGCAGCTGGTGGTGGGGCTGCAGGAGCGGGCAGGGCAGGCGATGGCTCGGCCGGCGCGGCATGGGGGGCCAGGTAATCAACCAGGCGGTTAAATGTCTGCATATAGGCCCCCCATGCCTCCTGGCGCCAGGCCAGCGCCCGCTCCTGCAGCTGGAGGTGCTGCTCCGAGACCTCCAGCTGCCGGCGGAGGATGGCCAGCAGCTGGGGGTCCGTCGCCGCCGCCGGTAGTAGGCGTGGGGTCCGCCATCTTGCCCTCCGCGGGGCCGGTCGTTCCTTGCCCGAGGGGCTGCCCTGGAGCGAGGGTCCCGGAGGGCTCTCCGGGACAACTGAGGCCTCACCGGCGCTCTCTTCCGGTCCTTCGGATGGTGCAGGTGCAGGTGCAGGTGCAGGACACAGGAGAGGAAGGGGGGAAGAATGGAGATAGGCGTTAGTGTGGGCCCCGAGCCGTGGCCTTTGTCCCCCCCGCCCTGTGCTGCAGGTTCCCCATCCCCGTCCCCGGGAGATGCTGCTGTGATGGATGGTGTTCAGGGGTCCCCCGCCCTGCACCCCGTCCCCTGGTGGGAGCGACTCTCACTTCACCCCGCAGGGTCTGAGAGCAGGAGAGGTTTCTTAGGCCACAGATGGCCAGTTTCTGGCAGGAGTGACAGCACCAGCTGTCGGAAGAGACAGTCCTTCCAACCCATCGTGGGGAGAAGACCCCAAGGGGGGCCCCTCTGGGATGCAGCTTTCCCCCTCCTCTGGTTGGCTGCCTACCAGCTCTCCCTTCCCCTAGCCTCTACCTGTGGCCCCCGCCCTCGCCCCCCAATTCCAAGCCAGCTCGGCTCCTCCCTCCTGTTTGTTCAGGGCAGAGGTGTCACCTGCCAGCTGTAGCGCCAGGATCCTCCTTTGGCCCTGGGAGCTCCTCGGCTCTTGTGGCTCATATGTAGCCTGAGTCTCCCTTTGGCACTCCCCCCACTCCATCACATGCTGCTGTTGCGGGGTGTCCCACCCCCTCCGCCTGGGGGCCCCTCGAGGTTCCGCTCCCCCCTGGCCTGGGGATGGGGCATGGCACTGTCATGCAGGGTGGGGGGGGCAGGGGCTGATGGCTGCAGTGCTGTGAGGGCCATGGCCCTGGTGTCCTTGGGGCCATGGCCATGTGAGCATGTGGGGGGCCCTGGACACATCTCTGTTACTCCCGCCCCTCAAGCCCAGGGGTGTCCACCAGAGAGGGGTACCTACCTGTGGGTCCGCTCCCACGGTCCGGAGATCCCCGGGGGTCGGAGGCCCTGCTGCTGCTCCCGGATGGCAGGAGGAGGATCTGCAGGCTGGATTCTGCGGAGGAGGAGCCCCCCTCCTCCTCCTCCTCCTCCTCCTCCTCCTGCCGCGATGTCCCGGGGATGGCCTCTGGGGGGGGCCCCCGGGGTGCGAGGCTTGCCTCCGGGTCGGACTCCGGCTGCAGGGCCTGCTGGGGCTCGTCAGCCAAGGTGTCAAGGGTGGCCGGAGGGGAGGAGGTGTGCCGGGAGCCCAGGATGTACCTGAGCTTCCTGTAAAAGGGGCAAGTGACGGGGGCGGCCCCAGATCGGCTGGCCGCATCCCGGGCCCGGGCATAACCCTGCCGCAGCTCCTTCACCTTACTCCGGACATGGTCCGGAGTGCGGGCAGGGTGACCCCGGGCAGCCAGGCCGTCGGCCAGCCGAGCGAACGCATCCGCGTTCCGCCTCTTGCTCCCCATTACCTGGAGCACCTCCTCCTCGCTCCAGAGCCCCAGCAGGTCCCGCAGCTCGGCCTGCGTCCAGGAGGGGCCCCGCTGCCGCTTCCCAGACTAGCAGGTCTTCTGGCTGGGCTGGCTGCCCTGGCTCCCGTTGGGGGGGGGTCCCCTGGGGGGGCTGCTGGGCAGCCATCGCCGCTGTGTGGTGGGCTGAGGGTTGTGCAGGCTGCCCGCGTGTGCAGGCTGCAGCCTGCATGTTGCCTCAGCTTCCTGCAGAGTCAGGGCGGGGAAGGGGACCTTTAAGGGGCCGCTCCACGCGGCCACTAGTGAGCTGAGGGGCTGGAGAGAGCGTCTCTCAACCCCCCAGCTGATGGCCGCCATGGAGGACCCGGCAATTTCGACGTTGCGGGACGCGGATCGTCTACACTGTCATTCAACGTCGAAGTAGGGCGCTATTCCTATCTCCTCATGGGGTTAGCGACTTCGACGTCTCGCCGCCTAACGTCGAAGTTAACTTCGAAATAGCGCCCGACGCGTGTAGCCACGACGGGCGCTATTACGAAGTTAGTGCCGCTACTTCGAAGTAGCGTGCACGTGTAGACACAGCTTAAGTCTCATAAGCTACGTCTACATGTGAATGCTACATCGAAATAGCCTATTTCGATGAATAACGTCTACATGTCCTCCAGGGCTGGTGCCATCGACGTTCAGCGTCAATGTTGGGCAGCACCACATCGAAGTAGGCGCTGCAGGGGAGCGTCTACACGCCAAAGCGGCACACATCGAAATAAGGGTGCCAGGAACAGCTGCAGACAGGGTCACAGGGCAGACTAGCACTTCCGGGGCAACAGCTAGCCACTCCCTTAAAGGGCCCCTCCCAGACACACACAGCCTGCACAGCATGCGGTCTGCAGAGCCACAAGCAAGCACACCTCGGCAAAGCAGTTATGGACCCCCAGCAGCAGCAGCAGCAGCAGCAGCAGCCGCCAGAGGTCCACCCAGCCGCCCCTGCAGCTTTTATTCGTGGAAGAGGAGCTGGCCCCAGGGGAGGAGGAAGCAACCCCAGACCCTGCTGTCCTCCATCCCCACCCCCACCCCCACTGCACACGCCGCCAGCTGTGGAGCTACCCCATGAGCACCGACTGGTGGGAGCGGCTGGTGCTCGGAGAGTGGGGGGATGACTGCTGGCTCCAGAACTTTCCTATGAGCCGGCAGACATTCCTGGAGCTCTGCCAGTGGCTCACCCCCGCACTGAGGCACCAGGACACCGCCATGCGGCGTGCCCTCAGCATGGAGAAACGGGTCGGCATCGCTGTCTGGAAGCTGGCCACTCCAGACAGCTACCGATCCATGGGCCAGCAGTTTGGCGTTGGCAAGGCCACTGTCGGGGCTGTCCTTATGGAGGTAAGAGGACCCACGGGGAGGGGGAGGCAGCCCTGGGGGTGGAGGGTAGCCCTGAGGGGGAAGGGCCAGACACAACATGCACACCCCTCATTTGTGCTCTCCCATGTCCTTCCCCTGCAGGTCGTCTGCACCATCAACGCCCTGCTCCTCCACAGGCTCGTGCGGCTTGGGGACCCAGATGCCGCCATCGCGGGGTTTGCTACCCTGGGCTTCCCAAATTGCTTCGGGGCTCTGGATGGGACCCATATCCCCATCCAAGCTCCGGAGCACAGCGGAGGATGCTTCCTGAACAGGAAGGGCTACCATTCGGTGGTCCTCCAGGCCTTGGTGGACAGCCAGGACCGCTTCCTGGACATTTATGTTGGCTGGCCTGGCAGTACCCACGACGCCCGGGTATTCAGGAATTTGGGCCTGTGCCGCCGGCTGGAGGCGGGGACCTACATCCCCCAGCGGGAGATCCCTGTTGGGGACACCACCATGCCCCTCGCATCGTTGCAGATGCGGCGTACCCCCTCCTGCCCTGGCTCATGCACCCTTACACGGGTCATCTCACAGCCAGCCAAGAGCACTTCAACACGCGCCTGAACCATGTGTGCCAGGTGGTTGAGAGCACTTTTGGCTGCCTCAAAGGGCGCTGGAGGTGTCTCCTCACCCGCCTTGATGCAGGCCCCACCAACATCCCCCAGATTGTGGGCGCGTGCAGCACACTCCACAACCTGGTGGAGAGCAAGGGGGAGGCATTCTTTCAGGGCTGGGCTGTGGAGGCCGGCAGGGCTGACGTGCAGCCACCCGCTGCCCCCAGTCGCCAGGTCGACCCTGACGGGATCCGGGTTCAGGAGGCCCTGCAGGCCCATTTTGACCACGCTGCGGGGTGAATGCTGGCAGGCCCCCCACTACACCCCCCTATCCTCTACAACACTCCCTGCCCCCACCACAGAGCACCCAAGAGCACGCCCCCGCCACTTTTCTTGCAAATAAAAATAGACCTGTTGTTTTTGAAAACAAAACCGGTGATTTTTCTTATTATTAAAATAGTACAAATAAATATAATATATAATATAGATCTGAACAAAAGGGGGGAACTATTTACATGGGGAGGGCAGGTACCATATAACAGAACAGAACACAAACTATATTATACAAATATATTATATATGGGGGGATATGTACACAGGGGGAGGGGGGGGCCACGTCCTGGGCCCCGCACCCCTCTACTCTCCGGCACCTGGGGTTGGCAGGCGTGACCCTTGCCTCGGCCTCAGCCCTGGCCGAGGATGGCTGGGGGGCTGGGCGAACCGGCAGATACGGCCGGCGGGTTTCAGCAGGCCCCAGGTCCCCCTCGGCGGAAGGCCCCGTGGTGGCAGACAGCAGTGGAGCGGAGGGTGGAGCGGGCAGCGCGGCATGGGGGGCCAGGTAGTCTGCTATGCGCTCAAAAGTGCACATAAAGGCCCCCCATGCCTCCTGGCGCCAGGCCAGCGCCCGCTCCTGCAGTTGCAGGTACCGCTTGTCCACCCGTAGGCGCTGCTCCGATACCTCCAGCTGCTGCCAGAGGGTCGCCAGCAGCTGGGGGTCCGTTGCCGCCCTGTGGTGGTGCTGGGTCCACCGTCGGCCCCGCCGTGGGGCTAGTCGGTGCTCCGCTGAAGGGCTGGCCTGCAGCAATGGCCCCGGTGGGCTGTCCGGGACCACTGACACCTCACCGGCGCTCTCCGGGCCCTCCGATGGTGCGGCTGCGGAACACAGGGGGTCAAGAAGAGTGCAGAGAGCCGTTAGTGTGTGGCTCCCGAGGTGTGGCCCTTGTCCCCCCACCCCTCTGTTGCTGGTTCCCCATCCCCGTCCCCGGGAGATGCTGCTGCTGCTGCTGCTGATGGGTGTCGTCCCCCCCCCCACCGGGGGACCCTAGGTTCCACTCCCCGCATCCGCAGGGATGGGGCATGGCACTGTCCTGCTGGGGGGGCAGGGGCTGATGCACTCTTCTGAGGGACATACCACTGCTGTCCTTGGGGCCATGGTCATCTGGGCATGTGGAGGGCCCTGGTCATGTCTCTTGTCCCTGCCCCTCAACCCTGGGGGTGTGCACCAGGAGGGGTACATACCTGACGGTCCGCTCCCACGGTCGGGGGACACACACTGGGCGGACGCCCTGCTGGAGCTCCGGGACGGCAGGAGTATTTGGAGCCCCACGTCGCTGGAGGAGGATCCCCCCTCCTCCTCCGCCGGTGTCCCAGGGGTGGGCTCCTGGGGGCCCCTGGGGTGCGGGGCTTGGCTCCGGGGCAGACTCCGCCTCCAGGGCCTGCTGGGGCTCGTTGGCCGAGGTGTCAAGAGTGGCCGGCGGGGAGGAGGTGTACCAGGGGCCCAGGATGGCCCTGAGCTCCCTGTAAAAGGGGCAAGTGGCGGGGGCAGCCCCAGATCAGCTGGCCGCATCCCGGGCCCGGGCGTAACCCTGCCTCAGCTCCTTGACCTTACTCCTGACGTGGTCAGGAGTGCAGGCAGGGTGACCCCGGGCGGCCAGGCCCTCGGCCAGCTGAGCAAACACATCCGCATTCTGCCTCTTGCTCCCCATTACCTGGAGCACCTCCTCCTCGGTCCACAGGCCCAGCAGGTCCCGGATCTCGGCCTCCGTCCAGGAGGGGCCCCGCTGCCTCTTCCAGGGCTGAATGCCAGGCTGGGAGCCCTGGCTCCCCTTGGGGGGGGGTGCCCTGGGGGCGCTTGGGGGGCTGGCGGGCGGCCATCGCAGCGGGGGCGTGTCTCTGGGCTGCAGGGAGGCGTGCAGGCAGGCCACGTGGCTGTGCTGCCGCCTGCACACTTTCTCAGCTTCCTGCACAGGAAGGCAGGGGGCGGGGAGCTTTAAGGGGCTGCTGCACGTGGCCACCATAGAGCTCAGGGGCTGGAGAGAGCGTCTCTCAACCCCTCAGCTGATGGCCGCCATGGCAGACCCCGCTATTTCGCTGTTGCGGGACGCGGATTGGCTACACGTGCCCTACTTCGACGTTCAACGTCGAAGTAGGGCGCTATTCCCATCTCTTGATGGGGATAGCGACTTCAACGTCTCGCCGCCTTACGTCGACGTCAACTTCGAAATAGCGCTCGCCACGTGTAGACGTGGTGGGCGCTATTTCGAAGTTGGCGCGGCTGAAGTAGCCGGCACGTGTAGATGCGGCTATTGCCTAATGTGACTTGGACGCTTTAGGAGCTTCAGTCCCAGTATCTCCTAAGGGTCAGATTTGAAAAGACATTTGAAAATGCTACATCTACACTACAAAAGAAAGTCGAATTTGTTAAAGTTGACTTTGTAAAACTGGATTTTATAAAGTCAAAGTTGAGTTTCCACACCTGCCCACCAAGTTGACTTAAACTGCCAACGTTCAACTGTTGCACCTTCAGTTCCGATATCACCTAAGGGTCAGATCTGAAAAGGCAATTAGGGCATCTAAAGATGAAGACCAGAACCTAGAGGAATTTTCAGAAGCACATGTATGCCTTACTCCTACTGAAATGGATGCGAGGCTTGTATGTGCTTCTGAAATCAATAAGGCTGCATCTACACTAGCAAGTTCTTCCAGAAAAACAGGTCATTTTTCAAGAAAAACCCACAGAGAGTCTACACATAAAATGTGCCTTTTCAATCTGAAATCAAAAGAGCGCGGCCCTTTTTATTGTGACCCTCATCATCTCCCAGATGAGGAAGAGCACCTTTTTCCAAAAGATTCTTTTGATAGAAAGCATGTGTAGATGCTTCCGTGAGCCCTTCTTTCGAAAGAGCAGTTCCTCATCGCACCAGATTTTTTGATACCGGGCCCATTCTTTCAAAAGAGCAGGGGCTGCGTGGATGCTCTCTATCAAAAGAGCGGACTGATCTTTCGATCTGCTTTTTTGTGTGTGGATGTGATCTTTCAAATGAAGTTTTTTTTTGAAGATCTCTTCCAGAAGAACGCCTTTCGAAGGATCACTGTAGTGTAGACGCAGCCTAGGTGTTTGGACACTAGTTATGTCTGAAAAATCTAACCAAGCAACAATCTACATTTTTAGGCAAATAAATATCTTTAACAGTTTGGTTCTAAGTGCCAAAGTCCCATTTTGAAGTGTGACAATCATTCCTCTTCGTCACTCGTATACTTCTGAACATTCTACTCTAGAATCATCAATACCACTAGTGCAGAATAGGAAAAGGAAAAGATGCATTTTGTAAAGAAGATTAAGGGCTAAGGCCTCAATTCTGCAAAAAAACATGGACATGCATAACAATGTACAGGATTATTCCCACTGAAATGAAACCAATGCATAACTTTTTGCAAGACCCGAGCCACTGAATTCAGACATTTGACGAGCTATGTGAAGATTCTATAATGAATCACTTTATCTGCACCTTTCCTGTCTTTGATGATGGCTTCTGCTGTGTCACATAAATATGAAAACTCAATTTACTGAAACAAATTGTATTGTGCTCTGCACTAGGTGACTACCACTAAAATCCCAGCTTTGGGAAGAGAAGGAGTCACCATATACATCATTTGTCCTCCTTTACATCACAAAGGCACCAGAACAGACTCACTTGATTTGTAATTAAATCAACAGGAAAGAGCAGACAAACTATAATTCAGGAAATAATCTAGAAACAAAAATCACTGAATTTCTTTATGAAATTTCACTTGCATTATTCTGCAATTATTTCATTTGCATTATTATTCTTACCTATAGAAACAATGTAGCATTTTATCTAAAACATATATTTAAAGGACAAATTTGTAAAGATAATATATAGTGCTAGGCACAAACCTGCAACTTTTCATCCACATCATCATCACTTTCATCCAGATCTTCATGGAGTAACCGCCATTCATATTCTACATGAACATGTGAATTAAATCTTCCAGATAATGCTTGAGTAAGCTAAGAAAACACAGTAGTGTGTAAGTAACAATGCCACATGCAGTAGTTATGAACACTTAAAATATAATTTCCTTTAACAGATGTAAAAATCAGCATGCTTATTCTTTTAATGTATAAAGATGTTTTTTAAAACAGAGTTTAGTGCTTCACCAGGTTATTCGACAGGCAATCTTGAGGACTAAAATCTTCTGTTTATCCACAGAACAAATAAACCAGATGCAGCTTAGCCCTTCACTACACAACACTGCACCTTAATCATGTTATGGAGTGAGGCTACATCTACGCTACAAAATAAAGCCAAATTTAGTAAAGCTGACTTTGTAAAGGTCGATACTATAAAGTCAAAGTTGAGTTTCCACACCTGACCACAAAATTGACTTAATGTGTCCCCACTAAATCACCAAAGTTTGACTGTTGCAGCACTGCTTTGTGGGAACCTATCTCACAGTTCCCTCAGCCCCGGTGCAATCTGGCTTTTCTTGCTGGTGTGTTATGGGAAAAAATGCCCCACAAATGGCTGTGGGTGTGTGATGTTGTCTTTCCAGAATGCATTGCTCTCATTCAGCTCCCGTTTTTGAAGTCTTTATTGCCTGATGAGAGAAACTGTTTGAGTTGTCTGCTTTATAGCCACCCTTGCAAGTTGTTTCTCAGCATCCATTGATGGGACTGTGCTTCATTCTGTCCCTTTTTAAAGAACAGTGACTAAAAAAAATAAATTGACTGTACCATGTAAACCAGCTGCTCAACTACTTTTCCACAGGTGAAAACACACCGAACAGGTCACTGCTGGGACTGTGGTTCATTGTCTCCCTTTTTTGTAAAAAACAGTGACTTTTAAAAATAACCTTACGGTGCACCCAGCTGACTGTGCCATGTCAACAGGTCACTCAGCTACCTTTCTCCCACTAAAAATACAGCAAACAGGTGGGCTTCAAATGAGCCGTGGGAGCATGCAGATGACTTTACCATGTGCCATGATGAGAAAGACTTTGTATTATTCTCAAGCAAAGCAGAAAAGAAGGAAAAGTAGGGAATCCCAGGGAAAAGAGAAACAGTGACTTCTAATAGCAACAGAGAGGAAGCCGTGCTAGTCTATACACTATCAAAACAAAAAGCAGTAAAGTAGCACTTTAAAGACTAGCAAAGTGGTTTATTAGGTGAGCTTTTGTGGGACAGACCCACTTCTTCAGACCATAGCCAGACCAGAACAGACTCAATATTTAAGGCACAGAGAACCAAAAACAGTAAGCAAGGAGAACAAATCAGAAAAAGATAATCAAGGTGAGCAAATCAGAGAGTGGAGGGGTGGGGGGGGAGGTCAAGAATTAGATTAAGCCGAGTATGCAGACGAGCCCCCATAGTGACTCAGAAAGTTCCCGTCCCAGTTTAAACCATGTGTTAATGTGCCAAATTTGAACATAAAAGCCAGCTCGGCTGCTTCCCTTTGAAGAATGGTGTGAAAATTCTTTTTCAGTAACACACATACCTTCAGGTCATTAATAGAATGCCCCATTCCATTAAAATGTTGACTAACTGGTTTGTGGATCTGGAGTGTTTTGATGTCTGTTTTGTGCCCCTTAACCCTTTGTCTAAGGGAGTTAGAAGTCTGTCCAATATACACAGCATCTGGGCATTGTTGGCACATGATGGCATATATGATGTTAGTAGAGGAGCATGAGAAAGTGCCCGTGATTCTGTGAGTAACCTGGTTAGGTCCAGTGATGGTATTTGCAGAGAAGATATGTGGACAAAGCTGGCAGCGGGCTTTGTTGCAGGGAAAGGTTCCAGGACTGGTATTCCTGGGGTATAGACTGTGGCTGTCTGTGAGGATCCTCATAAGATTGGGAGGTTGTCTGTAGGAGAGAACAGACATGTCACCCAGGGCCTTCTGGAGTGTGGCATCCTGATTAAGGATAGGTTGTAGGTCTTTAATAATTCGCTGCAGTGGTCTGACTTGGGGGCTATAGGTGATGACCAGTGGTGTTCTGTTCTTGGCTTTTTTGGGCTGATCTTGGAGTAGCTGGTCTCTGGGTATTCGTCTGGCCCTGTCAATTTGTTTTAACACATGGTTTAAACTGGGACGGGAACTTTCTGAATCACTCTAGGGGCTCGTCTGCATACTCGGCTTAATCTAATTCTTGACCTCCCCCCCACCCCTCCACTCTCTGATTTGCTCACCTTGATTATCTTTTTCTGATTTGTCCTCCTTGCTTACTGTTTTTGGTTCTCTGTGCCTTAAATATTGAGTCTGTTCTGGTCTGGCTATGGTCTGAAGAAGTGGGTCTGTCCCACGAAAGCTCACCCAATAAACTATTTTGCTAGTCTTTAAAGTGCTACTTGACTGCTTTTTGTTTTGATAGTGACTTTTAAAAATCAGGAAGAACACACAGCTGACTGTGCCATGTCAACAGGTCACTCATCTACTTTTTCCCAGCAAAAACACACCAAACGGGTTACTGCTAAGACTGTGGCTCCCCTGATCTGCACCCCTTGGGAAAGGAGAGTACTGGAGACTGTTAGCAGTTCCCATGGGCCAGCCCCATGGCATGTGTTTCCTCTGAGGGGCCAACCCTCAAGTAACCTGTTCACATTTTTCTATCAGTTGTGTGCCCAGGCAGGGGGCAGTCCCAAAAGTATTTGCCACGAGGGGCCACTCCCTGAAAAGTAACCTGTTGACACAGTTCAATCTGTGTGCCTAGGTAGGGGGCCAGCCCCAAACAAATTTGCCACCGAGGTGCCCAGACCCTGTTGCGTGTTGCTTCTCAGAGGCCAGCCCTTGAAAATATTTGCTACTGTGGGAGTGCAGTTGGGTGGGGTGGGGAGAGGAGAGGAGAGGAGAGAGGTAAGGTATTTCAAAACCAGTGTGGCCAACACACACTGTGGACCCTGGGGCAAGGTGTGGTGGGGCTGGCTCCAGGCACCTGGAAGGGTCAGGGCCTTGGGACCAAGAGGCAAGTCCAAGGGCAATCAGCCCTTAGAGCCGCCCAGACTCCAGTGCTGGGCCCCCTTCCAGCCCTGAGAAGCCACATGGAGTGGCACAGTGACACTCCTGCAGTATTTCAAAGGGGCCCTGTGCACTTGCTCCCTTTACACCCCACACCTCCCACCCCACTGGCAGGTCTGTTCAAAACATACACTCATGGCCCATTCTGCAGTTCTGACAGAAGTAAAATCCCCTTCCCTGAGGAAAATATTGACATCAGTGGAACTGCAGCCTTTTACTCCATTGACCAGGGCGCTTGCGACCAGGGCTCTTGCAAACAGGACGACTGCTAATAGGCGGGAGTTTTGAGAGGGGCTCTCCTGGTGAAGGAGGGGGCAATCTACAGCACCTTGAGGTAAGTGGCTGTCTAGAGTGTGGGGGTGTTTGTGTCTGGGGGTTCTGGGCTTGTGTTTGTCTGTCTGTTTGGAGTTTGGAGTGCTGAGCTGTCTGTTTGAAAGGCCGTGTGCTCAGGCTGGCAGTTGGAAGCTGTGAGCCTTGATTAGGTTTCAAATTGAAACCTCTGTGCTGATTGGCTGAGCTGTAGCCAGAGGGAGGGGCTATTAGGAAGGCCGGAGCCTTTTAAACCCTGCTGGCAAGCGACCAGGGCGCTTGCGACCGGGGCTCTTGCAAACAGGCCAACTGCTAACAGGCGGGAGTTTTGAGAGGGGAGTTTAGAGGGAGCTAGTTACTTCTAACATCCTTAAATCTTTTATAGCATCCCCATCTGGTACTTTTACTTAAGAACCCCATATAGAATTAAATTAAATCAGAGGAGGAAATGCAGGCAGAAGACCAGCAGCAGAGCAGGGGCTATCCTGTTTATTGCGTCGGGTGTAATATGTATGATTACCTACCCTGTGGGTGGGTGGCTTATGTGTGCACTCGATGCAAGGAGCTCCTGGCCCTCAGAGACCGAGTGCGGGCTTTGGAGACCAGGGTGGTTGAACTGGAGGAGCTAAGGGAGGCAGAGAGCTATGTTGATGAGGCTTTCCGGGACATAGTAGGGCTGCCCACCTCCAATCTGACAGCCCCGATGCTGTTAAGGAGGATGAAAGGCTCAGGGAAGGAGAGCAGTCAATGGGGGCAGAGGGAAACCATCCCGTAGTTGGGACCCTCCTTCGAGAGAGTGCTATGGTATCCTCTCACGCCGAGGATACCTCTCTGGGGGAGGGAACACCAGTTGCTAGGAAGAGGCAGGCGTTAGTAGTGGGAGATTTGATCATTAGAAATATAGATAGTTGGGTTTGTGATGACCGGGAGAACCGTATGGTAACTTGCCTGCCTGGCGCGAAGGTTGCAGATCTTTCGAGGCATCTAGACAGACTTATATGCAGTAGTGGGGAGGAGCCGGTGGTCATGGTACATGTAGGTACCAATGACATAGGGAAGGGTAGGAGAGATGTCCTGGAGGCCAAATTTAGGTTGCTAGGAAGGAGACTTAAATCCAGGACCTCTATGGTGGCACTCTCAGAAATGCTTCCAGTTCCACGCGCAGGGCCAGATAGGCAGGCAGAACTTCAGAGTCTCAATGCGTGGATGAGACGATGGTATAGGGAAGAAGGGTTTAGATTTATTAGGAACTGGGGACACTTTTGGGGTAGGGGGAGCCTATGCAGGAAGGATGGGCTCCACCTAAACCAAGCTGGATCCAGGCTGCTGGCACTAAACATTAAAAAGGTTGTATAGCAGTGTTTAAACTAAGAGATGGGGGAAAGCCAATTGGTGTGGAGAAGCATGTGGATTGGACAGAGACTTCTCTTAGGTGAGACTCCATTGGTAGAGATTCTCTAGAAATCAGTCAGAAAGAGAAGAAGGGAGATGATAGCTTATGAGCCAGATCAGATGAGAAAAAAATCACATGTAAAAGAATCCAGTACGTCAGGCAAGGGCAAGCATATGAATAGTGGTAGTTTTTGAAAGTGCTTTTACACAAATGCTAGAAGTCTGTCTAATCAGACAGGTGAATTAGAGTACCTCATATCAAAGGAGGAGATTGACATAATAGGCATCACGGAAACCTGGTGGAATAAGGACAATCAGTGGGACACTATCATACCGGGATATAAAATACATCGGAAGGACAGAATGGGTCGAGCGGGTGGCAGAGTGGTACTGTATGTGAAAGATAATCTAGAATCAAATGAAATAAAAATCCTAAATGAATCAAAATGTTCCATAGAATCACTATGGATAGCAATTCCTTCCTCTGATGGGAATATAGCGCTAGGGATATATTATCGACCACCTGACCAGGACAGTGATAGTGATGCTGAAATGCTAAGGGAGATTAGACAGGCTATCAAAATAAAAAACTCACTAATAATGGGGGATTTCAATTATACCCATATTGACTGGGTACATGTCACCTCAGGAAGGGATTCAGAGACAAAATGTTTTGATGCCTTAAATGACTGCTTCTTGGAGCAGCCGGTACAGGAACCCACAAGGGGAGAGGCAATTCTTGATTTAGTACTGAGTGGAACACAGGATCTGGTCCAAGAGGTAACTATTACAGGACCGCTTGGAAATAGTGACCATAACATAACAACATTTAATATTCCTGTGTTGGGAAGAACACTGCAACAATCCAACACTCTGGTATTTAATTTCAAAAAGGGGAATTACACAAAAATGAGGAGGTTAGTTAAACAGAAATTGAAAGGTAGAGTAACTAAACTAAAATCCCTGCAAGCTGCATGGAAACTTTTCAAAGGTACTATATTAGAGGCCCAACTTAGATGCATACCCCATATTAAGAAACACAGTAAGAGACCTAAAAAAGAGCCACCATGGCTTAACAACCATGTAAAAGAGGCAGTGAGAGATAAAAAGGCATGTTTTAAAAAGTGGAAGTCAAATCCTAGTGATCAAAATTGAAAGGAACATAAACACTGCCAAATTAAATGTAAAAATGTAAAGAAAAGCCAAAAAAGATTTTGAGGAACAGTTAGCCATAAATTCAAAATACAATAGTAAAATGTTTTTTAAGTACATTAGAAGCAGTAAGCCTGCTAAAAAAGCAGTGGGGCCCCTGGACGATAGAGACATAAAAGGAGCAATCAAGGAAGATAATGCCATTGCAGAAAAACTAAATGATTTCTTTGCTTCAGTCTTCAAGGCTGAGGATGTTAGAGAGATTCCCAAATTTGAGCCGTCCTTCATGGGTGACAAATCTGAGGAACTGTCCCAGATTGAAGTATCATTAGAGGAGGTTTTGGAACTAACTGATAGGCTAAATGGTCACAAGTCTCCGGGACCTGATGATATTCACCCAAGGGCTCTGAAAGAACTCAAATGTGAAATTGCGGAACTATTAACGGTGGTTTGTAACCTATACTTTAAATCAGCTTCGGTACCCAACGATTGGAAGACAGCTAATATAACACCAATATTTAAAAAGGGCTCTAAAGGAGACCCTCGCAATTATAGACCGGTAAGTCTAACGTCAGTACCGGGCAAATTAGTAGAAACAATAGTAAAGAATAAAATTGTCAGACACGTAGAGGAACATAATTTGTTGAGCAAAAGTCAACATGGTTTCTGTAAAGGGAAGTTGTGTCTTACTAATCTATTAGAGTTCTCTGAAGGGGTTAACAAGCATGCGGACAGGGGGGATCCAGTAGACATAATATACTTAGATTTCCAGAAAGCCTTTGACACGGTCCCTCACCAAAGGCTCTTATGTAAATTAGGTGGTCATGGGATAGGAGGAAAGATCCTTTCATGGATTGGGAACTGGTTAAAAGACAGGAAACAAAGGGTAGGAATAAATGGTAAATTTTCACAATGGAAGGGGGTAACTAGTGGCGTTTCCCAAGGGTCAGTCCTGGGACCAATCTTGTTCAACTTATTCATCAATGATCTAGAGAAAGGGGTAAGCAGTGAGGTGGCAAAGTTTGCCCATGACACCAAACTGTTCAGGATAGTCAAAACCAAAGCAGACTGTCAAGAACTTCAAAAAGATCCCAGCAAACTGAGTGACTGGGCAGCAAAATGGCAAATGAAATTTAATGTGGTTAAGTGTAAGGCAATGCACATTGGGAAAAATAACCCTAATTATACATATAGCATGATGGGGGCAAATTTAGCTACAACAGATCAGGAAAGTGATCTTGGAATTATAGTGGATAGTTCTTTGAAAACATCCACGCAGTGTTCAGTGGCAGTCAGTAAAGCAAATAGGATGTTAGGAATAATTAAAAAAGGGATAGAAAATAAGACAAAGAATATCTTACTTCCCCTATATAAAACTATGGTACGCCCACATCTTGAGTACTGCATGCAGATGTGGTCTCCTCACCTCAAAAAAGACATATCGGCGTTAGAAAAGGTTCAGAAAAGGGCAACTAAAATGATTAAGGGTTTGGAACAGGTCCCATATGAGGAGAGGCTAAAGAGACTGGGACTTTTCAGTCTAGAAAAGAGGAGACTGAGGGGCGATATGATAGAGGTATATAAAATCATGAATGGTGTGGAGAAAGTGAATACAGAAAAGTTATTTACTTGTTCCCATAATATAAGAACTAGAGGACACCAAGGCTACGTCTACACGTGCACCCAACTTCGAAATAGCTTATTTCGATGTTGCGACATCGAAATAGGCTATTTCGATGAATAACGTCTACACGTCCTCCAGGGCTGGCAACGTCGATGTTCAACTTCGACGTTGCTCAGCCCAACATCGAAATAGGCGCTGCGAGGGAACGTCTACACGCCAAAGTAGCACACATCGAAATAAGGGAGCCAGGCACAGCTGCAGACAGGGTCACGGGGCGGACTCAACAGCAAGTCGCTCCCTTAAAGGGCCCCTCCCAGACACACTTTCATTAAACAGTGCAAGATACACAGAGCCAACAACTAGTTGCAGACCCTGTATATGCAGCACGGACCCCCAGCTGCAGCAGCAGCAGCCAGAAGCCCTGGGCTAAGGGCTGCTGCCCACGGTGACCACAGAGCCCCGCAAGGGCTGGAGAGAGAGTATCTCTCAACCCCCCAGCTGATGGCCGCCATGGAGGACCCCGCTATTTCGATGTTGCGGGACGCGGATCGTCTACACGTCCCTACTTCGATGTTGAACGTCGAAGTAGGGCGCTATTCCCATCCGCTCATGGGGTTAGCGACTTCGACGTCTCGCCGCCTAACGTCGATTTCAACTTCGAAATAGCGCCCAACACGTGTAGACGTGACGGGCGCTATTTCGAAGTTACTGCCGCTACTTCGAAGTAGCGTGCACGTGTAGACGCAGCCCAAATGAAATTAATGGGTAGCAGGTTCAAAACTAATAAAAGAAAGTTTATCTTCACACAGCGCACAGTCAACCTGTGGAACTCCTTACCAGAGGACGCTGTGAAGGCCAGGACTCTAACAGAGTTTAAAAAAGAGCTCGAGAAATATTTGGAGGTTAGGTCCATAGATGGCTATTAGCAAGGGGTCAGGTGGGTGACTAGCCTTTTGTCGAAGGCGGGAGATGTATGGCAGGAGACAAATCGCTTGATCATTGTCTTCGGTTCACCTCCTCTGGGGCACCAGGCATTGGCTACTGTCAGCAGACAGGATACTGGGCTAGATGGACCTTTGGTCTGACCCAGTATGGCCGTTCTTATGTTCTTATGACCAACCCTTCAGTACTTGGTGAGCCCTGGAAAATGTGAAGTGCAGAAGCCTTCATCCCGCACAGGCCAGGATGTGCTGTTGTCAGGAAGTATGGTCTGCACTGCACAGCCAGCACGTGGCGTGGTATGGGCTAGCCATGTTCTGTGGTTGGGCAATGGCTAGCTCGCCAGCTCCATAGCGCCTGCAGGGTGAGAGTGGCTGCCCTGTCCAAATGTGAAGCACAGAAAAGAAGTTTCTCAGCCCCTCCTGCTAAACCCTGTGCAGGGAGGAAGCCTTCACCCAGTGCAGGGATTCACTTGCCGCTATCTGCAAGTATGATCCCCAAAGCCGAGCCACCATGGCACCTGTGGAGGGCTAGCCACATGGTCTGGTGGGGGGATAGACTGCCAACCACCTGGCGGGGGAGGGGCTGACTCATACAAATGGGAAGTGCACAAAAAAGGTTTCTCGGCCTCCCCTGCTACATCCTGTGTAGGAAAGGAGCCTTCACCCAACACAGGGCAGGACATGCCACTAGCCGATGTGACGCTGTCTGCTCCCCACAGCTTAACCAGCATGTGGTGAGGTGGGGCAGGGGCTAGCCTGCCAGTCAAAATAAGACCCTAGCTCTCTTGTGATGGCACCGTGCTAGGGCTCTCTTTCACAGCCAGATGCAATCGCCACATGGATCAGAAAGAAAATGAATTCAAATTGCCAGGCTTCCTGTTATCTACTTCCTGCACACCTGGGCTACGTCTACACGTGCAGCCAACATCGAAATAGTCTATTTCGATGAATAACGTCTACACGTCCTCCAGGGCCAGCAACGTCGATGTTCAACTTCGACGTTGCTCAGCCCAACATCGAAATAGGCGCAGCGAGGGAACGTCTACACGTCAAAGTAGCACACATCGAAATAGGGATGCCAGGCACAGCTGCAGACAGGGTCACAGGGCGGACTCAACAGCAAGCCGCTCCCTTAAAGGGCCCCTCCCAGACACAGTTGCACTAAACAACACAAGATACACAGAGCTGACAACTGGTTGAAGACCCTGTGCCTGCAGCATAGATCCCCAGCTGCCGCAGAAGCAGCCAGAAGCCCTGGGCTAAGGCTGCTGCCCACGGTGACCATAGAGCCCCACAGGGGCTGGAGAGAGAGCATCTCTCAACCCCCCAGCTGATGGCCACCATGGAGGACCCAGCAATTTCGACGTTGCGGGACGCGGATCGTCTACACGGTCCCTACTTCGACGTTGAACGTCGAAGTAGGGCGCTATTCCTATCTCCTCATGAGGTTAGCGACTTCGACGTCTCGCCGCCTAACGTCGAAGTTAACTTCGAAATAGCGCCCGACGCGTGTAGACGCGACGGGCGCTATTTCGAAGTTGGTGCCGCTACTTCGAAGTAGCGTGCACGTGTAGACGCAGCTCTGGAGAGCAGCGGAAGTGAAACTAGACAGAATAGACATGTTCTGGACATTGTGGGATACCCCAGAGGCCAATAAAATTGATTTAAAGTAATGCTTTTTCCACATTAGCATTCATTCAACCTTTTAAACTCAAACTTGGCGTTACACTGCATGGAAGGGTCAAGGAGAGAAAGCTGACCTAAGCATCATTAAAATTGACCTAATGGGATTTGCAGTGAAGACAGTCACGTTGTATTGAGCTAAGTGCCTTAAAATTGACTTTATGCTGTCATGTAGCCATAGTCTGAGAGAGTAACTCAGGCCTTATTTGC
Organism: Carettochelys insculpta; assembly: GCF_033958435.1. Lineage (NCBI taxonomy): Eukaryota > Metazoa > Chordata > Testudines > Carettochelyidae > Carettochelys > Carettochelys insculpta. The sequence goes on along the minus strand of NC_134139.1, from coordinate 178,655,506 downwards.
TTCAATTATTGGCTTCTTTGTTGAGATTGCCAAACACAGGAGTTAACAGTTAGGGCAGTTGTGTGACACCTATCAAGGAGGTACTCCACTAATTTAATAAATTTGTGTCTTACAGGATATTAAGGAGATGCCAATTGTATTTTCATGTTGAAAATACTCACTGAACACCCACTATGAACTACTAAATGTTCAAAAAATCAATTTATAAAAACATACTGGAAGATAGAAAACTTACCAACTCTTCACAGTGTGTATGTTTTAAACGTTTAGCTATGTCAAGTGGCGTCTCTCCAGCTTCATTGGCTACAATCCAGTAAAAAGAGAAAGCCAGAATGCTGTATTAAAATGCTGTATTAGAAGACATGAGCCCATTACTAAACCCAAGGTAAACTTATAGTTATGTAATCAAAGAATCAGAGAAATGTAGGCCTGGAAGGGACATTGAAGCAGGACCAAGTATACCTAGAATATCTTTAGCAGGTGTTTGTCTAACCTAGTCTTAAAAATCTCCACTGATGAGGATTCCACAACCTCCCTAGAAGTCTAATTTCAATACTTACCTATTTTTATAATGAGAAATATTTTTCTAATGTCTAACCTAATCTTCCTTGCTTCAAATTAAGACCATAATGGCTTGTCCTGACTTCAGTGAAATGGGACAGCAATTTATAACAGCCCTTAACATATTTGAAGGGTATTAACAGCACCCTTCTTCAGTCTTATCTCCTCAAGGCTAAACTTTTCCACGGCTATGTCTACACTAGCCAAAAACTTCAAAATGGCCATGCAAATAGCCATTTCGAAGTTTACTAATGAAGCGCTAAAATACATATTCAGCGCCTCATTAGCATGCGGACGGCCGCAGCACTTCGAAATTGACGCGGCTCACCACCGTGCGGCTCGTCCAGACAGGGCTCCTTTTCGAAAGGACCCCGGCCACTTTGAAGTCCCCTTATTCCTATGAGCAGCAATCTCCCATGGCCCTGATTACCATACCCCCTTTGAAGTTGGGGACAAGTGTAGACCCAGCCAGAATCTCTCTCCCCCCAGTAGCCTGCTTACAGGTCAGCTAAACAGATTTTTAGCTATAGGGTGTGGTTTAGAAAATTTTTTAAAACAATAATTTGCACCCTTTGCCTTAGACAATGGAATGCATGAGAGTTTGGCTGCCCTGCCTGGTCATGAGGAAGAAACAAGAAAAGGTGCATTTACATAAAAGGTAAACAAAACTAAACTAAAACTAGAGAGGATTATCCGGAGACTGAATTCAGCAGACTGAGAATTAATATGGCTCCTCTATCTCAGACAGATACTGGAAAACAAATCCTCAGGAGGCCTTCCTGACTTGTAGGACTAAGAATATTCCTTTGGGAATATAACGGATAAAAAGAGACCCCTCTTTGTCGTACACCTAAGACAACAAAAGGAACTGAACATTTTGTGGCGTGTGTTGAATCCCAGCCACCAGCTCTGGTTAGCCATGTCAGATAAAACTGGTAAGAAACCTATTCTGGGCAAAGTATACATCATGTCTTAGCCATGGTCTTAGCCATCAGAGAACAGTTTTACTTTTGTTTCTTTGTAATGTGCTCAATCTTTTCTATTCCATATCACTTAACCTACTGTCCTTTTATTAATAAAGTTGTTTTATTTTTACTATGATCTGTTTCACTGTTGTGTCTAAATTGAAAGGATGGTTGATGTCAATTTAAGTGATAAGATGTGCTTTTGTCTCTTTAAAGGAGCAAAAAACCTTATTGCTTCCCTCATTGTTCTTGGAGAGGTCTAGACACTCCATGGCAGATGATTTTGCAGAAATTTTGAACCATGGGTCATTGTGGTCACCCTACAAGTAGTAACCGAGGCTGGTGAAGACCCAGGTGGAACTACTGTGTTGTAGAAAAGCTGCTGGGATCACAACACTGAACCATGGATGTCCAATATGCTTGTCAGTTGGATGCTGTTATCTGGGCTTTGAGCCACAGCAACAGAGCATTTAAGGTATCCAAGGTTACAGAACAGGGGCAACACAATCACTCACTGATCTAGGTTGAACCCCAAGATGGTACAACTATATAACTGTTTAAGTAAATCTATATAGTTATAGTGTATCATCCTAGGTAGTAAAAAGATGCAACAAAATCAGTGTAAAGACTCTATTTAGTTGCTATTCAAATCTTCTTTAGATGATAATGGTAATAGAAACTGAAAAGTTGATTAAAACAAACAATCTAAATCAAGGCTTTCCGCTTAATGATTTAAAATTGATGATTTTAATCAATCCTCCTGGCTTTGTTGAAACTTGAATTTACAGAAGAAATCAATATTTTAATCATTTCTAAAAGAAGCGAGATACCATACAGTGGAAAATGTTACACAAGAAAATGGGAAAATGCAGACACATCTTCATTTATCATTCTACATTCTGCTCAGAGACCTTTTGCAACAGTAGCAAATAATAAATTGAAATATACGTTATCATGTTACCTATTTCAATAGAAGCCTTCCCTCTCAGCAGCAGTTTGAGGCATTCAATGTTGTCAGTCAAACAGCAGTAATGCAAAGCTGTGCTACCCTTACACGTTTGCTTGTCAAGGTTGCCACTGTTGATGGAAAAAGTTGGTTCAAATTAGTGCCCTAATCACCTGTTAAAAAAGTTCTCTTCCCACAAATACTTGGGCAACTAAATTTTCAAAGGGCAAAATTAAAGTTTTGGGCCAAATTCCTCCCCACTCCCATCTAAGTTTCCCCTAAACCCTGCAGATGCGCAGCTTGCCATTAAGCCCCACCAGGGGATCAGGGCTGTAGGGGGAAGAAATACCTCTCCCCAAGCCCGGACAAAGCTGTGGCTGGTGGAAGAGAGCACCTCCTCCTGGCCCCAGCATGGAGCTGCCAAGGTTGGGGGAAAGCAGCTCCTTATTCCCATCCTCAGCTGGGAGCCACAAAGGTAAACCCACACCCCAACCGCCTGCTCCTTCATGAGTTATTTCCAACCCTGAGCACCTTCCTGCACCCCAAAGTCCACCTCCCCAGCCCAGAGTTTGTCCCGTTCTGTACCCCAAATCTCTCATTCCCACCCACAGACAGACCTTTTATACCCCAACCTTCTGTCCCAGCCTTGAGTCCCTCAATCCCAGCTCTACCTGAGAGTCCCCACCGCCAGTCAGAGCCCTCACATTCCTGCATCCCAAACCACTGCCTCAGCCTGAAAGCCCCTCCCACATTCAGAACCCTTGGCTCCAATCCCACCACATGAATTCCTTTGTGCACCCATATGAAAATGTTGTGTCACATATCACCTCCACACTGGGGTATATAACAAAATTCATTCTGCTCAGGGATGGGAAAATTTAAGAGGGTACATTGGCTGTAATTCAATGTAGAGTATGATTTCACATAGTTCAAACAGTAGCATTTAATAATTAATATTACACTTACCTATTTTGCACTAAAAAGTCAACTATGTGAAGTGAGGTTCTATCAACCGATCTAACTGCAAGGTGAAGTGCTGTTTCATCTTGCTCCTAAATTTAAAAAACAAATGTGTTTCTTTTGATTATCAGCCAATGAGAAGGTTAAGGGAAAATGTCTTCCAAACTTTATATTGGTCTCAGAAGGGTAGTCCAATTAGTCTGAAGTGACAAAAACAATGAGGTGTCCTGTGCACTATAAATATTAACAGGTATATTTGGATACAAGCCTTCACGGGAAACAAACAGTTCTTCAGATGTCTGACACAAACGGTTTTTACTCACAAAAGCTTATTTGTTAAATTTTAGATTGTAACAATGCAACTCCTGAATATTGATTTCTGCCTGCCTCAAAGAAAAAATAAATCACATTTCTTCTACAAGTCTGAATGTAATACTCTTCTCCACACCTTTAAAGTTTAGAATATGACAGAAAATGCTGGGCTTGATTCTCCCTTCACACCAGTTTTACACCAATTTGACTTCATAAACAACAGAATTATTCTTGGCTTATGCCTGGGTCAATAACTTACAAATCTGGAACACTGTCTCCAATTCCTGGTCTTGCTTACAGTGTTCTTTCCTATGGCAAAATTTACAAGCACTCTCATGTAGTACAACGATTCTTCCTCTGAAGCACCAATCACTTGACAGGCTCATCAGGACATAGCCCATCTAATCAATTCCCTGCCATTGCAGGAACTTCAGGCATTAGTGGCATTTTCAGTTCTTCTATTCTTTACCCAGGGCATACAACAATTTAGTCTCTGGGGCTACGTCTAGACTGACTGCAGGCTTCCGTCGACAAAACTTCTGTCAACAGACCGCACATCTAGGCTGCAGATCTGTTGGAAGAGATCTGCCATTCAGGAGCATTCTGTCGACATCCCTGTATACCTCATTCCATGAAGCAGAAAGGATGCCTTGACAGAGGGTCTTCTTCCAACATTTGGCCTGTGTGGACAGGTCAAATGTCAGAATAGCCTCTCCTGACAGAACTATCAGCAAAAATACACAAATTCATTTTGCAATTTGCATATCTTTTGCCAACAGTTCTCAACAACCTAGATGTAGCCATGATGATTGGAATGTTTTAGTTTACTAAACTTACAGGTCTTGATCAAAAAAGAGTTATCTGTGGAATTTAATGGCCTTAGACATATGACCGGTCAGACTAAATGATCTAACGGTGCATTCTGACATTCAAATGAAATCTATTAGAAGAATCTCAAACATAATGAAAATGATAAAGGGCAGCAGTTACCATTTCTGGCCCTCATACCACTGTGTTTGCATTTGTTTAAACTCTGTAACAAGCCTAGCTATACTATGCCAAGCTGTCAACTCCCCAAAACCTAGAAGAATTAATGTGTATAGAGAAATGCAGATCAGCCCCAGGAAAATTCAGCGGTAGTTTTAAAAAGTATGGCATCCATTCATCCACTCCCTCTTCAACAAGGCACTTAAAAGTCTCAGTGAAGTTACCTGGACTTAAGCATGTGCATAAATGCTTTCCTAAATTGAGTCCAAAAGAGTAAATTAATTCTGGATATGGATTTATACAAAGAGAGATTTCTTGCTGTGTTCACCATACAGAAAGGCTATCCAGCTTTGATCACTCAGATTTAAAAGTAAACTAAAAGTAAACAAAAGCCAAACAAACAAAAGCCCTTCAGAGCTGTATAAAAATGTTAGTAACAATAAATCTATTTTGAGCCTGAAATCCAGTTATCCCTTTCTTCTTATCAAACTCGAAAGCTCTGATTTAAACAAAGCCCATATAAAAGACAGAATTACATATGTGTTTTGGAGACAAAGTTATAAAGTAAAAAATATAATTTTTGATGTTCCAATTCTTCTGTGTGGCTTTTCAGTCACTTAAAGTTGCTTTCAGGAACATGAGCACTATAGATTACTCTCTTAATAGTCTAGTTACCAGATCTATTCCTAAGCCAATCATAAGAATGTAACAGAATGTGGAAAATCAAACAATACCAGAAAAATAACCTTCAATTCTAATAACAAAACTTGATTTGCACATCAGATCACTATATATGTTAAATTTTCCATATCTTTACACACGGTATATGAAAAGATATTCTTGTGCAGAAATGCTCCACCTCCCAAAAGTCAAATAAAACTTGTTTTAAAAAATAAAAAACAGACTTGACTTTTTAAATAGTGCATTTTAAATATGAAAATAGGTCAGAGTTGGGGTCATCAACCAAAATAGCAAGAGCCATTTTTTCCAATTTGGTAAAATATCAGTAATTCAATCGCTGCAATGCATGTGAATAGGAAACTGTAACCCCTATTTTATTTGTAACCCCCATTTTAAGAACAGTGCACACAATATTTGTAATGCAATGTATGTTTACTGCAGGACGTTCACAAACTTTTTACATATTCTATTTCATCAGACTTTACATGTATGTTTGTATCACTGTCTTCCTGACTTTCACTCCTAAACTTTCTCTCTCTGTGGAGGACACTATGGGGGTGTTAGTTATTCAAAAATGATTCATCATCACTTTCATTAATAAAAACATGCCGCATCTCTTAGTAAAATGCTCGATAGGAAAATTTACCACTCTTACATGTCCATTGGCTAATGGAATTTTTTCAGTCAGATCCACACCATCAGCATATACTTGAACCAATCCAAAGATGTCTCTTGCTTTGACTGCTTCGCAGAGGCCATGCAGTTTAGCTGTATTGTCAACATGTTTCTTCCTTGCATATTTTCTCTCAATATACTTGGCAGTAATATAATCCTTTCTTGCAATCCTGAAATTGAGTATAATTTACTTATAAAACTTTTAACAGGATCTCCACAGACATACATACTTAAGCAGGACAAAGTAACATTTTACATAAAACTCTTGGGGAAGGGCAGTGGGGCTGACAGCCACTGTAGGCCCCAGGACAAGGTGGGATGGGAGCCTGGCTCTGTGACCTGGAAGGGGTGGGGTTAAGGGTAGAAGGTGCGGGGCCTAGGGTAGCCAGCAGTGTCAGGTCCCCCACCACCACCATCCACACTGCAGGGAATGCTGGAGCAGCAGTGCCAGCCTTTCAAAATGGCCCAGAGCTCTGGTCCCTTTGAAATGCTGGACCCCAGGGCAATTGCCCCCTTTTCCCTACAGAAGTACTGGGGTAAGCAAAGCTTTCATCCCTCTCTATTCTCCTGTAGGGATTTGCTCTCTCAGGGGCTCAGAAGCTGCTGCTGAAGCCTGGGCTGGCGGCTGGATTTCAGAGTATGGACAACTTCCATTTCTGAGTGTCCCTAACTCTTGGGTTCCATTGTTTTAAAGTCATCAAGAACTAAATATCCAATATTCTCAGTGATATACAAAAACACAGACAATTTTGTCTCTTCTAAAACCCTGACATGAAATTGGAATGTGCTGCCTAGAGAGGTGGTAGATTCTCCATCCCTAGAGGTTTTTAAGTCCCAGCTGGACAAGGTCCTGGCTGGGATGACTTAGTGGGGGTTGATCCTGCTTGAAGCAGGGGGCTGGACTAGATGACCTCCTGAGGTCCCTTCCAGCCCTACGATTCTGTGAGTTGGGCTATGATTAGAACAGATGTATGCTTGAGAGTTACCTCAAAGATTCTTATCTTTGTTTGCAGACATTATGTAACATGCACTGAGCTAGTAAGTGATTTTTTAACATGTGCATGGGTAGGGATATAAGAAACCTCTCTTTACCTCTTAATACCCAGTCCTTAGATCCAGATTCATAAAAGTAAGCAGGTTCTGTGTGTCCACTAATTCTCATTAGCAGAACACGGAGGCAGGGAATGGATTTAGCTTTGGAGTTGTTGCTATGGATGCTGGCCAATATTATTGCATTGGTTACTTGTATTTCCCTATCTGTCACTTCTTGTCTGATATTCAGATTATAAACTCCTTGCGGCAGGGACCATCTTTCTGTTCTGTTTGTAGAGAGTTTAGCACAACAAAATCCTAGTCATACTTAAGGTTCCTACCTGTTACACTAAAATAAATAATCACCATCATAGCAAATAAAAGAACACAAGTTAGAGCACATCATTGTTGCTGTATACCCAAATTACTACTCCCACTCTCTGCCAGAGAAAGGCAGGAGAAAGGAGTAAATTGCATCTGTCACACAGCGTCAGAAAGCAGGTTAACTGACCCAGATTCAACCTTTAGAGACATATTAAAGATATGTAAATGGTAATTAATGATATTTGTGTTAGACAGACTAAAGCAAGAAAATGCAAGCCTGCACTGTTGGGCAATTGGAGGTAATACTAATTGTATGTGTTTATCAGTAGGCTGTTAGATGTTAGCCATGTAAACGAATGGTTTCTGTTTCAGTATCTATTAATTCAGAATAGTCACAGAGAAGTATCTGCGTTAGTCTGTATCTTCACAAAAAAAAAAGCAGTCATATAGCACTTTAAAGATTAACAAAATAATTGATTAGGTGCTGAGCTTTCGTGGGGCAGACCCACTTCCTCAGATCTGGAATAAATCTGGTTATTCCAGATCTGAAGAAGTGGGTCTGTCCCATGGAAGCGTAGCACCTAATAAATTACTTTGTTAGTCTTTAAAGTGCTACATGACTGCTTTTTTGTTTTATTAATTAAGAGATCAGAAGGGACTATTAACATTTACATGAAACCTGGACGTAATAATGTCATTGTCTGTATTTCTTTTTGAAGTCTGTAGTAACCTATGAACTGATTAATGGACCACTACCTTATGCTGATGGTAGGCCTTCTTTGATAATACTAGAGAGCATCTGGAGCTGATGTTAAGGTAATACCAGGACCAGTTGCTGAAGCTTAGAATAATTCTGAAAGTCATAATCTGCCAGCATGGCTGTATAATTTGTGGCACAGAGAAGACTGCCAGAAGAATGCACTTTCCGGCCCATAATGTCCCACGTTTTGCTCTTTTTGTCCTGGGATGTGGAGCGGAAAGACTTTGTCTTCTTATGGACTGTCCACCACAAATGAAGAAACACATATTCAGCGTCTTTGGACACAACGAAATACTTCTTATTGGCCCATTTGCTGGTGGAGGTGATGGATGCTGAAGTTTACCACAGGACTGCTGCTGGGTCCATGATGGCCTCATCCATAGGTAACGCCACCATGGACAGAGGCTGTACCATACATAGGAGCTGGTACTGCTTTACCAGGACTTCCTGGCTACGTCTACACTAGCCAAAAACTTCGAAATGGCCATGCAAATGGCCATTTCGAAGTTTACTAATGAAGCACTGAAATACGTATTCAGTGCCACATTAGCATGCGGGTGGCCACAGCACTTCGAAATTGATGCGGCTCGCAGCCGCGCAGCTCGTCCAGACGGGGCTCCTTTTCGAAAGGACCCCGGCTGCTTCGAAGTCCCCTTATTCCCATCTGCTCACAGGAATAAGGGGACTTCGAAGTAGCCGGGGCCCTTTTGAAAAGAAGCCCCATCTGGACGAGCCGCACAGCGGTGAGCCGTGTCAATTTGAAGTGCTACGGCCGCCGGCATGCTAATGAGGTCCTGAATATGTATTTCAGCGCTTCATTAGTAAACTTCAAAATGGCCATTTGCATGGCCATTTTGAAGTTTTTGGCTAGTGTAGACACAGCCCCTGAGTGTCCTTATCCAAAAATTGTGCTACACAGCAGAAAAGGTCCTGGAATGATCAGGCACCATCCACTGAAGGAAGAGACAAGGAGAGCACCACATCATCTGGCAAAGAGGAAGATGGCTGCAGAAGAGAGGCTCCTTCCCCATCAGAGTGTGACTTGATGCCAGGGTGCAACAATGGTGGAAACTGTGCCGCGGATGTCTGTGGTGAAGGCGGAAGTGGTTCTGACTTGATTGATGGTGCCAATTGGGCACATCGGTGCCACGACAGCTTGTGCCACGAGGCCCACTGCTGTTGTGGTTTGAAATAATGGTAGGCAAACCATGGAGGATGTAGTGGGTGGTACGGCATGTTGGCCAGCACTGGAGGGACAACCTGCCAAGGGGTACAGGGCTGGAATACTGCTACCACTTAATCCTTGAACTCCGTGTGGAGCGTAGGTCATCCACAAGTCTCCTCCACATCACCCTGTCTTGGGACAAAATTTCTAGCTGCCTCCAGGTGTAAGCCAGTGTTGTCCTTCAGTCTCAGCAGACCTTCACCACATTGTCCAAGGTCTTCCTCTTTTGCGTTTTCCTTGCAGGTTCCATGTGAGAGCTTGATGGACTATGCTGAATGATGGTTTTCTGAGAGTGTGCCTCAGCCACCCCCACTTTCTTCTCTTGATTTTAATGTCAGTTGGTTCTTGTCCTGCTCTGTTTCAAAGCTCTTCATTTGTGACAAAGACTTGCCATTTGATGTGAAAGATGTACCTCAGTCATCCGTTTAGAAATGTCTGTAGCTTGTGATTTGAAGACATTTTAGTACACCAGGTCTTGCATCCATACAAGAGCACAGTCTTTACATTTGGGCTGAAGATCCACAGTTTCATCTTCACAGATATTATTCATGAACTCCATATGGGACGGAGAGTCTTGAATGCAGCTGTTGCTTTCCCTATCCTGGCACTGATATCTTTATCTATTCCTCCATCTATACCCACAACACTCCCCACATAGGTAAACTGCTCCACATCTTCCAGGTCATCCCCTCACAATGCGATGGTAGTGTTGTTGGATTGGGTTGATCTTCATTGTCTTGGTCTTTTCCTTGTTAATGCTCAGTCCAGTCACTGAGGCAGTTTTGTCTAATACTTTCAGCTTTTCTTTCATGCTTTCATGTTGGCGTGAAAGGAGGGAGACATCATCAGCAAAATCAATGTCCTCTAGCCATTTGAAAAGTGTCCACTGAATACCTCGTTGAGGGCCATCTGTTGTCCAGTTCATAATCCAGACCATTGTGATCAAGAACAGGAAAGGCGACAACAGGCACCCTTGTCACACTCACAACACTATGCTGAAGGATTCTGTCAAGACACCATTGTGTATAACTTAGTATGTCAAGGGTTCATACGTTGAACAAATCAATAATTTTGGATGGGATGCAATAGTGTTGCAGCAGTTTCCACATAGTCAGCTGTGAAGAAAATACACTGGTGCTGCCAGATCTGGCACCTGGCACTGGAGGCCTAGCATCGGAAGTGAATGACAATACTGAACAGCAGGAAAGGCACAGTGAAGCCAGCAGTCTCGGTGAGCAGTGCCAATGAGACGGTGCCACGCAGGGCTGTTGCCCAGTCGGTGCAAGTTTTGGTGCCGGGTCTCTAGGTGCAGACTGCTGCAGCACAAAGGGTGTGGATGGTGTACCATGCTCCTGATGATGCCGTGCCGCAACCCATGGCATCTGGGAGTGGGAAGGGGTATCCGCCCTGGTCTTGTGCAAAGTGTCTTCTTGTGGTGAGTGTGAATGGTGCCATTTTGGGGCGGGTGAGGCTGGAGGTGCAGACATCAGAGTGGTCTGCTGCACCTTAGCTGATGGTGGGCTTGCCACTGCTATATGCATTCCTGGTGTCATTGGTGCCACCAAAGTCAACACTGCATGCTTCCGCTTCAGCACAGAATGCACCTGTTTGGTCAGTGCTGGCAGGGGCATTGCTGAGGAATCCAGGATGGCTTTCCCTTTTGCTGCGGCTAATACAGATGGCACCAGAGGCCAGGAGTTGGCAGAAGAGGGACCCAGTGTAACAATGGGAGATCCTTTCGAGGCCAGGGGATGCTTGGAGTCCTCACCGTTGGGTGCAGCCTGAGCCACTGGCTTATCTGGTGCCTGAGGCTGCAGGGACTTCTCGTAGAGGAAAATCTTAAGCCTGTTAGCCTGATCTTTGCAGGCTCCGAGAATCAGGCTGGAACAGTGGATGCAAGACTGCATCTGGTGGCCTTCTCCAAGGCATTTTATGTAGGATGCATGGCAGTCCAAGGCGAGCATGTCATCCTTGCATATGGCGCACCGCCCAAATCCTGCGGAGCCCAGCACCGCAGTGAAGCAGCACACTAAAACTAACAAACTATCTAAGAACTTTTTGGTTTTTTGGTTTAAATAATGTAGAACAAGGACTACGGAAATGGCTAAGAATGAACTAACTAACAAGTCTTCAGCTCTCTTACAAAGACTATCGATGCTCCATTTGCAGCAGAGGACGATAGAGAAGGAACTGAAGATCCTACACCACACACATGCAGAGAACATGAGGAGGTGCTTCTGCACATGCTCACCCCATGAAATGTCTTAATGGCAGGCTTGCCCTCTAGAGGAGCCTTATTCTGATCCTGTGGAACTGGAGACGTCACAGCAACAGGTGGAGATATGTGCTCCCTCCATGGGGGCTTGGGATGATCATAGAAACATAGGATCATAGAATCCTAGGGCTGTGTAGTGGGGCAGAGTGGCCGCCCACTGATCCAGAGGCAGAGGAACCCCTCCAGGAACCATTTTGGACGAACTTAATGCCTTCCCATCACCTGACTGGAAGTCAGGAGGCATAGCCAGGACTAAAAGCCCAGCCTGACGGCTTGGTTGGGGCCCAGCCTCCAGAGGAACCAGAGGTCTGTTCTGTGCTCCCTGACTGGGAGGCTGAGGACCTGCTGGAACCATAGGACCTGCAGGCAGCTGCAAACTGGCCTGGACCCCCAGGTTCCAGCTGACTCCAGATTACCTGGATACCCCAAAGGACCAAGTTGACCCTTAGAAACCACCTTGACCCCGGCCTGCACCCTGAGTCTGGCTGGAACCCCGAGACCTGCAGGTGGCAGCAGATTGGATTGGACCATCTGGACCCCAGCTGGACTTGGAACCCCTTGAGCCCCTGAGAGCCCAACCAGACGGCCAAGTATGCGCAGAGAGGGAGAACGTATGTGGCCTGGTGACAGTGAGAACCGTTAAAGGGTGTCAGGACAGCATGTTGCAGTCTGGATTCCTGCTGACCCTCGTAGCAGACCGCTCTGTTGTGAACAGGGCCCTGGGCTGGGACACAGTGGAGTAGATGGGCCCGCATCCCCCCTGCCACCCACCTACTGGATGGCAGTCTCCCTCCTCTCTGCCAGTGCAGGCAAACTGCCTGCACTTTTCCTGACCCAGGAGACAGATGATTGCTGGGCTCTCCAAAACGGTACTGGCTGCCCCGCCCTGAGCGAGGGTCTGGGCTCTCTATAAACTGTGTTTTCTGCCCCAGCCTGAACCAGGATCTGGGCATACTGAACTGTGTGGGTTTGTCTACAGCCTCCCCCTGAATCCAGGCCTGGACCCTCTGGACTGGATTTATTCACTGTCTGGCCTGACTTAGGGCTAAGACCCCTGACCCGGGGCTATTTCCCCATCGCCCACATGATGCAAGGCTGGGTGTCTGAACCATTGCCTGCTGCTCACCCAAAGTAAGGCGGAGCTAAGAGACTACTGATTTGGGGGGTTGTTTTGGTATCTGCAACAATGAGGCGGAGTGGTCACCCACTGACGCGGAGAGAGAGGAACCCCTCCAGCAAGCCTAACCCAGCTACAGACTGGAAGAGACGTCAGGAGGTCATCGAGTCCGGCCCCTGCCCAAAGCAGGACCAATCCTCTAGTCCATACCACAGATCACCATTTAGCCTTCTTTTTTGATACTGGTGATTGTGAATGCACCAGGAAGAGCCAGGTCCCAGCAGCATGCTGTACACAGAGCCCAAGGCACTCAGTGTGGCCTGTATGGAAGTCTCAGAAGCCATATAGAGGGCAGACTCCATTAGGAGAGTCCTGAGGCATATATTCCTCTCCCTTTTCATGCAGGGCCAAAAGTTCTTGTAGGTCTGGCGATGCTCCTTGACACAAGACTCCCACAAGCACTAAAGATAGATGTTACAGGGGTCTTAAACAAGCATAGGTCTGCTGCCGTCTGAACAAGGCTTAAACCTGGGAGACCAAGGCATGCCCCACCCGGGACAAAGTCCTTGCTGGGGCCTTAACTATCAACTAATAACTACTTTACACTATCAACACTTTAACATAGGCTGGAAGGAACGAAGGCCAAGGGGAAAAACACTGCTAGCTCTTGTCAAGCACAACAGGTGTGCCAACTGACCACCAGAGGTGGAAAGAAGAAACTGAAAAGGTGTGGGCTGGCAGTGCTGGATATACCCCTACATGAGCAGGCACTCTAGAGGGCACCACAGTCAGTACTATGAATACCACTACTGCAAAAATCTCCAATGGCTGCACACATGGGCATGCACACACCTAAAATGGAATCAACATGAGCAAGCACTCAAAAAGCATATACTTTACAGAGCATTAAGTCACCAGAAAAAATGGTTTAGGTTTGTGGTGAAAAACTTAACCAACAGTCACCAAACATAGAAAGCAAATGCACGTTAAGTAGCATGAAAGATGCCAATTCCTGATGACAATTTAAAAACTTTCCATTTTCAACAAGTAATGGATCTATACTTACATATCACTGCTTGGATTAGGTTTGACTGTCTCATCAGATGGCAGACAAAATTCCATAATCTCATTAAAACCAGCATTCCCAATATTCTTGGCAAGCTGTTAAAAACAAATACCTACATTTCAAACTGGTATGTTCACTAAGTAGCCTTAAGTAGTGTGTTGGCAGAACAAGATAAATGGAAATCAGGATAATGAGGGTTAATCCTAGTTCTGTGATTGATTACACGATCTTGAACAAGTTACATAACATCTTAGGGTCTCAATTTACCCATCTCTAAAAGAGAGGCAATTCTTTCCTTCCCTCAACGGCTGTCTTCATGATTAAGTACCTGATCCAAAGTCTACTGAAATTAACTTCAGTGGGTTTTCTTGAAGTTTGAAAAACACTTTGAAATTTTTTGCTGAAAGATGCATCATAAGGTAAATAAGCAGTGGAGAGGTACATAAGCAGTGGAGAAGTACAGATTGAACCTCTCTAGTCCAACATCCTTGGAACCTGACCGGTGCTGAACAGGAGAATTTGCCAGACCATGGGAGGTCAATATTGTCCAGCAGCATTACCAACACTTCCACTGCCTGTGGGGCTCTTAAAAGACATGTAGGGGTAAATTACAGCTAAACAACAGCACAGAACACTGAGAGCCAGGACTCATGGCTGTAAACAAACTTTACGGTACCACAAGAAACTTGGCCACACCCATGACAAGAAGTCAGCTTGTTAACTAAAATTATGCTGGACAAGTGTGTGCCGAATTAGAGAAGTTCAACCTGTACTTAAATTACTCATGAAAGGTACTATTTAGTGTCGTATAGTTAAATACTTTTTTAAAAGGAACTTCCTAAAAGACAACTCTGTTAAACACCAAAAGAAGTTACTCTTTGGGCTTGTCTACACTACCACCTTCCTTCATTAAGCAAATTCCCCCCCGCGGCATCTTTGAAGTTTTAAACTTTGAAGTACTGGCATGCATCTAGCTGCGGTGCACCTGCAGGTACTTGGAAGTTCCCGCGGGTGGGTGGGGGTGGGGAAATTACTAATGAAGTGCTGCCATGCATGGGCAGCACTTCATTAAGCAAAACTCCCAACATCTTAATTACCATCCTTCCTTCAAAGGAAGGTGATAGTGTAGACAAGCCCTTTTAGGAATACAAATTTTAATACCAACAGTTTCTTCAATAATACAGTAGTTTCCAGTGAACTTACTTTAATTTGAGAAAGGAAGACTTCTTGCTTGTATTTATCCAGTGGTAACTTCAAAGCTTGAAAGATTAATTCAAATCACAAAAATAGAGCGTAACTCACAAGTTTCCTCAGATTTTGTAAGTTAATAAAATAACATTTATATTTACCAAAAGTTCAGATGTTCCCAGCACATCTAATGTGAGTGACTGCATTCTAGAATAATGCACACCAAGTTCTCTATGGATTCCTGAACATTCAATACAAGTTAGAATTCCCAGATTTGTTGAAAGCCAGGTAGGATCTGAAGCACACACACACACCAAAAACAAAACAAAACAAAAAACTCAGAACTAAGGTTTAGTTAGGTAATGATTCCACTGTAAAGATTATTAATACAAAAGGGAAGTTCTACAAACACAGTATTTCTGTGTGTGCACTTAAGGATTTCAGTATTTATGCTGTTAAATTCAATATTTGAATCAGATTTCTTTTACCATCTTTTAACATCTGTCTCTATGACCTCTTAATGGGATAGTTTTTACATATAAAGTTACTCATGTGCCTCAGTTTTTACAGGATTGAGGGCTGTACTTGCCCAGTAGTGATCATTACAGGCAAAATTTCAGATTAGGGCCAGTGATTGCTAGTGTAATAAATAAATAAATACGAATACCTAGTTGCCTATTTTTGTTTTTGAGTATATATTTTAGTCTTAAGAGTAGCAGCAGTAACTTAAAAAATACATACTCCACAATGACACAAAGGATCCTCAAGAAAACACCTCAGAGACAATGAGTTCCTCTCTACCTACCTACCTACTACTCATCATCTCTCCACAACATTCTCCCTTTCTTCTATTTCCCACTCTTCAAATTTTCCACCCTTCAAATGAAAATCATCCATTTTTAAGATCTATACAGTCCTGTAACTTAACAACTCTGACCCCATAGGTTCACTGAACGAGCCATTTCAGAGGCAGTGGGATTGACTCTTCTCAAATCAGTTATCTATTACTACTATTATATAATATACATTATTTTATATTACTTGGGATGATTTACATAGGGTTGATTCTGTTTTAGGCAGGGGACTGGACCTGATGGCCTCCCAAGGTTCCTTCCAGCCCTAGGATTCTATGATTCTAATATAGTTACTCCCGAGTCACAGCAGTGAAACAAAGAAAAAACAAAACAAACAAGCAGTCAAGTAGCACTTTAAAGACTAACAAAATAATTTATTAGATGACAAACTTTTTCATAGTGCAGACCAGATCTGAAGAAGTGGGTCAGCCCCACAAAAGCTCATCACCTAATAAATTATTTTTTTAGTCTTTAAAGTGCTACCTGACTGCTTTTTTGTTTTGTGAAGATACAGACTAACATGGCTACCTCTCTGTGACTAAAGTAAAACAAGGTTTAGTGTTTTCAGCTAGTGACAGCTCAGCACTACTTCCTTTAGTGACTATGCATACGTCTACCCTACAAGATAAATTCAAATTTATTAATATCAATTTTGTAATTCTGGAATTTATAAATTCACATTTGACCATCCTTACCTCCCAAGTGCTCCTCACAAAATTGACTCATCGCTGCCACACTCAAACACTGACTGTGGCAGTAGTGCATTGTGGGAACCCGTCCCACAGTTCCCGCAACCCGTAGCATTCTGCATACACTCGCTGGTCTTTGACATCATCTTCCCACAGTTCATTTTCCTCATTCCCCTCCCGTGCTAAGCAAATGTCCATTTTTCCCATTGAAAGCAAGGAAGAGTAGGTCATCCACAGAGACGGTAAAAACATTTACAGAAATGTCTTTCTTCTGTAGCTGAATTCTCAACTGGCCATCCACTGAGTGCCCCCCCTCCTGTGATTGCATCCAATCTCTGAAAACATGCTAATCGCTGAAAATAATACAGGGACCCTGACTGTATTCTCAAAGTAAGAAGAAAGAGGATAGATAAGTCAGGAGAAAATATTTCTAACTTTACTGAAAATACAGGGGACCCAAAAAGCATGAAGAAAGAGAAGATAAAGTTTTTCAGAAAAGAGAGTTGCTGATGGGGAGAATCTTTGGTTTTCTGGCGCATTATAAGGCTTCTGTGCAATGACTGTGCTCTCAACTGACCATCCACTGAGTGTCCCAACTCCCATTATTGCATGTGATCCCTGAAAATAACACAGGGGCCAGGACTGTATTCTAACGTTAGAAGAAAGAGGATACAAAAGTCTAGGAAAAAAAGTGTTTTTGGCTTCTCCATTCATTATACATATATTTCCAACATGGGTGATGGCAGTGAAATATACACTGACCTTACAATACAAACAGGAATCTCATCTAGCCTCAGCCCCCCTCTCTCCTCTCGTGTTTCTGAAGACAGAAGCATGAAGACAGACAGAAGATATTAGCAAGAAGATTTTATAACCAAAATATAAAACCAGGTGTCTGCAATGGACTGCAAGTTCCTGAAGATATTTTTGGTGAGTTGTGTGTGTGGGGGGGTGCTGTGGTGTGCAGCTGCTGAAGTAGTCCCCCTGACTATCTCAGCTGCTGGGAGAGATTTCCCTCAGCAGCAGCAAGCCCCAGTGGTCACACACTATGAGCATGGAGGGGTTCAGCAGGGGACCAGTTGAAGTGGTCCTCCCTGTGGATCTTAGCTGCCAGGGGAGACTTCCCCCCAGTGGCTGCAAGCTCCCAAATATCTTTGCTGCCCTTGGCACCCTAAACGCATACAATCTATGACATGGTGCTGCTTGGCAGCATGGTCAGCACCAAATGGCAGGCACATCCTTTTATTGGGTTGGGGACTACCCATGTGATGTGGCTGAGTGAGAGGAAGACCCACACTGCATGGAACCTGTGCGGGAGGGAAGGGGGTTCTCACAAATGTAAACCACTGAGAAGAAGCTGCTCGGTGTCTTATGCAAGCACCATCCCCACAGCAGCCTTGGTGCCATGTGGTGCAGCAGGGCAGTGGCTGGCACCACGCAGCACAGAAAAAAATCAGAAGTGTAGAGACAGAACCACAAACTCCCTGGAGGGGTTGTTTGTAATGGGTAGATGCACTCACAGTGCTAACAGAAAAGAAAGAAAGATGTTTCTCAGGATCTCATACAAACATCACTACACAGCCAAAGGCTTGCTGCACCTGCTTTGAAATTCACATTCTTCCTGTTACCTAATTAACTGGAGAGCAGCAGCCAAAGCGGAGCAGTGAGGGGCACTGTGGGTTACATAAGGGACACCTCTGGAGGCTAATAAATTCGATTTTGCGACATGGTACTTGCACACCGACCTTCAATTCAACTTCTGAATTTGAATTTGACGCTATAACCAGCAGGTAACTGCAATATTGTAATCTTGATATTAATGCTCCCTAAATCAAGCTAATGGTATTTACAGTGAAGACAGTCATTTGGTAACATCACACTAACTGCCTTAAATCGAATTTATCTCGTAGTGTAGATGCAGCCTATGTCACATAAGAGAAAGAAGACAACAAAAGGGACTAAAAACTACTTTAAAAAGGATTAGAACAGAATTTCGCTGATCATCAATGCCAACCAAGAGTGAAAACTACACCCTGCAAAGCACATTCAAACAGAACCATTTTTAAATGAGAATACAGTCTCGGTCATCCTCTGACCAGTTCTCAAAGTCAAGAAATTAAACAATTAAAAATAAATGTGAACAAAACTAACAGAATGTTTGCAATATGTTACTGTTGAACTTACAGTAAAATTTAAATTATATAATGGTGAGCTCAATAATAATGCATAAAAGCTCATGCTCTAATATGTTTATTCATCTCTATGATGTCACAGGCCTGCTACTTATTTGTCAAGTTACAGCCTAACATGGCTACCCCTCTGAGACTAATAACTGATATTTTAATTACCGAATAAACAGTAATATAAGCCTGACTAATTACCAAAGTCTGTAGGAGAAAAGCAAAAATCTTCCCGATACCATTAAAAAGTGACAATAGGATATAGCAAATCCATCATAATTAACTGCTGTAATTACACTGGTACTATATTCTGCTCCACTGATACTTGAATTTAAGGGAAAAAGGAACAATTAAACATTTAACAGCTTAAACATTCTTAACAGAAATACAATTTTACCAATTAGAAATGCAGGGAAGGGATACTTAATCACCTTGTGCTCCACAGTCACAACACACATCATTTCCGGTCATCCTTTGAACCTCTGAGATAATTTCTTTTGTAAGCTCTTGGACAATATTATTTTCTCCCGTGTTATCGTCACCCTTGAATGCATTATTTAAAGCTTCTTCTTTGCTGTTCTGTAGCACAGAAGTCCATCTAAACACAAGAGCAATATTTTGCCATTTAAAATGTTATATGCCTCTAAAGCATAATGAAAAATAACAGTATAACAGCAACACCAGAAATAAAACTAGTAAAGTAACTCACATTTGACATTCTTGTTCATCTTCTGCTTGAAAGTGATATGTTCTGTCATCTGCATAACAATATATATTGACCCAATATTGAATATATATAGATATTGTCTCAGCAGTTGTATAATTTGCTTACGATTGACCTCTCTTTTCCCCCATTACAAATGCAGTAATTGGATGAAAAAAATCACATTTAGGTGACATTCACCACTATGTGGAGGTCTTAAGTGGTTTAACAGACCTTCTGACTAGGGGAGAATTTCACCCATATTATGTATTTACACATTTGCATCTTTGTTTAGAAGCCATCCTTATTGCACTTTCGTACTACAGTTTTTAAAATAGCAGCAGCCTTCCTTGAGAAGCCAGCCTGATTATTTGGAGGCTCTGCTTTTACCATATAATCTACAGGATAAAATAACATCTTTTTAAAGATATGTGTGTGTCCTCAGTGAAAACAAATCCATAGCAAGTTTTACTGAGACAACAAATAACAAAGAAAACAAATCTGTATTTTTCAGCCTTCTAAGCACATAAAAAGGATCCGATAATGTTCTAAGTGAATTCTCCTGCCTTTGTAACTCAAAAAAGTCCTAAGCAAATACTAAGAATATCAACTAAATGACAAATATTTATAAAATTGAATAAGGGCTTCCCTATGCTTCGATAACTTTAATATCACTACCACAACTCTGCAATAACAAATTTACAATAGGCTAAGTCTCTAGAAAAGAAATGCAACAAGTTATACAGAATACACACTTAATATAAACCAAAAAACAGCTAAAAGGAGATGATGAATTATGTACGTAAAGGAAGGAACAGAAAAAAGAGGGTTTAATCTGACATTTATTTGAATTGCAAAGTCATCAAGGCAGAGGGATAAGGAAACAGCTGCTCCAGATGACTGAAACTGTAGAGGAGAAGACTCTCATGCCAAGAATGGTAAGTGTAAAGGGACAGAAAAGAAGTCAGGACCTAGTGAGAAATAGGGAAGAAAGAGGTACTAGACATGAAAAATAAACTGAAGAAGGTCTGCAGAGGGTTTTAACAACAAAGAGGGCATTTTTAACCAGGTCCTAATCTAAAAAAGAAACTGTAGAATGATCAGATGAAATTGTGAGGTGATTACTCTTTTCTGTACACGTAGTAAGGTACACAGCAACATTTTGCATATGCTCATAGCAAATGGGAATCCAAAGAGAACAGCAACAGGGTGAGAGAAAATGACAGTACAAAGGCATCAATAGTTCAGTGAAACTAGTGGTGTCACTGGGTAATGCGGAAAAAGTGGTGATAAGCAATTCTGCAAGCAAATTATATGAAAACAAAGTTTGAGTCAAAGATGTTGCTGAAGTTATGGAGAGTGGATATCTAAGTGAAGGAGAGAAAGAAGACACTGAATCACCTTTGAGGTTACTCCTCTTCCCAAAGATAAGCACTTTGGCACATTTGCTTTTTACTTAACAAGATAGAAGACTAGATTTTAAAATCCAAATCTTTTGTTTTTCTCTTTCTAAAATTCAAAGAAAAAATAAACCAGTGCTGTGTCCAGCAAGTGCTGTTGAAACCCAGTGCTAACCAAATAAAGATCTGGAAAGAGCGTAAAATAAAGATACTCTAAAGCTACGTCTACACTAGCCTGTTCTTTCGAAAGAGCAGGCCCAAATTCGAAGTAGAGCACCTACACATGCCGCATGCTCTTTCAAAGATTAGGCGCCACAGGAATTGAAACCACTCTTCCAAACAGAAAATAGGAAGAGGCTGCTCTTTCGACACCTTTTTTCGAAAAGGGATGTATATAGACCCTGAGCTGCCCCCTGCTTGTGATGGCTAGCACCCAGGCAGGTCAGAAGCCCCAGGGCCCCCGCTCCCCACACTCTCAGTGCACCCAGGACTCCCAAGGGTCCAGCCGGGGGAAAAAGGCATGTTCCCTCCTGGAGCAAGCACAAACTACAGGACCTGCCAACGGCCTGACTACCCAGGGTCACCCTGCCTGCACTCCTGACCAGGTCAGGAGTAAGGTGTAGTGGCAGGGTTATGCCTTGGCTCAGAACTTTGCCAGCTGGTAGGGGGGGCTGTCGCCACTGTCTGCCCCTATTACAGGGAGCTCAGGAGCATACTGGGCCCCCGGGACACCTCTTCCCCACTGGCCCTCCTAGACACCTCAGCCAAGGAGCCCCAGCCAGGAGAGGAGCAGGACCCGGGACCAGCGGCCAACCCCACACCATTCTGACATGGAGCCAGCCTCGGCTGTGGACTGGTCCAGCAAGGAGAGGGAGCTGGTCATAGACCTCCCCTCCCACACCTCCAACAGGGCATCAGCCAGACTGCCATCCCATGACCTCGGTGGTAGACCCTCAGGTATGTGCCCAAAAAGGCACACACCCCGAATCATGGGGAAGGGGCAAGATACACAACCAGGTGCCCCCACGCCCTCAACAGGCCCCGGCCCAGCCAGACCACAGCCCTGGGATGGAGGCACAACTGCCGGTTCCCATCAGAACCCGCTCCTGTGGAACGTACCGCATCCAGCTCCCAGAAGGAGGGAGAGCAGACCACACAAGGAGCTGCCCACAGGGCCACCACACCCACAGATGGGGACAGAGGGTGTGGGACATGGGGCTGGGGTCAGTACTCATGGCCTGTTCCTCTCTTCCCCTCCTTCCACAGCTGCACCATCCAAGGGCCGGGAGAGCCTTGCCCCATCTGAGGTCCCAGACAGCCCTGCAGAGGCGAGGGATGGCAACTGGCCAGAGCCACCACCAGCACTAGGACAGGCCTTGTCGCGGTGGAGCCCAGAGGCAGCCAGCGGAGGACCCCCACCTCGCCACCTCCATCTGACACCAGGTGGAGATGGCCGAGCACCAGCTCCATTTTGAGGAGAGGGAGGCTGCCTAGTGACGGGCAGCCTGGGGGGATTTCCTGGCCATGGTTCCAGGATGTTGTGGCCACCTACAGGGAGCTCCTGGCTGGCTGCCCCCCCTGCTGCCCCTCCTGCCATGATGCCACCCAACAGCCCCCCTCGGAAGATGACCCTGATGGCCCAGACCATTGGCCCGAGGCCAATCCCCAGCCCTACCTCCCCGTACTCCCCACCCCTTCCCAGCCCCACCAGGGACCCCGGACAGGGGATAGGGGACTTGGGGCCAGCACAGGTCACACCTGGCCTAGTGATGGCCCACTGGGCGAGCCACTTAGGTCCCCCTCCTCCTGTTAATAGTTGAACATTCCGTTATGTTTAGCAATGAACATTACCCACACAGTATTTGCAATTAACAATACAGTTTTATTTTTCCAAAACCCCTGTGTGCTGTGTGCTCAGTGGGTGGGGAGACTACGCAGGAGGCCCACCGGGGGTGGCTGGGGTGGGATGCACTGGGGCCCCCGGTCAATGTACCAGTGCATGGACATGCCAGCCTCGACCACCCGCCCTTGCGTGAGGGCCTTCCTCTTACTCTCCACAATACTGTGGAGTGTGCAGCAGGCACCCATGACCTGGGGGACACTGATGATACTCACATCTAGGCAGGCAAGGAGACAGCGCCACCACCCCTTCAAGCAGCTGAAGGTGGGCTCAACCACCTCGCGGGTGTGGCTGAGCTGGCCATTGAAGTGCTCCTGGCTGTGGGTGGGGTGGCCTATAAAGGGCCACATGAGCCAGGGTTAGAGCGGGTATGCAGCATCAGCCACCAGGCAGAGGGGCACAGTGGTGCCCCCCAGTGGGATCTCCCTCTGGGGGATGTAGGTCTCTGCTTCCAGCCAGCGGCACAGGCCCAACTTCCAGAACACCTGCATGTCGTGGGTGCAGCTGGACCAGTCCATGTATATGTCCTAGAACTGGCCCCAGCTGTCCACCACGGCCTGCAGGACCTTGGAATGGTAGCCTTTCCTGTTTATGAACTGTCCTCCACTGGGCTCCAGGGCACGGATAGGTGTGTGGGCCCTGTCGAGGGCCCCAAAGCAATTCAGGAACTCCAGTGCAGCGAAGCCCGCAATGGCCATGTCCAGGTCCCTGATGCAGATGACCCTCTGGAGGAGAGTGGCATTTAGAGCACAGTCTACCTGCGGGGTGGGGCGGGGCACTGGCACCCATGAAGGTGTGCAGGGTGTGCCCAGGTCCCCCCCAGCCCCACCTCCTGGTGGGTGCGTGCCCAGGCCTACTTACCTCCATCACGAGAGCCCCAACTGTGGCCTTGCCTGCACCTAATTTGCGTCCCACAGAGCGGTAGCCACCTGGAGTGCCCAGTTTCCAGACAGCTATTGTGACCCTCTTCTCCACGGGGAGGGCACGCCACATCCAGGTGTACTGTTGTTTCAGGGCTGGGGACAGCGACTGGCAGACCTCCAGGAAGGTCTGCTGCCAATTTCAGACATTCTGGAACCACCAGTCATCATCCCACTCCCCCATGAACAGTTGCTCCCACCATTCTGAGCTGGTTGGGTAGCTCCAGAGCTGGCGGAGCACCTGGGCGGGGGGAACCCCATTGTCTGAGGTGTCCCCTTCTGTCCCTGTGGGGAGTGCCCTGCCAGGAGCTGCAGGGCAGCCACCAGTGCTGCGGCCAGCAGAGCGCCCAGTCTGCTGGTGGCAGCCAGCAGGGTGTCAAGCTGCTGCTCTCCATGTCCATTCCGGTGGGCATTGTGTCTGCGTGGCTTGTGGCAGCTCCGCAGGCCTTGTGCTGTGCTGGCTGAGGATGTTGGGGAGGGACCCTTTAAAGGAGTGGGTTGCTGCAGCCCCAGAAGGGCTTGGCTGCCCTGCGACCCCATCTGCAGCATTTCCTGGCCCTTTCTTTCAAAAGAGGCCATTGGTGAGTGTAGACACTCTCTTCTGATGTCCTGGATGGCCCCTTTTGACATGACACAGGCCTTTTCAACGGCACTCATTGACGGCACCAGCCCCAACCCATATGTAGACGTTCCCCTTTGACAGAGCGTCTTTTGACCACTCTCTTTTGAAAGATGCTCTTTCAAAAGAGCACTCTAGCGTAGACGTAGCTTAAGAGGCAGGATAGAAGGAAAGAAAACAGCTAGTCACTGTAAAAGGAGCAAAGGTGAGGAAGGTGTAGTGTTTATTGTAAAGTGAAGCAAATTATCTTTATAAATCTCAAATTTTACTTCCAAACAAATAACAATACAGGGTAAATTTTCAAGTGCTTGAATTATTTACGAAAGTAAGCCTCATTTAAAGTCAATGGGACTTAGGCGCCTAAACACTCATGTAATTTTTGGAAATGGGACTAGGCTCCAAAATCACGTTAAGAACTTCTGGAAATTTTACCCGATGCCATAATTCAGTTACATACATATTTTACCTTAAATTTTGTCTTTTAAATAAAATTATTAATGTTTGCGAACATTATCTTGCAATTAATTTTGTATGAGCACAACTCTCAGTCCCTGAAAAGCCCAAGTGACTTGAAATCAGTGGAGGTCTGCCTGGAAACAGGAATCTATAACTAAACTACAGGATCAGAGCCTGCCCTACATATGTAGCTAGGCTTAGACTGAGTATTTGTAAAGTAATTAAACATCTTAACTTATTTTAACCTTAAAAATCTTAAAAATAGGAGCAAAGGACACACAGTGGTCTAATATAATCCAGATGTTTCCAAAAACAAAAAATATAAATGTATGATCAGGGTTTTTGGCAGGTAACCACTGGGCTTAAAAACAAAACAAAAACACTTAAATTTGTTAAGATGCACCCACTTGCAGAAGTTTTCATTAATGGCAGAAAGGATATTTATTAAAACAGTTTTAATATAGCTATAAGGTTATATTCACTCTAGGTATAAAAGGTGAAAATCTACAAAGGATTGTTCCATTATGTCACTCCATTTGGCACTTGTGCGTCTATTTTTGTCTTTTTCCCTCCCTCGCTGTCCTGGAAAAAAGTTTTACAGTGTTATGGTTCATTCTTTTAGTTTTGTTTATATAAAAACAGAAATGAACATTTCAATGGGATATAGCTGAATATTAAGCCATTTTTTTGCTGGTGTTAAATGGATATAGATCTATTGACTTCAGTAACATTTCACCAATTTGAACTTGTAAAAAACTTAGTGCACTATATACATTTAAGGCATTACTGATAAGTAACAAAAGGAAAAAAATAGGTTTCCCCTGTTTATTTGATAGCCTATATGTATATATATCTTGTAATCTTGTAATATGTACTGCATGCATTTATTAACTCAAACAATATAAAATATTCAGGATACTCAAACAAAAGAAAAAACTCTACTATTCATTTATATTTCATCCCAATATAGGGTTTAAAATAGAGCTCTGTCATGTTCATATTGTGTATCTTTAATGTGGGCACTTTCAAATTAACTAAAACATTTAGAATGAAATCAAATCCATTTTTTAAGTATTTTTCATTGCTTACTTTGATAATCACAAAGCCATTAACATAATCTTATAAAGAAATTTTCAGTCGCAGCTCTAATTCTTTGGTTTGAGCCTGTACTTAAGCAATTACTCTGCATACCATAACTATTCGTGTAAACACTGTAGTTGTTACTGCTTCTGCACTGTGACCTCACTGAAGAATGATGTCAGATAATGTGAAATGAAGGAACGAGCCCATGTTTTAACATGAATGGTTTTGCTAATGAACAAGTTTGGTAAGAAACATTATGAGAAACAGATGAAAGGCAGAGAGCTTTAAAGATGGAATGTCATAATGGTAGCATACTGCACATATATTAGACTAACATTTTAAAGCTGATTATTAATACATTTTCTGAAACACTTTGAATCTTGGATGTTTACTAGAAGTAAAGACCTAAGGAACTGAACAACAAACCTACGTGATATGAGGTCAAAACATTTTTTCTCCTCTGGGTTTGTTTTCACTTGGCAAGTTAACAGATTGAGTTTTGCAGGAGGTCGGTTAGCCTATTTAAAGATAAAAAACACACAAAGTAATATCCCTTAGCAAGATGTGTACCGATTAAGAAGTGGCTTGTCTGTAGGTAGAATCTGCCTGAAGTTAAGCAAACTATTTTATTACAAGACTTCTGAATATGACCACAACGTTTCCAAAACTGTTACCATCCACATTTTTGGGTAATAAATAAGAGTAGGGCAAGGAATATTTTATTTTTTTCTGGTTCCCAAGTGTGTAACCTAGATTCCCTTATTTAGTGACAGAACAGCTGTAATCACGTCGGGTAAAAGTGAGGATGGTCTAGCTGTAAAGGATGGGTCTTGTACCATTTTATAAGTCACCTCTTTGATAAACTTACCCTAATAGTTGTCTGAAGGAAATAGATCAACAAAGGCAATAACTGCCTTGATCATTAGAATATTCAAATCAAATGAAACCATTTCCCTTCTTGTAACAATTGTTCCTTTAGAAAACAAGTATTTGTCTACTTTCACATATATTATAAAGCAACTGTGGAAAATAAAACTTTTCACTACAGAACTCTCTAAAAATAAGCACAAATTTTTGGGGGGCCGGGGGGCCGGAGTGTTAAATGATTAGCTGCCAAAAACATCATGAAAACAAAAGCATCCAATGTACTATGTCCTCCTACACAGCGGCACTTTCAGACAGGGATTCTCTTTCCTACATTAATTTCTCTTTCAACAGAAGCGGCATGTTTCATTAAAAGTAACATTCAACAATAGGTCTCCCTTAAAAAAGTAAACATGTCAATTTTCTCCATAAAATAGGTGCCCCTCCCTCCAATATACGAGGACACCATCTTTGCTCACTGAAATCCAGGAACCACATACATCACTACAAATAAAAATGAGCTTTATGCTTTTCCAGAGCAATTAAATCAGAAATCAAATTAAATAAGGGCAATTATTACTTCTGTGGACACTAAATGGAAAATCAGTCACCTCTTTAAATAATCTGGTAAATAAAACTGCAAGGACAGAATAATACATAAAACAGATTAAAAAGAACTTAACAGGTCACAACAATAAAAACGGTCAACAGTTTAACATACCAATCTGATAAAAGAAAATAAGGCTTTCCAATACACAAATTCAATTTTTGTAAAACTCAAGCTGCCGTAAGGTTATTTACTTGTAACTGGAGATTCTTCAAGATGTCTCCATGTGCATTCCACTGGTCCCTATTCTTTCATACAGTACCAGAGAAAGTGTGAACAGAGCCCCAAGTGAGTACTTCACAGATCTCCAGGAGAGAATTCCTGAAGAGATGCCATAGTTGTTGCTTGCAATGTGGTGGAAGGGGAGTGGGGTGAGGGAGGTTTGACAGTTGATAGCACAGAATGCATCCAGAGATCTATTTGGAGATTCTCTGGATGAAGACGATATATCTTCTGAATTTGCTCTAACCATGAATAGTCTCAGGGACTTTCTGATTGATTTTATTCTATGAAGGTAAAAAGCATGCAGTTTTGGGGGAAAGCATATATAAGTAAATTGACTGGTTAAGGTGAAATTTTGAAATTACTGTAAAATAAGTTTGGGGTATGGATGCAAAGAAATCTTATCTTTACAAAACAGCATTTCCCAAACTTTAAACATTCACATACCCCTTTCGGGACTTCGGCCCTATCAGTACCCCTTCTCCCAGTGCATTTCCAGTGCTTATCTCCTGATTTTTAGTAATTTATTTTCTGCCACATATCCTTTGAAATCCTTCCGTGTACCACCAGTGATTTGTGTACCACACTTTCTGCTATTGAATATTGCATACAGAGGATTCAAAAGTTCACCAACCCTTCTAGCCAAGATGATGACTACAAAAAGAGCAATCTTCATGAAGAGATGCTACATGAAGCAAGAAACTAAAGGTTTAAAGCAAGGATACATGTGTACTAAAAGAACAATGTTTAGGTCCCACTGGGAAATAGGCTTCTGAATAAGTGGGACAGTTCTTAATGGGCTTTCCCGGAATCTGTTTGCCTGTAGATGTGCAAAGATCAAGTAGTCCAGGGAAAGTGAATGATATGCATTGATTGCCACTAACTGGAAAACAAATCCCATGTCCTCAAAAGACAGGATATAGTTCAAGGATATAGTTCCATTTAATTAGGCAACATTTTCTAACAGAGACTCTTCTAGTACTAGCGTGGATGTCTTGCAGGGCTGTAGAACATGAATGTTCTAAGGATGATGCCCATCCAAAGACCAAGACCTGAGGGGAAGCAGATATGAATCAGGTTGCCTCATCTTGCTGATCCACTGGGTCAGGGGCTTGAGAAATACAGGAAGAATCATTGATGGTTGTGATGATCTGCAGAGAAGGTTGAGAAACGAGAACTGTGCGGGCCAGAAAGTCCCAGGATCAGGATAACACCTGCTCTGTCCTGACAGACTTTACACAGAACTCATGGCAGGAACAGTGGCAGAGGGAAGGCACAATTGATGTGATTGGACCAAGAGAGAAACAAAGCATCATGCTGGGAATGGTAAACAACATGGTTTCCTTTCTCTTTGTTTATAAGGCAAACCGATCCAGGGTTGGTGTTCCCCATAAAGTGAAAAACACCGCACAGTGCTAGGTCATGGAGCTCTCAGTCCTGGTTGACTGCAAAATGTCTACTGAGGGAATCTGCAAGCAAATTTTGTTTCCCTGGAAAGTAAATTGCTGATAGGGTGATCTGACTGCTGATGCACCACTTCCAGACACTGACTGCTTCTGCACACATGGAGGTGGATCTCATTCCACTCTGCTTGTAGAGGACCGTAAGGCTATTGTCTGACATTATAAGGACATGCTTAGCATGGATTAATGGAAGAAACACTCACATACCTTCCAGAGTCCTCGCAACTACAAAATGCTGATGGGCATCCTGAACTCTCAAGACATGCAAATATCTTGTGCAGTGTGACTGTACACATGGGCTCCCCAATCTCGTAGGGATGCATATGTAATAAAGGTCCTGTCCACAACATAAGGGGAAAAAGAGGACACCCATACATATTTGATGTGGATTTATGCACTGCATCAAAGGAGACACGACACTGATTGACTGCAGCCAAGGCTGAAGGCAACAGAAGTGGAGTATTGAAAACTGGGTGCTTCAGGTACGTAAGGCCATATGGCCAGGAAAGACAAACATCACTTAACCTGTATTTGAGTGCTGTTTGTGAGGCAAGCTATGATATTGTTCGCAGCTTGGAACCTGTCCTTGGGCATGTGCTCTCTTGCAGTGACACAATTAAAGTTTGCCCTGATGAAGTCAAGAGAGTGTGGGGGAAGGACAAGAAAGAACACATATTTCCATGTTTATGCTGATTCCCAGGAAGTTGACACACAGACTTCCTGGTCACACTTGGAAACAATTCTTGAGTCAGGGGAAGAAAATGAGACCATGGCATCTCACGTGGGCTGCTACTCCCAAGAATATATTTAGATACATCTATGGACAGGATCAATGTCTTCGTAAAAATAAACTTCCTTCATATAACCACATGCTCTTTTCTGAAGATGGGATGAGGGCTGCCAATGTGACCATGCAAAATCTGCGTTTGGAAATGAACCAGTTGAGATGGGAATCAAGGATTGGTCTCCAACAGTCAGTCAAGTAAAACCTTCGCCTTTAGTACTGAGGAAGGATGTGTTCTATTGCTTTTTACTGAAATAAGGTCACCTCTTGTTTCACAATTCTCTCATGATAAACAAGGCTTGTTTGGAGGAGGTAAGGATGAAAACTACCAGGCAGCCAGAATGGATGACGCTGAGCACCCATTTATGCATTGTTTTTCAACACCTGGGCTACGTCTACACGTGCACGCTACATCAAAATAGCTTATTTCGATGTAGCGACATCGAAATAGTCTATTTCGATGAATAACGTCTACACGTCCTCCAGGGCTGGCAACATCGACATTCAACTTCGACGTTGGGCAGCACCACATCGAAATAGGCGCTGTGAGGGAACGTCTACATGCCAAAGTAGCACACATCGAAATAAGGGTGCCAGGAACAGCTGCAGACAGGGTCACAGGGCGGACTCAACAGCAAGCCGCTCCCTTAAAGGGCCCCTCCCAGACACAGTTGCGCTAAACAACACAAGATCCACAGAGCCGACAACTGGTTGCAGACCCTGTGCATGCAGCATGGATACCCAGCTGCGGCAGCAGTAGCCAGAAGCCCTGGGCTAAGGGCTGCTGCACACGATGACCATAGAGCCCCACAGGGGCTGGAGAGAGAGCGTCTCTCAACCCCTCAGCTGATGGCCACCATGGCGGACCCCGCTATTTCGATGGTGCAGGACGCAGATCGTCTACACGTGTCCTACTTCGACATTCAACTTCAAAGTAGGGCGCTATTCCCATCCCCTCATGGGGTTAGCGACTTCAACGTCTCGCCACCTAACATCGATTTCAACTTCGAAATAGCGCCCAACACGTGTAGCCGTGACGGGCGCTATTTCGAAGTTGGCGCCGCTACTTCGAAGTAGCGTGCACGTGTAGACACGGCCCTGGAGTGAAATAGAAGGCCTAGGTGACCTCCCATATGGTGCACAAGAGTCATGAGGTGACAGACTTAGTGTTTTGTGATTCCTGAGTTCCCATCAAAAGTAACATCATTCTTGTGCTTCAAGAGCTGTGACCATCAAAGGGGAGAGCCTAAATGGTATTCTAGACTCCCTTAGAGAACCCTGATGAATGGAGCTATGACTCCCTGTTCTTGACAATGGCAGTAGCTCTTGCTCTATAGAAAGTATAAGTGGTATCAAGCACAGATTGGAGTCTGGTCCTGACTGTTGGATTGCCTTCACCCATCAGAAATAAAGTTCTGTCCTGCTGTGGAAGGCTGCCAATAAACACTCCAAACTTGGCATATTCTAGGAAATTGTATCTAGCTATTAGCACCCCAAACTTGACATATTATATTACAAATTGTATTTAGCTATTATGGTAATTGACTATCCTAAACTGGAAGCTGGATGATAAGAAGACTTTTCTTTCCAACAGAACCAGCCATTTGCCTGATACTTATCAGCAGAAATAGGCCAGAGATGTTAGTGTCTAGCTCTTTCAGAAACAAAATGTTTGGAGTAGGGTGACGAAAAGATGTTGGTAGGCACTTATTTCCCCTAGCACTATCCTCAGGACAACTGTAGCACTCCCTGGTACCAGTCACTCATAATTCCAGTATAAGGAGCAGCTTCATGAAAAAAATGACTTGGCACCAGGTGGATCTTGACTCGTGAAAGGGACAGACCTTGTTTCAAGAGCAGAAAGTATCACAAAACAAGCTGCAATGGGGATGGCACAAACAGAGACTCGTGTTCAGAAGAACAGATGGAGAACTATTTCAAATTTGCCAGGTAAAATGCCTGGGCAGAGCATTTTCTATTGCCCAGTAGAACTCTATAGACCACAACATTCTCGCCCATAAGTTAAGGACATATGGATTGGATCCTTGGACTATATGATGGACAGAAAGCTGGCTTGATGGTTGGGCCCAACAGGTAGTGGTCAGTGGCTCAGTATCTGGATGGTGGTCGGTTTCAAGTGGAGTGCCACAAGGCTTGGTTCTAGGGCTGGTGTTGTTCAACATCTTTATTAATGACCTGGATGAGAGACTGGATTGCACCCTCAGCAAGTTTGCGGATGACACAAAACTAGGGGGAGAGGTAGATACACTAGAGGATGGAGAGAGAATCCAGAGTGACCTGGATAAATTAGAGGACTGAACCAAAGAAATCTGATGCAGTTCAACAAGGAGAAGCGAAGAGTCCTGCACCTGGGGCAGAAGAATCCCTAGCATTGTTATAGGCTGGGGACCAACTAGCTAAGCAGCAGTACAGCAGAAAGGGACCTAGGGGTTATGATGGATGAAAGGCTGGATATGAGTAAACAGTGTGCCCTTGTAGCCAAGAAGGCTAACAGCATACTAGGGTGCATTAGGAGGAGAATTTCGAGCAGATCTAGAGAAGTATTTGTTTCCCTCTATTTGGCACTGGTGAGGCCACATCTGGAATACTGCTTCCAGTTTTGGGCCCCCCAGTATAAAAAGGATGTGGATGTGCTGAAGCAGGTTCAGCAGAGGGCAACAAAAATGATTAAGGGGCTGGAGCACATAACCTACGAAGAGAGGCTGAGGGATTCGGGTTTGTTTAGCTTACAGAAGAGAAGACTAAGGGGTGATTTAACAGCAGCCTGCAACTTCCTGAAGGGGAGCTCTAAAGAGGAGGATGAGAAACTGTTCTCAATGGTATCAGATGGCAGAACAAGGAGTAATAGTCTGAAGTTAAAGAGGGAGAGGTGTAGGTTGGATATTAGGAAAAACTACTTCACCAGGAGCGTGGTGAAGCACTGGAATGTGTTGCCTAGAGAGGTGGTGGATTCTCCATCCCTAGAGGTTTTTAAGTCCCATCTTGACAAGGTCCCGGCTGGGATGACTTAGTGGCGGTTGATCCTGCTTGAAGCAGGGGGGTGGACTAGATAACCTCCTGAGGTCCCTTCCAGACCTATGAGTCTATACCCGCCCCCCGCCGACCAAGGTTGCTCATTAGAATTCTGCCATAAAAGTTCCAGATTGTTCAGATGAAGAGAGACGAGATCCACAACTGAGCAAGGTCCTGTGTAATTAGTCCCTAGTGCAGTAGGAGTTGGATGGGAGCTCCAAAGAAAGGCTTAAGAGGCTGGTGAACCAGTGTTGTCTGGGTCATGCGAGGATTATAAGAATGACCCACATTCAATCCTGCATGATCTTGCACAGAACTTTTTGTATTAGTGGAATGAGAGGGAAAGGTGTAATACATGCAAGTTGTCAATGTCAGCAGGAAAGTGTCGAAAAGCGATCCAGGATTGTGTCTGCTCAGGAAGCAAAACCAGTGGCATTTCCTGGTGCCATGGGTACCAAACAGGTCTATAAGAGGAGGCCTCCACCTCTGGAAAACGTCCCCTTGAACGTCTGAACAAAGGGACCACTCACAGTGAGCAGAAACCGACCCGCTGAGGTGGTCCATGAGCTGGTTTGGTGTAGTTGGCAGGTAAGATGATTCTAGACAAATTGTGTAATGGGGAATTCCCAGACAGACAGCTTCTCGTGTGTGTGGGGTGGGGGAGGACTCCACCCTGCTTCTTGAATGTTGAGGGAGTACACTATGGTTGTATTGTCCATAAAAACTGAGACTATCTTGCTTGTAAAGTGATAGAGAGAATGGATTTCTTGCTCCAACAGTTGCTCATGAAAAGGGTCATTGAAGATAGATAGGAAGGGTGGGTGGATGAGAGGGACAAAAATTGTAGGGTATAATTCTACTTTGTTTAGGAACCAGTAGACTAAGATAAATTAGCTACAGAAACTAAGGAAGCGGGACAGTTGGTTGGAAGACACAGGGGTTACTGGATCCACAAATCAAGGGATTAAGTTCTCCTCCAGTGTCTTGTCAAAATTACTGCTTCAAACTATTCAAATGCCTAAGGGCAAACTGCAATGGCAGCAAAGAGGAGGTTGGTGGAGGAAGTCTACATCTAAATCCTATGTTTTTACTTCTTCACCAGCTGTATTAGGGAGGGTTCGTGAAGTAGCATCGAGACTGCTGAGGCCTGTACTGCCTTCTGGTATATAGGCGCAGAATTTTCAGGGTCACCCTAGAATCCTTAAGACTGTGTAACTTGGTATCTGTTAGCACTGAAAAGAGCGAGGACCCTCAAATAGAATGTTGTGGAGCATTTGCTGCACCTATTGAAGAAACCCCAAAAGCTGTAACTATGAGCAACTATACATGGTGGCAGCTGTGCCCATTGATTTAACTACAGAAATGGAAGAATCCAAGGCTGCCTACACGGAGACCCAGGCCACTGTCTTCCCTTCTTCAACAACTGAAGAGAACTCGTGTCAGGTGTCTTGAGGAAGCACACTGTTAAATTTTTGCATCGCCTCCCACGTAGTAAAATCATAGTGACCTAGCAAGACTTGGTGGCTCACTATGTAGAGCTGCAATCCCCTTGTGAAGTAGGCTTTCCTTCAAAACAACTCCAGTTTTCCAGGGTCTTTTGCCTTTGGTGTGAGTCCCATTTGACCCCAACAGTTCCTGTCATTGGCAGCTGCCACCACTCGGTACCCTGTACAAGGGTGAGAAGTCTGAGAATTGGAATCCATTCCCCGGCAAGTATTCCCATTCCATGTTTAGCCACAGGTGGGAGGCAAAACAGTGGTCTGACAGAACTCCTTAATAGAATCCATAATCACCTTATTTAGGGCTAGGGCTGATCTTGAGTGACCTGCCACTGACATGATGGCTCATAGGCCATGACCACTTCGGCCTGGATACCCAAGTTCAAGGCCACATGCTTCAATAAGTCCTGGTAAGTCTTATGGTCATCCTGGGTTGGAGATATCCTAGTAGCCACCAGCACCTCATCTGGAGCAGAGGAAGCAGTAGCAGGTAAAAAGCTGATTGAGGGGCTTTGGCCCCTTCTTCTGTCTTGTCTGAGACCTACAGAACATGCTCTTGACTTTCAACACTGCGCTCAGTAGCAGACACCCAGTCCAGCATTCTATGAGGCCACAGAGTATCACTACCGCATGATGCTGCCCTGACCTTTGAGTTCTTCACTAGACCTGCTAAACTGACCACACAGTCTTGGGAGTAGTCAAACCTCCCCACATACTCTAACTACTAAAACTATTAGCACTAGTACTATCCATCTACTTGAGCTACATGAACTGTGTACACATAATTAGAAGAAAATCACAGGAATGGATTGCTTGAGCAATGAGGGAAGTTCCTGCAACCCTGATGAGCAGTCAGAAGGAACTAAAGGGATGTGGGCTCAGCAGACCAGCAGCACTATAAGCATGCAGCACCAGGGGGTGCTAGAGTCAACCTGACAGATACCATTTACATTCCCACAGCTGAGCTCAGGGAGTGCACACGCCTACACTGAAATAGGTATGTGCAAGTACTTGAAGAACAAAATTCCTTGCACCAGCACGTCACACTGCTTCTGTGCCCTTTCAGAGGAAGAAGTCCAAGTGGCAGAGGTGTGCCAAACAGTTTTTGCTAACTCTAGTATAGTTTCATTAATGGGGAGGGCTAGTCTGTGGAATCCATATGCATGGAGGATGTGTAAAAGTTTGTGCTGGACATCCTGGATCTCGTCAAAAGCAATCTAAAACTCCTCAGCAACTCTGTGAAGAAAATCCTGGAACTCCCTGAAATTATTGGGGTTGTGGGGTGGGGTGAGAAAGATGGAGGTGGGGGAATAGGAATCACCGATTCATCCAAGGGAGGCAGGGCTGAGATCCCCTTTAGCGGGGAGGCAAGGAGTGACATTCTGGAAGATAAGATTGAATCTGCATGGGAGTACTGGTCCCAAGGCCCTGCACTATGGCCAGTGGGAGGATTAGGGGGTGGCCAGAGGTACCCCCAGGGCATGGGGTATGAGCAAGCAAACAGGAGCAGCTAAAGAAAGGTTACTCACCGTAGTAACGGTGGTTCTTCGAGATGTGTCCCCGTGGGTGCTCCACATTAGGTGTCGGGCTCGCCCGGCGCCGCAGATCGGATCTTCCAAGCAGTTTCTGCCGGACCGCGCATGCGCCGGTGCGCACCACTCCCCCGCGCGCTCCCGGCCACGTGCGCGATCCGGTCCCCGCCAGTTCCTTGACCAACCGCCTCGGATGCTCCTGCAAAACACTAAACAGAGATCCGGAGCGGGGAGGATGGGCGGGTAGTGGAGCACCCAAGGGGACACATCTCGAAGAACCACCGTTACTAAGGTGAGTAACCTTTCTTTCTTCTTCGAGTGTCCCCGTCGGTGCTCCACATTAGGTGACTACCCAGCAGTAACCCAAGATAGGAGGTGGGTAATCGGATTATGTGCAGCTTGTCCCCGAGAGGACCGCTGTCGAGAGACAGGTATCCTCTTGGAATACGCTGTGAAGGGCGTAATGTTTGGCGAAGGTGTCACAGGATGACCAGGTCGCCACTCTGCAAATGTCTTTTAGCGCAACGCCCTTGAAAAAGGGCTGTTGATGCTGCCACCGCCCTAGTGGAATGAGCCCTGGGCATGGCCAGGAAGGGAGTCTTTTTGAGTTTGTAGCACATTTTTATGCAAGATACGATGTGCTTCAAGATTCTCTGCGAAGAGAGACATTCTCCTTTTGATTTGGGAACGATAGAGACTAGGAGTCTATCCGTTCTCTGGAAGGACTTGGTCCTGTCTATATAGAAAGCTAGCGCCTCCTCACGTCCAGGAGGTGTAGGCGCACCTCTTTGTTAGAGTTATGAGGCTTTGGATAAAACGAGGGTAAACAATAGGTTCGTTAGTATGAAACTCAGAAAGAAACTTTAGGAACAAAGGCTGGATGCAGCCGTATGGTTACCGCCTCCTTGGAAAAAACAGCGCAGGGTGGCGTTGCCATAACTGCCGCAAGCTCGCTCACCCTGCGAGCTGACGTGATTGCGAGAAGAAAGATCGTCTTTATCATAAGGAGGCAGAGGGAAACCGTGGCCAAAGGCTCGAACGGTGGTCCCCTTTTCGCATTAAGCACCAGGTCCAAGTTCCACGAAAGTGGAAGCGGTTTCCGAGGTGGGTATAGGTTTACCAGCCCTTTAAGGAACCTGGTAACCATGGGATGGGCGAACACCATGTGCCCTGTCTCTCCATGTCTGAATGCCAAAAAGGCGGCAAGGTGGACCTTAAACGAGGATAGCGAGAGTCCTCCTCTCTTGAGGTCCAGTAAATACTCTAATATCACAGCCATAGGCACCGAAAAGGGGGGCTAGCTGTTTGGTAGAACACCATGCCATAAAGCGAGTCCATTTCTGCTTGTAGGTCTTCCTGGTGGAAGTCCTCCTGCTACTTTCTAGGACTTGCTGCACTTCCTCCGTACATGTGCTCTCTAGGGAGCTGAGCCATGGATTAACCGTTTGTAGTCGCAGGCCTTGGGGGTGCGGATGCACTATGGACCCCTGGGCTTGCGTGAGCAGATCCGGCGCCACCGGAAGGGGCATCGGTGGCTGGTCCGACATGCACAGGAGTAGGGGGAACCATTGCTGTCGATCCCACATTGGGACTATCGGGATCATTGAGGCTCCTTCCCTCCTGGCTTTCTGCAACACTTTGTGGATGAGCGCTGTGGGAGGGAAAGCGTAAAGCAGGGGGCCCCTCCATGAGATCGCGAAGGCGTCCCTCAGGGACCCCCGTCCCAGTCCTGCCCTGGAGCAGAATCGTGGGCACTTCTTGTTGTGCTGAGTAGCAAACAGGTCTATCTGGGGAAAAACCCCATGCATGAAAAATCGGTTGCAGCAGATCGGGACGGATCTGCCACTCGTGCGTGAGTGCGAAACGCGTGCTCAGCTGGTCTGCCTTCACATTGCGAGCGCCTGGTAAGTACGAGGCTTTCAAGGTTATATTGTTGGCGATGCAGCAGTTTCACGACCGGACTGCTTCTGCACATAAGGCACGGGACCGAGCTCCTGCTTGCCGATTTATATAAAACATGGTGGAGGTATTGTCTATACTGATCCCGACTACTTTGCCTTTTATATGGTCTCGAAAGTGTCTGCAGGCGTTGAACACTGCTCGGAGCTCCACTATATTTGTGTGCAGTGACTGCTCCGTGGAGGACCACAGCCCTTGCGTCACCTCTTCGCCCATGTGCGCTCCCCACCCTATGAGGGAGGCATCTGTAGTAAGAAAAACCAATGTGTGGTTGGTGGAAGGGTACCCCTGTTAGCAGGTTCTCGGGGTTTACCCACCATTGCAGGGATTCGCGCACCTCTGTTGTGGGCGACGCCACCCTGTGAACAGTGTGTGCTGCCGGGTTGTATACGCTCGCCAGCCAGTGCTGCATGCTGCACATGTGCAACCTGGCGTTCTGTTCTACGAACGTTGCTGCTGCCATGTGGCCCAGCAGCTGTAAGCACGTCAGAACCAGCACCGTAGGGCTGAAGGTGAAGACTTGCACGAGGGAGCCGACGGCCCGAAAGTGAGTCTCTGGTAGATACGGCCTCGCTGTAATGGAATTTATGCGTGCCCCTACGAACTCTATGTCCTGCGTGGGGTCTATCTTTGATTTTGTCAGATTGACAACCAGGCCGAGCGAAGAGAACGTGCCTGCTGTGACGCATATTATGCGTAGTACCTCCTCCTTCGAGGCCCCTTTGAGTAGGCAGTCATCCGGATACTGGAATATAAATACCCCCTGTCTGTGCAGGTAGGCTGACACCACTGCCAAGGTCTTGGTGAAGACTCTGGGGGCCGAGGAGAGGCCAAACGGTAGGACCTTGTATTGAAAATGTTCTTTGCCTACCATGAAAAACCAGAGGAATCGTAGGTGAGCCGGATGAATAGTTATGTGAAAATACGCGTCTTATAAGTCGAGGGCTGCGAACCAATCTCCATCGTCTAGTGCCGTAAGGATGGAGGCGATTGTGATCATCCGAAAGCGTTGCTTGCGCAGGTACCGGTTGAGGCCTCGAAAATCTAAGATGGACCTCCCGCCTCCTGTCTTTTTCCCCGTGAGGAAATACCTCGAGTAGAACCCTCTCCCTTGCAGTTGCTCCGGCACTCTTTCCACTGCCCCTATGAGCATGAGATGGTCTACCTCCTGCTTGAGCCTCGCTACATGGGAGGCCTCCTGGAGGTGGGGCCGGGGTGGAGGTCATGGCGGTGGGAGCGACTGGAAGGGGATGGCGTACCCCGTGGCTATGATCTCCAGCACCCATTTGTCTGTGGTGATCCTTTACCACTGGTTATAGAATGGTCGGAGGCGATGGTGGAATAACCGCTTTGGATGACCTTGCGATGGTAGTGATGGCGCAGCCCTGGATCTGTGTGTCAAACTTGTGGCCTTTGGCCCTGCCCCGAGGACGCACGGCTGTGTTGGGAATGACGCCTGGGAGTTCTGTACTGCTGGTGCTGTTGATGTCGCCCTTGCTCGTAACCCCTGTGGTACTGGGGACGCTGTTGCTGAGTGCGCAACATCCAGGGCGATCTGAACTCCCGTCCTCGAGGCCGCGTAGCCTTCTTGCATGATGGCCTTGAGCACTGGTTTCTTGCCCTCTGGAAGCGAGTCCATGAGGGAGGTTAACCTAATGTGGTTATCGAAATTATGGTTCGCTAGATGCGCTGCGTAATTTGCCACTCGCAACAGTAGAGTGGAGGAGGAGTAGACCTTTCTGCCCAACAGCTCTAGCTTTTTGGCATGTTTGTCTGTTCCCCCACATTGCGACGACTCCACCACCAAGGAATTTGGTTGTGGGTGGCTGAACAGGAACTCCGTGCCCTTTGTCGGCACAAAGATTTTTTTTTTTTTTTTCCGCTGTCTTGTGGACAGGCGGAATAGTCGCAGGGGTCTGCCATATCATAGTGGCAGACTCCAAGATTGCGTCATCAAGCGGTATTGCTATTTTGGAGGAGGCCGGAGGTCTCAGATTTTTGAGCAGCTTATGGTGTTTCTCTTGCACCTTAGCTGTCTGGATGCCTTGCGTGAAGGCCACCCTCGTAAAACAGCTCTTGGAACTGTTTGAGATCGTCCGGAGGATGGACGTCCCCCGGGGCCATAGCCTCATCCGGGAAGGAGAGCGAGGAACCGCTGGGGTACGTCTCTCTGGACCCTTCCGGTTCCTGCTGGTGATGGTACACCCTCTCACTAGAGGTTTGCGAGGGAAAATCTCGGGGTTCCATAACCAGTCCCCCCTGAGATGCTTGAGTCTCTGTCCCCGGTCGCAATTGCCCTCGGGGGTACGAGATCGTTTGTGGGGATCTTTCCCTAGTAGATAGCCGATGGTGTCTATGCCCCGCGTGGTAGGGGCGACCATGGCAGTATAGGCACTGTTCTTGGGAAGGTGCATACCCTCTGCATCTGGGGGAGGGCTGGAGAGAGCGATTTTGCATAATAGTCCAGCGGTTCAAACCCCAGGAAGGGTGAAGGTGGTCCCAGCCAGGGTGAGGCTGGTTGCAAAAAATGGAGAAGGGGGCTCCGGGTAGGCTAGGGGGGACCCCTGCCTTCTGGTTGGAGTCTGCAACATAAGCGGAGGGCTGTGAGAAAGCAACTCCACAGCCCTGTCCGGAGAGGGGCTGCAATGCCTCCTCTTGTGTGCAGCCTTCCCCCTCCCTTGAGGAGGTAACTCCGCCCCCTGACGTACAGGGGATCCCGGCCCTGTCCGCACCGAGCTCGGCACGCTCGAGGGCGGTGCCGCAGGTGCGGTGTCCTCCGGTGCCTGCAGGCTGCGTGCCTGCGCGCTCTGCACCGCCGGTTCCCCGGGGGTCGGTGCCGCTGCCTGCAGTGCCGCCGGTACCGGCGCTTGTTTAGCCGCCGCCCTGCCTGCGGTGCGGGGCGGCTGGCTGATTATCGGAGGCTGAGCCGCTTCCACGTGGCTCTCCGTGCCGCCGCCGATCAGCTGTTGCTGCGGCTGGGGGCTGCTCGCTCCTCCCGTCCCGCTCACTATTGTTGCCGGCAGGGATTGGGCTGGGGAGACTTTCCTCCGTTTTTGCGCTGATGGGGTGAGGGAGGCAGCTTTCCTTTTATGGGCCCCGGAGGGTCTCTCCTGCTGCGGCCGCTCCGGCACGTCTGGCTGGAGGGCCTTATGAAAAGCAGTTTTAAGCCGCCGCCCTGCCTGCGGTGCGGGGCGGCTGGCTGATTATCGGAGGCTGAGCCGCTTCCACGTGGCTCTCCGTGCCGCCGCCGATCAGCTGTTGCTGCGGCTGGGGGCTGCTCGCTCCTCCCGTCCCGCTCGCTGTTGCTGCCGGCAGGGATCGGGTTGGGGAGACTTTCCTCCGTTTTTGCGCTGATGGGGTGAGGGAGGCAGCTTTCCTTTTATGGGCCCCGGAGGGTCTCTCCTGCTGCGGCCGCTCCGGCACGTCTGGCTGGAGGGCCTTATGAAAAGCAGTTTTAAGCCGCCGCCCTGCCTGCGGTGCGGGGCGGCTGGCTGATTATCGGAGGCTGAGCCGCT
Source organism: Carettochelys insculpta (assembly GCF_033958435.1). Taxonomy (NCBI): domain Eukaryota; kingdom Metazoa; phylum Chordata; order Testudines; family Carettochelyidae; genus Carettochelys; species Carettochelys insculpta. The sequence goes on along the minus strand of NC_134139.1, from coordinate 178,614,150 downwards.
TCCACGTGGCTCTCCGTGCCGCCGCCGATCAGCTGTTGCTGCGGCTGGGGGCTGCTCGCTCCTCCCGTCCCGCTCGCTGTTGCTGCCGGCAGGGATCGGGTTGGGGAGACTTTCCTCCGTTTTTGCGCTGATGGAGTGAGGGAGGCAGCTTTCCTTTTATGGGCCCCGGAGGGTCCCTCCTGCTGCGGCCGCTCCGGCACGTCTGGCTGGAGGGCCTTATCCAAAGCAGCATTTTAAGCCGCATCTCCCTGTCTCTCCTTAATCGCCTCTGGGCAGGACTCACATTTTTTTAAATCCTGAAGAGGACATTGTTGGTGAGTCTTTCAGTTGTTAAGCGGGTACTTAGCACCTTCCCTGTGCTGTTTTTCCCGACCGATGGCCTGCCTCAGCAGGAGGGCTGATGGCCCGATGCTCCTGGCCTCCGGCGCTTGTTACTGGGACTGGATTGAAGCTGTCCCGCTTGTAGTTTGTTTGTTGTTTTGGTTTTTTTTTTGAAAAATAACAACCGGCTAACTTGCAGTAGCCGAAGTACTTGAAAAACTTTAAAGAAAAACAGTTAAAGTCATTGAATACGCTACTTGGCCTTAGCCTAGTTCGGATTCCGTCTGCAGCCGACGGCGGTTAAGAGGAACTGGCGGGGACCGGATCGCGCACGTGGCCGGGAGCGCGCGGGGGAGTGGCGCGCACCGGCGCATGCGCGGTCCGGCAGAAACTGCTTGGAAGATCCGATCTGCGGTGCCGGGCGAGCCCGACACCTAATGTGGAGCACCCACAGGGACACTCGAAGAAGAACAGGGAGTTAAAGCATCCAAGAGGAGCTCAGGTGAGTGGCACCTGACAGACAGGGGAGAAAAGGAGGAGGAGTTGCACCCTGTGTGAAGAAGAAGTATGATAGCTCAGAGCTCCAGTATAAAGAGGGAGAAAAAACAGTTGATTGTCTTTGGGTTAAGCTTAGAGGCAGAAACAACAGAGGTGATGGTGTAGTTGGTGTCTGCTATAGACCGCCAGATCAGGGAGATAAGGTAGATAAGGACTTCTCCAGACAACTAACAGAAGCTTCCAAATCGCAGGCCCTGGTTCTCATGAGAGGCTTTAATCACCCAGACATTTGTTGGGAGACCAGTACAGCAGTACACAGACAATCCAGGATGTTACTGGAGAATGTTGGAGATAACTTCTTGGCACAAGTGCTAAAGGAACCAACCAGGGGCCATGCCCAACTTCATCTGCTGCTCACAAACAGGGAAGAACTAGTAGGGGAAATAGAAGTGTGTGGCAACCTGGGCTGCAGCAACCATGAGATCGCAGATTTCAGGATCCTGACAAAAGGAGGAAAGGTGAGCAGTAACATATAGACCCTTGATTTCAGAAGAGCAGACTTTGACTCCCTGAGAGAACTAATGGGCAGGATCCCTTGGGAAATAAAAATGAAGGGGAAAAGAGTTCAAGAGAACAAGTAGTATTTTAAAAGAAGTCTTACTGAAGGCACAGGAACAAACCATCCTGCTGCACAGTAAGAAATGGAAATATGGTAGATAACCAGCTTGGCTTAAGAGGGAGATACTTGGTCGGCTTAGCTCAAAAAGTATGCATATAAGAAATGGAAAAATGGACAGTTGACTAAGGAGGAGTATAAATATATGGCTGGAGAATGCCGGGGAGTAATCAGGAAAGAGAAAGCACAATTGGAACTGCAGCTGGCAAGGGATGTGAAGAGTAACAAGAAGGGTTTCTACAATCATGTTAACAATAAACGAGTTATCAGAGAAGGTGCGGGGCCGTTACTGGATGAGGGAGGTAACCTAGTGACAGATGATGTAGGAAAAGCTGAAGTACTCAATGCTTTTTTTGCCTCAGTCTTCACAGACAAAGTCAACTTCCACATGATGGTCCTAGACAATGCAGTTTGGGAGGGTGGAGGGCAGCCATCTGTGAGGAAGGAACAAGTTCTGAGCTATCTAGAAAAACTAGATGTGCATAAGTCCATGGGTCTGGATTTAGTGCACCCCAGGGTACTGAGTGAATTGGCAGAGGTCATTGCTGAGCCTTTGGCCGTTATCTTTGAAGACGCTTGGAGACCGGCAGAGATCCTGGAGGACTGGAAAAAGGCAATGTAGTGCCCATCTTTAAAAAAAAAGTAATGAAGGACAATCCAGGGACCTATAGACAGGTCAAACGCACCTCAATCCCTGGGAAAATAATGGAGTGGATCCTGAAAGAATCCATTTTGGAGCACTTGGAAGAGGAGAAAGTGATCAAGAGTAGTCAACATGGATTCACCAAGGCCAAATCATGCCTGACCAATCTGATCATCTTCTATGACAAGGTAACAGGCTCTGTGGACACAGGGAAATCAGTGGATGTGATATACCTTGATGTCAGCAAAGCTTTTGATACAGTCTCCCACAACATTCTTGCCCATAAGTTGGGGAAGTATGAATTGGATCCATGGACTATATGATGGATAGAAAGCTGGCTTGATGGTCGGGCCCAATGGATAGCAGTCAATGGCTCAATATCTGGATGGCAGTTGGTTCAAACTGAGTGCCCCAAGGCTCAATTCTGGGGCCGGTGTTGTTCAACATCTTTATTAATAACCTGGATGAGGGATTGGATTGCACCCTCAGCAAGTCTGCAGACAACACTAAGCTAGGGAGAGAGGTAGATACATCGGAGGATAGAGATAGGATCCAGAGTGATCTCAATAAATTGGAGGATTGGGCTAAAATAAATCTGATGCAGTTGAACAAGGAGAAGTGTAGAGTCCTGCACTTGGAACAGAAGAATTCCCAGCATTGTTATGGGCTGGGGACCGACTGGCTAAGCAGCAGTACAGCAGAAAGGGACCTAGGGGTTATGGTGGATGAAAGGGTAGATATAAGAAAACAGTGCGCCCTTGTAGCCAAGGAAGCTAACAGCATATTAGGGTGCATTAGGAGAAGCACTGCGAGCAGATCTAGAGACGTGGTTATTCCCCTCTATCTTGCACTGGTGAAGCTTGTCCAGTTTTGGGCCCCCCAATATTACAAGGATGTGGATGTGCTGGAGCAGGTTCAGCGGAGGGCAACAAAAATGATTAAGGGGCTGGAGCACATGACCTATGAGGACAGGCTCAGGGATTTCGGCTTATTTAGTTTACTGAAGAGAAGACTGAGGGTGATTTAATAGCAGCCTTCAACTTCCCAAAGGGGAGCTCTAAAGAGGATGGAGAGAAACTGTTCTCAGTGATGACAGATGGCAGAATAAGGAGCAATGGTCTGAAGTTACAGAAGAAGAGAAGTAGGTTGGATATTGGGAAAAACTACTTCACCAGGAGGGTGGTGAAGCACTGGAATGCATTGCCTAGAGAAGCAACGAAGGGTCCTGTGGCACCTTATAGACTAACAGAAAAGTTTAGAGCATGAGCTTTCGTGAGTTAACTCACTTCTTCAGATGCTCAGTTAACTCACGAAAGCTCATGCTCTAAACTTTTCTGTTAGTCTATAAGGTGCCACAGGACCCTTCGTTGCTGCTACAGATCCAGACTAACACGGATATCCCTCCGATACTTGCCTAGAGAAGTGGTGGATTCTCCATCCCTAAAGGTTTTTAAGTCCCGGCTTGACAAGGTCCTGCCTGGGATGACTTAGCTGGGGTTGATTCTACTTGAAGCAGGGGTCTGGACTAGATGACCTCCTGAGGTCCCTTCTGGTCCCATGGTTCTATGATCTATGATTGAGAACATTTTTGTCATGCCTCTGGGATTTAAGATGCCCTAAGTCCACATGGGCTTGCTCATAGCTAAACTGGTGGTCACTGCTCACTTAAAAGAATTATAGACAGGAAGCACAGAGTTTGAGGTTCAGAGTCCTAAGCATAGCCTGATACTCAAACAGGATTTTGGGGGGAAGGGCAGAAAGGAGGACCCTAATCTAACATTAATATGTCTATAAAACACTAAACTATAAAAACTATAACTACTTCCAAACTAGATTTCAATTCTTATTTTATAGAATGAAGTTAGAGTTGTGAACACTGATGGTTCCAGTCTAATCCATGAGCAGAGAGAACAAATTGGTGAGGCAGTCAGTATACCCACCCTTTATGCCCTCTAGCAGAGTCACAAAGTGAGCCACAGGCCAACATATATTACTTTCAAATGTTTTGACTACAGATGCATGCTGCATATGAATAACCATCAGAGGAAAACAACAGGGACAATCACTCAAAGAAGAAATAGCATTATGTGATTGGGTTACAAGAGAATCCCTAAAAAAGTAGACCTGACTTGATGTCTTGACTGGTAACAACAACAAACAAGAAGTAAGAACAGATCGAGAGCGTCTACATTCCCTAGCAATAAAATAAGTAAAATGATGGCTCTGGCCAGAAAAGTGAAATTCACAGAATTGGATCTCAGAAAAGGATAAAGATAAAATAGTGAAAGGAGCATGAGAACAAGGGAAATAACAGTCACCAGAGAATTATTTTCTTTCCAGATTTCAGAATAAATACACAAACCTGGTATCCATGAAGAATATTATATGTTAAAAAGAAGGGGTAGAATCCGTACCCTTCTATTCAACTAAACTGAGAACCTCGCACAATGGAAAGTCATGTATGTTTCCGGACATGTAAGCTACAGCATGTTTACAGGACTAAGTGAAACAAACTGTACCTAGAGAGGTCTTGGATGCAAACAGATAAGCAAGCTGAATTGCCCTCACTTCTGAAATGGTTTTTGTTTGGAAGGAAATGAAAAGCTGTATATTGCACAGAAATTGCAATTTTTTATTTTAGTTGACTAGAGACAAACATTCTTTCAAACTAGAACTAAGCAAGAGAATAACTTCATAAAAACATGAATCTGAATCTTTTTTTTTGTGCTCTCTCTATAACTTTCATAACATTAACATTTCGGTTTGTAATTAAGTCTTTCCCAACAAGACGACTAACTGGAACGGAGGCCTGAAATAAAACATTTAGCATACTGTTGCTCCATGTTTTCATATCTATTTAATCAGATACAGCTATTTCATTCCATGCTCATATAGCTCGCTCTATTTACCAAAGATTTAAAATGAAAATGTAATTTAAAAATTCAAACGTAGTGTTGGAATCAAAGGATGTATATTTGATTCAGAGTCCAAAGCATAATCAAGATGAATCTCATTTCTAGTGGGAGGCAAAACCTGCAGTCCTATAAGCAGCAAACCTAGATGTCTTCTGAAAAGATTTTCAAACTTGCAGTGAGCATCAACAACTCAAGATGCGAGCATCCTAATTTTGGAAACACTGACATCTAAAAATATCTTTAAATTGATATTATTCCATTCCACTAAGTCAACATCAATATTGGTACCAAAGCCGTATTAGGATGTAAGTGTACATCCACGATTTCAATACCTAAAAAGTGATTTCTCACCAGTTGGATACCTCGTATCACAGAGCTTTCATATCACAACATGGTTTGTCTAAGTTTCTTGTAATTACTACCAACTGCTCACCTCCAATACTGTAAGCAATAATGGTAAAATGTGGGTTTAAACAAGGTTCAGTCATGTTCTGGTCCTTCAGTCCTATCATCTAAATCTAACCTGACCAGGGTTAGATGACACTCCAGTTAGAACAACACAGGAAGCCGCCTGCATTTCATGTGTAACTGTACTGCTTTGGCACCTCTTTGGGATTTCTGAACCTCTTCACACTACCTGCTTCACTCCTCAGATATTTTAAGGTTACCATTGTACCCTCTCAATCCTCCATCATTGTCAAAGAACACCTGATGGGCAATAGCATATAAAGTATATGGAGTCATACATATCATTGCATTAGTTACTGCCTCCTCAAGACGGTTGATACACAAACCGAGAAAAGGTTAGAAAACATCCCCCACTTACATCCATGCAAGCCCACTAAAGAACAGAGATTTCTAAATGATAGAATCATAGGGTTAGAAGCGTCATTTAATCAAACACCCCCTCAAAAATACAGGATTTGTTGTGTGTAAGCCAGGGGTGGCCAATCTGTGGCTCTCAAGCTGCATGTGGCTCTTTGAGTGATTAAATGTGTCTTCTCCTCAGAGCTGTGCCCTGGAAGTGCCATCCACCGCTCTGCACAAGTGCCCCACCACTTGGTGGGAGAAGCATATGGCGGCAGCAGCGGTGGCTCTGGTGAGTCACCGGCATTGAGTTAGAGCATGGGGGAAAGGGGTGCCTGGCTCTGGAGCAGGGCACTGAGACACGTATGATTGATTGACTGATTCGCAGACAGATAGATATAATCATGACTCTTTGCACTTTATCCATGGCTAACTATTTGGCCACCCTGGTCTAAGTCATCAAAGGCAGATGATAACCCTGCTTCTTTCTGAAAACCTCCAGGAGGAAAAACTTTCATAATCTCCCATAGCAGACTTGTTCATTGTTATATTGTTCTTACTGTTAGGAAGTCTTTCCTGAGATGTAATCTAAATTTACTGCGCTGTAGTTTGAACCTATTGCCTCTTATCCTGCCCTCTGTAGCAGAAGAGAGCAACTTTTCTTTGCCTTTTTTGTGGTAGTCTTTTAACTATTTTAAGACCGCCACCGTACACCTCCTCAGTCTCCTGTTTTACAAACTAAACATACCCAGTTCCTTCAGCATTTTGTTCTGATGGCATGCAATCCCTCCTGTTGATCATCAGATTTGTGAGACCCTAAGCTGTGGTACTGCAGAGCCTGTTGCTGGAGAACTGTAAAAAGTAAGGAGGACTCTGATATAGGGGTGTGATAAGGGCTGGCTCCCCTCCAGACAAGGACCACCCCCAACTCACTGCATGAAAAAGGGGAGGGGAAAGGGGAAGTGTGGACACTGTAGGGACACCAGTGCTGGGCAACAGAAAATGGCAGGCACTCATCTGAGGTGGGGGTGGAGAGGGGCCGTGCTGGTAGAGGGTCCCATCATTAGAAAAAGGAAGGGTCTGTCTGTCTGTCCCTTCAAGGCAGAGCCCAGGAAGGGCAGGGTGAGGATCAACCTGCTCTGCGCTAGCTGCTGGAAAAATCACGAGTGCATGGAATAATGATGAGCACTAGTACCCTATGGAACAGTAGCAGTGCAAATCTGTCTCAGAAGAAGGTCTACAGGCAAGCAAAGCAAGCAAGCTCCCAGATACGAGGCAGGTCTGACCCCTGTTGCCAATGCCATGCCGCCTCATTAGTTCCCCCCACCACACGTACCCCTGAAGGGTGGGGCTCAGGGCAGTTGCCCCAGTCTTTCCTATGGGTGGGACAGCTCTGAATGTAACCTAACACTGATTTGCTTTTTTTTGACCCTCCTCCTTTTATTTTGGCAACAGAATCACATTGCTGGCTATGTTGAGGTTCTGAGCTATAATAACTTCGAGATGCTTCTCAGCAGTGCTGCTGACAATCCAGTTTCCCCTACTCTGTATTTATGTTGATTTTTCTTCTCTAATTGTAGTACCTCACATTTGTCTTTGCTGAATTTCATTTTATCTATAGACAAACTCTCCAAATTATCATGCTCTCTCTGAATTTTAGCTCCATCCACAAAGAACTGGCAACACCCCGTAAGTTTGTGTCACCCAGAAACGTGATCAATGTACTCTCTATTTCTACAACCAAGTCATCAATAAAGATGTTAAACAACACTGGACCCAGAACAGATTCCTGTGGAACCCCCCAGTCTCCCTCCTATCTGGTATCGTTCCATTAATAGTTACTCTTTGCTTGCACAAGTTTAATCAGTTTAATCAATCCATATTCATTTTATGGTAGTTCTATTAAGCCCACACTTCTCCAGCTTACTGATCAGAATATCATGTGGAACTGTATCAGAAGCCTTGCTGAAGTCCAGATATATTATGTCCACCATATTCCTCTTATCCAGTAAACCATTTACCCAGTCAAAGAAGGAAATCAAGCTGATTTGCCAGGATTTCTTCCTGATAAATCCATGCTGGTTACTACTGATTGATCTTTAATCCTCCAGGTATTCGCAAATTCAGTGTTTCATACGTAGCTTTCCCAGTATTTAAATCACGCTTATACTGTTTTTGCCTTCTTCTTTTTCTCCCTTTTAAAGATGGGCACTATGTTACCCCTTCTCCAGTCTTCAAAGACCTCACCTGTCATCCATGAGTTTGTAACTATTATTATTATTATTATTATTATTATTAGCAAAAAGTACTTAAAACGTGTATATTTAATAAAGAGAACCATAATGACAAATTTTTTTCAAAATTGGTTAAAATTTGATATGTTGTTCTCAATTTCTAGCTGTTCATAAAAACAAACAGCTAGAAATTGAGAACACTATCAAATTTTAACAAAAAGAGATATCAGCTCTAAGATGCATTTATCCTTTCAAAACAATATTTGATTGTAAAAGATACATTAGATGATTTAAAATATGACCCCCCCAACATATGTCTTCATGATATTTTTGCAAAATTCTACGTGCCCCTTTACCCAGGCTGAGTAGTTTAGAAACCAACAAAAACAGAGAACAAAAGAACTCAGGAAAGTAAAATATGTTATTTCATTATCAGAAATCAGCATAATAAAGAGCAAAGGACAAAATATGTTTTGTTGGGTTATTAAATTCTCATGGGAATTTTGCAGGGCTGCCATAAAAAGATATGGTCATCTAATTCCAGATTCTGCATAAAGAATCTAGCTGGTTTCAAACTATAAATACACAACAACATAGTTTATTTTGTATTAGTAACCAAGTACCTACATAAAATATGATAAACAAATACTTACTGTACCATGGGAAATTGTAAGGAATCCATTTTTAACTGAGCATTTCCTTTTCTGCCACACTTTTCTGATTCTGGTTTAAAAAGAAACAATAGTGACTCTATATAGTTTATATATACTTAGGACTGGAATTACATAGGCGCTCAGAACTGCAGGGTATTTTTTCCAGTAATTGTCTAACAGTACATACCCATCACTTTTCTTATATAGGTTACCATTCCTTTCAGTGCCATGTTCTTTGTTTCCCTGAGGCTGATGTAAACTGTAAGTTGCACTCTGACGGATTTGAGAATCCTAAATGATAGGAAAAGAAACATTACAGTTTGCTAATCTAAGACAGTCCAAGTAAAGTAAGCATTTTTTGCTAAATTAGAGAACAGCATGACAGGGTTCATTTTTCCTCTCACATGGAACAAAGGGAATTAAAAACCAGCCATTATTAGTATAAACTACTACCATAGCACAGAAGGAATTCCTCTGAAGAAAGAATGCAGCCTCAGTCTCAGGCTTGAGCTGAATTAATTTTTCAGTAGATTCCCCACCAGACTGGTAAGGGAACAGCATAGGTAGCACGGTCCCAGACTCTCAATGTGTACATTCCAACTCTTCAGTAAGCTCTCTGCAGGTGACTTTTTACTTATTTTCTACTTGGCTTCACCATCACCAGGTAGGTTCCTTTTAATTTAAATCATAATAAAATAACTGGTTTCCCAACCGATGTAAAAATTCCTGTGTGTAACACATCAAAGAGCACTGTTATCACTAGGCCCAAATGCACCTTCTTATGGAATGGTCTTAGGAGGAAAAAGGTTCCCTTGAGGAGTCTCTTCCACATTGTCCAGTTTGGGCAACCATGCAGCACAGATCCACTGGAGTCTTGATATTCTACTGGTAACATGCTTTAAGAGGCTTTCCTGCAAACTATTGCTAAAATTGTACAGGGACTCCACTGGGGCAGGGTCCTTTCATAACTAGTAACATCTAGACCTGAAATGAGCAACCTGTGCGGCTCCCAAGGGGCACTACTTTCTAGAAGTTCCTCAGTTTAGCAACACCTGCTTGTGTACTCCAATCAGTAGAAATATGCAAAAGTAATTCTTAAAAGAACTGCTTCAGCCAAACCACAGTGAACTGTAATTGATTCTGGACCATCGCTCCTGAACAAAGTAGAATCCTGTCACTGTAAATGGTAAGCATCATGCTCTTTTTTAAAAAATTCTCTAGGAAAAAATAGGTAACAACGAGACTGACGTGTGCCATACCAACAACAGCAGTCACACAGCATGGATTTGCTCATCCACTAAAAAATAAAAAGCTTCTCTACGGACCATTACAATAAGTAAAATGCACCCAGTTACATATAGTAGAGGATTAAAGCATGGAGAGGCTCATCTAAATGTTATTTTGAAGTCACTAACCTAGCGTCTGCACAACGCACTCGCTATTTCGAATGTATTATTAAGTTCAAAATGGCAGGCATCTTATTTTGAAATTGATAAACTCATTTCATGAGGAAATCAACTATTTCAAAACAGGTGCTGTTAAGACAGGAAATAGTCAAAATAAGCCATTGTGCGTCCAATGGCTCTTTCGAAAGAGGCTCTATGGCCGTTTGTACGCAGGCCACGGAAGTGGCATGCTAATACACAGAGCAAAAGATGCTAATGAAGTGCGGATGTAAATTCCCTGTGCCTCATTAGCATAATGTCACGTGATTTGGAGCCCGGAAGACCATTCTTCCAGACTCCAAAGTGCCATACAGAAGTGCGGCCCTGGGGGGGGTCGGTGGCTTCTAGCCTGCACGATCCTCCGCAGCCACAGACACCCACACCCAACGCGATGGCCACCCCCCAGCCCCCCAAGCACCCCCAGGGGACCCCCCCAAGGGGAGCCAGGGCTCCCAGCCTAGCAGCCAGGCGAGGAAGCAGCAGCGGGGCCCCTCCTGGACGGAGGCCGAGCTTCGGGACCTGCTGGGGCTCTGGAGTGAGGAGGAGGTGCTCCAGCTAATGGGGAGCAAGAGGCGGAACGTGGATGCGTTCGCTCAGCTGGCCGAGGGCCTGGCCACCCGGGGTCACCCTGCCCGCACTCCGGATCATGTCCGGAGTAAAGTGAAGGAGCTGCGGCAGGGTTATGCCTGGACTGGGGCTGCCCCCGTCACTTGCCCCTTTTACAGGGAGCTCAGGGACATCCTGGGCCCCCGGCACACTTCCTCCCCTCCGGCCACTCTTGATACATCGGCCGACGAGCCCCAGCAGGCCCCAGAGGTGGAGTCCGCCCCGGAGGCAAGCCCCGCACCCCGGGGGCCCCCCCAGGAACCCACCCCTGGGGCACCGGAGGAGGAGGAGGAGGGGAAGTCCTCCTTGAGTGACAGGCGGCTGCACATCATCATGGCCTCGAGGAGCTCCAGCAGGGCGTCCGCCCACCGGGTGTCCCCCGACCGTGGGAGTGGACCATCAGGTATGTACCCCCCCCGGTGCACACCCCCGGGGTTGAGGGGCAGGGGTAATAGATATGACCAGGGCCCTCCAAATGCCCAGATGACCATGGCCCAAAGGACAGCAGTGGCATGTCCCTCAGAAGAGTGCATCAGCCCCTGCCCCCCAGCACGACAGTGCCATGCCCCATCCCCGGGGCTGGGGGGAGCGGAACCTTTGGGTCCCCCAGCGGGAGGGGGTGGGACACCCAGCAGCAGCAGCAGCAGCATGTGATGGAGTGGGAGGGAGTGCAAATGCAAGACTCAGGCTAGATATGAGAAACAAGCAGAATAGCTCCCAGTGGCTAAGGATGACCCTGGGGCTACAACTGGCAGGTAACACCTCTGCCCTGAACAAAGAGGAGGGAGGAGCCGAGCTGGGTTTGAATCGGGGGCGGCAGTTAGAGGCAAGGGGAAGGGAGAGCTACAAGGCAGCCAGCCTGAGGAGGGGGAAAGCTACACCCCAGAGGGGCACCCCTCAGGGTCTTCTCCCCAGGACGGGTTGGAAGGACTGTCTCTGACTGCTGTACTGTCGCTTCTGTGAGAAACTGGTCATCTGTTGCCTAATAAACCTCCTGTTGTACCTGCTGAGTGAGAGTCACTCCTGCCAGCGGATGGGGTGCAGTGCAGTGCAGTGCAGTGCAGTGCAGGGGTACCCCTGAACCCCATCACAGCAGCACCTCCCGGGGACAGGGACAGGGACGGGGAACCTGCAGCAGAGGGGTGGGGGGACAAGGGCCATGGCTCGGGGCCCACACTAACGGCTGTCTCCACTCTTCTTTCCCCCCTCCTGTGTTCCGCAGCTGCACCATCGGAAGGACCGGAGAGCACCGGCAAGATGTCAGTGGTCCCGGACAGCCCACCGGGGCCATCACTCCAGGCCAGCCCCTCGGCGGAGGACCGACCAGCCCCACGGCGGGGAAGACGGCGGACCCAGCACCACCACCCGACGGCGACGGACCCCCAGCTGCTGGCCATCCACTGTCGGCAGCTGGAGGTCGCCGAGCAGCGGCTGCGGGTAGAGGAGCGCCGCCTCCAGCTGCAGGAGTGGGCGCTGGCCTGGCGCCAGGAGGCATGGGGGGCCTTCATGCGGACCTTCGATCATATCACTGACTACATGGCCCCCCATGCCGCGCTGGCCACCGCTGCGCCTGCCCTGCCTGCTCCACCCGCTGCTCCACCTGCTGCGCCACCCGCTGCGCCGTCCGCCGTCGCACTGCCACCCGCCACTGAGGGCCCTTCCGCCGAGGGGGATCTGGGGCCAGCTGACACCCGCCGGCCGTATCTACCAGTCCGCCCGGCCCCCAGCCAGCCCCGAACAGGGCTGAGGCCGAGGCGCGGGATGCAGCCGCCCACCCCCAGCGCTGGACATTAGGTGGTGTGGGGCCCAGGACGTGGCCCCCCCCCTTTGTATATATTCCCCTCAGTTGTATGTTTGTGTTTGTAAATAGTTTCTATTAGACCCCTATTGTTATATTTTGTTGTTATGGATGCTGATACCTGCCCCCCATGTACATAGTTCTCCCCTTCCTTGTCTTCCCCCTTTTTTCTTTCATCTTATTGGAGTTGTCATCTTATTGGAGTTGTAATATATATATATATATATATATATATATATATATATATATATATATATATAATATTTATCCGGCCTGTACATACTAGTTAAGAGATGAATAATAAGGAGAGTTCTCTACAGAGATTTGGTTTCACAAACAAATGTCTGGTTTTATTTCTTTTCAAAAAATGTGGGGGGGTGCTCTTGGGTGCTCTGTGGTGTGTGCGTAGGGGCAGGGAGTGTTGTGGAGGATGGGGGGGGCAGTGGGGGGCCTTCCAGTGTTCACCCCGCGGCCTCATCGAACCGGGCCCGCAGGGCCTCCCAGACCCAGGTCCCTTCAGGGTCCACCTGGCGACTGGGGCCAGCGGGTGGCTGCACATCAGCCCTGCCAACCTCCACAGCCCAGCCCTGAAAGAAGGCTTCCCCCTTGCTCTCCACGAGGTTGTGGAGGGCGCTGCACGCGCCCACAACCTGGGGGATGTTGGTGAGGCCCGCATCAAGGCGGGTGAGGAGACACCTCCAGCGCCCTTTGAGGTGCCCAAATGTGCACTCCACCACCTGGCGCGCGTGGTTCAGGCGCAGGTTGAAGCGCTCCTGGCTGGCTGACAGATGGCCCGTGTAAGGGTGCATGAGCCAGGGCCGGAGGGGGTATGCCGCATCTGCGATGACGCAGAGGGGCGTGGTGGTGTCCCCCACAGGGATCTCCCGCTGGGGGATGTAGGTCCCCGCCTCCAGCTGGCAGCACAGACCCGAGTTCCGGAATACCCAGGCGTCGTGGGTGCTGCCAGGCCAGCCCACATAAATGTCCAGGAAACGGCCCCGGCTGTCCACCAAGGCCTGGAGGACCACTGAGTGGTAGCCCTTCCTGTTTAAGTAGCGTCCTCCACTCTGTTCCAGGGCGCAGATGGGGATGTGAGTCCCATCCAGAGCCCCGAAGCAATTGGGGAAGCCCAGGGTGGCAAAGCCCACGATGGCGGCATCCGGGTCCCCAAGCCTCACGAGCCCGTGGAGGAGCAGGGCGTTGATGGCGAGGACGACCTGCAGGGGAAGCACATGGGAGAGCACCAATGAAGGGTGTGCAGGGTGTGTGTGGCCCTCCCCTACCAGGGCTCCCCTCCCCTCCCCTCCCCTGCCAGGGCTGCCGCCCCCTCCCCCCGTGGGTCCTCTTACCTCCATGAGGACAGCCCCGACGGTGGCCTTGCCCACGCCAAACTGCTGGCCCACGGATCGGTAGCTGTCTGGAGTGGCCAGCTTCCAGACAGCAGTGCCGAGCCGTTTCTCCACAGTGAGGGCACGCCGCATGGCGGTGTCCTGGTGCCTCAGTGCGGGGGTGAGCCACTGGCATAGCTCCAGAAATGTCTGCCGGCTCATGCGAAAGTTCTGGAGCCAGCAGTCGTCGTCCCACTCTCCGAGCACCAGCCGCTTTCACCAGTTGGTGCTCGTGGGGTAGCTCCACAGCCGGCGGCGTGTGCGGCAGGGGGGAGGCGGGTGCTGCAGGGTTGGGGGTTGCGTCCTCCTCCCCTGCGGGCAGCTCCTCCTCTGTGGCAAGGATGTGCTCAGCTGCCTCCTGCATGGCATGGAGCAGGGCGAGCGCTGCTCCTACAGGGGCGGCTGTGTGGACCTCTGGCGGCTGCTGCTGCTGCTGCTGCTGCTGCTGCTGCTGGGGGTCCATGCCTGCGTTGTTCGAGGTGTGCATGCCTATGGCTCTGCAGACCGCGTGCTGTGCAGGCTGCGTGTGTCTGGGAGGGGCCCTTTAAGGGAGCGGCTAGCTGTTGCCCCGGAAGCACTAGTCCACCCTGTGACCTTGTCTGCAGCTGTTCCTGGCCCCCTTATTTCGATGTGTGCTACTTTGGCATGTAGATGTTCCCTTGCAGCGCCTATTTCGATGCGGTGCTGCCCAACGTCGACGTTGAACGTCGACGTTGCCATCCCTGGAGGACGTGTAGACGTTATTCATCGAAATAGCCTGTTTCGATGTAGCGTGCACATGTAGACGTAGCCTATGTGTTTAGATGATCTATTTCAAAATAGCTAAGTGCTATTTCAAACTGCATTTTTGTGTGTAGCAATGTTATCTCCAAATAAGCTATTTCAGGAATAGCTTAGTTCGGAATAAGGCTTCTGTGTAAACATATCCTTTTACAATACGTAAGCACAAACCTATTAAAGACCAGGTCAATAAACTGCAAATGGAGGACCATTTGCAAACTCACATAGCTAATTAGCACAGCCACGCAAGATTTTTCTGCTAATTTAATAAAAACCTCATTTGTCAAACAGGTGACACAGAAGCTACGTCTACACGGGTATGCTACATCGAAATAGCTTATTTTGATGAATACCGTCTACACGTCCTCCAGGGCTGGTGCCGTCGATGTTCAACGTCGATGCTGGGCAGCACTACATCGAAGTAGGCGCTGCAGGGGAGCGTCTACACACCAAAGCAGCACACATCAAATAAGGGTGCCAGGAACAGCTGCAGACAGGGTCACAGGGCGGACTAGCACTTCCGGGACAACAGCAAGCCGCTCCCTTAAAGGGCCCCTCCCAGACACACTCAGCCTGCACAGCACACGGTCTGCAGAGCCACAGGCACGCACACCCCATGGAAGCAGTATGGACTCCCAGCAGCAGCAGCAGCAGCCAGAGGTCCACACACCCGCCCCTGCAGGAGCAGTGCTTGCCCTGCTTAGTGCCATGTAGGAGGCAGCTGATCATCTTTTATTTGTGGAAGAGGAGCTGGCCCCAGGGGATGAGGAAGCAGCCCCAGACCTTGCTGCCCTCCGACCCCCCAGCCCCCGCCGCCAGCTGTGGAGCCACTCCACAAGCACCGACTGGTGGGAGCGGCTGGTGCTCGGCAAGTGGGATGACGAACGCTGGTTCCAGAATTTCTGCATGAGCCAGCAGACATTCCTGGAGCTCTGCCAGTGGCTCACCCCTGCCTTACGGCACCAGGACACCTCCATGCGACATGCCCTCAGCGTGGAGAAACTGGTCGGCATCGCTGTCTGGAAGCTGGCCACTCCAGACAGCTACCGATCCGTAGGGCAGCAGTGCGGCATGGGCAAGGCCACAGTCGGGGCTGTCCTCATGGAGGTAAGAGGACCCGGGGGTGGGGGGGGAACCCTGGGGTGGGAGCTCTCGGGGAAGCCCGGGGGTGGAGGGCCAGACACACCCTGCACACCCCTCATTGGTGCTCTCTCATGTCCTTCCCCTGCAGGTCGTCCGCACAATCAATGCCCGGCTCCTCCACAGGCTCGTGCGGCTTGAGGACCCAGATGCTGCCATCACAGGGTTTGCCAGCCTGGGCTTCCCAAATTGCTTTGGGGCTCTGGATGGGACCCATATCCCCATCCGTGTCCCGGAGCACAGTGGAGGACTCTTCCTCAATAGGAGGGGATACCATTCCGTGGTCCTCCAGGCCTTGGTGGACAGCCGGGGCTGCTTCCTGGACATTTATGTTGGCTGGCCTGACAGCACCCACGACGCCCGGGTATTCAGAAATTCGGGCCTGTGCCGCTGGCTGGAGGCGGGGACCTACATCCCCCAGCGGGAGATCCCTGTTGGGGACACCACCATGCCCCTCTGTGTCATCGCACACGCGGCGTACCCCCTCCGGCCCTGGCTCATGCGCCCTTACACGGGCCATCTCACAGCCAGCCAGGAGCGGTTCAACACGCGCTTGAACCATGCGCACCAGGTGGTCGAGCGCACTTTCAGCCACCTCAAAGGCCGCTGGAGGTGTCTCCTCACCTGCCTGGATGCAGGCCTCACCAACATCCCCCAGGTTGTGGGCACGTGGAGAGCACTCCACAACCTGGTGGAGAGCAAGGGAGAGGCCTTCTTCCAGGGCTGGGCTGTGGAGGCTGGCAGGGCTGACGTCCAGCCACCCGCTGCCCCCAGTCGCCAGGTCGACCCTGAGGGGATCTGGGTCTGGGAGGCCCTGCAGGCCCATTTTGACCAGGCTGCGGGGTGAACGCTGGCAGGGCCAGCTGCGGGCGAGCCACCCACTGCACCCCCCCATCCTCCACAACACTCCCTGCCTCCATGCCCACACCACAGAGCACCCGAGAGCACACATCCCCCAACTTTTCTTTGAAATAAATGGAAATGTTGTTTCAAACCAAACAGTGCAACCTCTTATTAATAACTTAGAAAAAAAGGGGGGAACTATTTACATGGGGGGCAGCTAGCAGAACAGAACAGGGGTCCAACACAAACTATATACAAATGGGGGATATGTACAAAGGAGGGGGGGGCCATGTCCTCAGCCCTGCACCCTAATGTCCAGCGCCCGGTGTTGGAGGGCGCGGCCCTCGCCTCGGCCGGAGCCCTGGCCGAGGCTGGGTGGGGGCCGGGAGAACCGGCAAATACGGCCGGCCGGTGTCCGCAGGCCCCAGGTCCCCCTCGGTGGCAGGCCCCAGGGTGGCTGACGGTGGAGGGACGGCAGGCGGAGCAGTGGGTGGCGCGGCGGGCGGCGTGGCCAGGTGTTGTGCTATGCGCTCAAAGGTGCGCATGAAGGCCCCCCAAGCTTCCTGGCGCCAGGCCAGCGCTCGCTCTTGGAGCTCCAGCCGCCGCTCCTCCACCCACAGATGCAGCTCCAACACCTCCAGCTGATGCCGGAGGGTCGCCAGCAGCTGGGGGTCCGTGACCGTCCTCGGGTGGCTCCGCTGTCGGCCTTGTCCTGCGGCTGGTCGGTGCTCCGCCGAGGGGCTGGCCTGCTGGGATGGCCCCGGTGAGCTCTCCGGAACTACTGAGACCTCACCGGCGCTCTCCGGGCCCTCCGATGGTGCAGCTGCGGAACACAGTGGGGAAGAAGAGTGGAGACAGCCGTTAGTGTGGGCCCTGGTCCGTGGCCCTTGTCCCCCCACCCCTCTGCTGCTGGTTCCCCATCCCCGTCCCCAGGAGATGCTGCTGCTGCTGATGGGTGTCCCCCCCACTCCACCCCCACAGGGGACCCTAGGTTCCGCTCCCCCCATCCCCAGGGATGGGGCATGGCGCTGTCCTGCTGGGGGGCAGGGGCTGATGCACTCTTCTGAGGGACATGCCACTGCTGTCCTTGGGGCCATGGTCATCTGGGCATGTGGAGGGCCCTGGTCATGTCTCTTGTGCCCGCCCCTTAACCCTGGGGGTGTGCACCGGGGGGGTACATACCTGACGATCTGCTCCCATGGTCGGGGGACACCCACTGGGCGAACGCCCTGCTGGAGCTCCGGGACAGGAGGGTGATGTGGAGCCCCCCGTCGCTGGAGGAATCTCCCTCCTCCTCCTCCGGCATCCCAGGGGTGGGCTCCTGGAGGAGCCCCTGGGGTGCGGGGCTTGCCTCCGGAGCGGACTCCGTCTCCGGGGCCTGCTGGGGCTCGTCAGCCAAGGTGTCAAGAGTGGCCAGGGGGGAGGAGGTGTACAGGGGGCCCAGGATGGCCCTGAGCTCCCTGTAAAAGGGGCAAGTGGTGGGGGCGGCCCCATATCGGCTGGCCACATCCCGGGCCCGGGCGTAACCCTGCCACAGCTCCTTCACCTTACTCCTGATGTGGTCAGGAGTGCGGGCAGGGTGACCCCGGGCAGCCAGGCCCTCGGCCAGCCAAGGGAACGCATCCGCGTTCTGCCTCTTGCTCCCCATTACTACCTGGAGCACCTTCTCCTCGCTCCAGAGCCCCAGCAGGTCCCGGATCTCAGCCTCCGTCCAGGAGGGGCCCTGCTGCCTCTTCCCCGGCTGGCTGCCAGCCTGGGAGCCCTGGCTCCCCTTGGGGGGGGGTGCCCTGGGGGCGCTTGGGGGGCTGGCTGGTTGCCATGGGGTGCAGGGTTTGGCCTTCGGGCTGTGGAGGTCCATGCAGGCTCTGCACGTGGCAGTGTTGCTGCTTGCACGGGCTCTCAGCTTCCTGCACAGGAAATAAGGGGGTGGGGAGCTTTAAGGGGCTGCTGCACGCGGCCACCATAGAGCTCAGGGGCTGGAGAGAGCGTCTCTCAACCCCTCAGCTGATGGCCGCCATGGAGGAGCCCGCTATTTTGAGGTTGCGGAACGCGGATCGCCTACACATGCCCTACTTCAACATTCAACATCAAAGTAGGGCGCTATTCCCATCTCCTGATGGGGATAGCGACTTCAATGTCTCGCCGTCTTACATCGATTTCAACTTCGAAATAGCGCTTGCCACATATAGGCCTGGCAGGCGCTATTTCAAAGTTGGCATGGCTACTTCGAAGTAGCTGGCTTGTGTAGACGCAGCTTGAATGTCTCAAATGTATTAAATATGTACACATTAAACAGTGTTCCAACGACTACTAATTTAGCAGATCATGGTTTTATTTTCTTAATTAATTTATTTTTTTAATGGATGAGTTTATGTCAGACTGTTCTATGCATAATTATTTGCCCTGGCATATCCAACTGCTAAGCATAAAAGTGGAGTGGAGTTACGGGTTTTTCCATTCCCCACAATTTTTTCCCATCAGTACTCACAGACAATACTGTTTGGGCAAGTATATTGACATCAAACACTAGTATGATAAAATGTATCTAGCTATCCAGGTATTCCAGCTGTCAAATTATAGCAAGCATTTGTCTGTCCCTGTATCTCTGTGAGCTTTTTGTGTTATACTGTAGACACTTGCTCTTCCGTTTGGCACCGCTCTTTTGATACTTGGCCAGAAACAAATACATCAAGTCACAGACTCATCGGCAACTTTTTTTTAAAAAAAATCTCGTGTAGTTTAAAAATAATAATCCAATGTCATGGGCATACTGTTTATGTTACACTGAATGTATGTTAGTTAGCATACTGGTAACATCAGATGTTTAATACTAAATGTCTCATAATGGGCTCTGAGTGGTGATGTTAACATATTCCAAGCTATTTCTTTTTAGAGCTAAAATTCTATTACACTAGACCCTCAATTTACACAAGGGTTCCATTCCCACAAACCCTCTCGTAACGTGAATTTCGTGTAAGTAGGGGGTGCCTTTTTCCCTGGCGGGAAGCAGCAAAAAGGTAATTCCTGGGGTGGGTGCCGCTGGGGAGGGTTAAGCCTGGTGGTGGGTTGGAGCTGTGGGAGGGGGGCAGGGGAGTTCAGCCAGGGGAGGGTTAGGGCTGCAGAGGGTGGAGTTGAGCCAGAGCTGCATGTGCGTGGGGGAGGGAGGGCAGTTGAACCTGGGTGGGTCTGCGGTTGAACCAGGGCTGTGTGTATGTGTGAGCCAGAGCCACGTGTGGGGGTGGTGAGCCAGAGCCCTGCTCCAGTGGTGAGCCAGCTACAGAGGAGTTTGAACCGGGGCCAGGGGGGTTTGAACTGGGGTGGGAGGATGCAACCGGAGCTGTGCATGGGGGAGGGGGGATTGAAACAGGGTTGGGGGAGAAGGGGTTGAACCAGAGCAGCATGCAGAGGGTTTGAACCAGGGGTGGGGGCGGGTTGAGCTGGAGTCACACATAAGGGGTGGTAAGCTGGAGCCAGAGCTGGGCATGGGGGTGAGCCAGAGCCCTGTGTGGTGAGCAGGGCTGGGGGGATGGGCATTGAGCTGGGGCTGTGTGGGGCTAGGGGCAGGGGGGGCATTGAGCCAGGTCTGGAGGGAGCAAGATTTTGAGTTGCAATTAACTCGTGTTAATGAGAGTTAATCGCAACACAAAATTGCGCATTTCGAGGGTTTACTGTATTTATATATCACCTTTGTATTCAACTATATAAAGAGAAAGTCACTGGGCTCATTGTTCCTCCTACTTATCTTGCAACTTCATTCCCACCACTCTGCCCTGTTCTGAGTGTGGAAACATTACTCCTGGGAAGGTTAGAGGCACTGGAGGAGTTTAGTTTCAGCACTGTACAGCTTCAGCTATCCAACCCCCTTTTACCAAGATTACCTTAAGATTTCAAATGACCTCACAAACCAGCAGCTAACAGGGCTTCCATATGCTTAGAATCTTGGTGCTTCTTTTTGTGGAGTACGGTAAACCCGTGATTTTACAGACCCCAGTTTAGCAGACTTCGGGAACAAGAGACATCCCCCTATTGTTCCTGAAATCTGCAGGGGTCAGTAAAATCCTAAATCCCTCCACCCCAGCCCTCCAACCCCCCAAAAATGGTTAAGGAACTTAACTCTGACATGGGCAGGAAGAGCTGCCACCTCCGCCATCAGAGCTGCCATGCAGTATGCGAGCAGATGGCACTTGCACCTCACCCCTAATGGGAGAAGCGTATGGTGGCTCCAGCAGCAGCTCCTCCAGCGGCGGCTCCTCGAGGCAGCTGGATCCAGCGTGGCTGGCAACTTGCTGCCTGTGGCTAGAGACACCCTGCTGCATGCGCCTGGAGCAGTCCGGCTGCGCGCAGCAAGGTGCTTCCAGCCACGCACGACGGGGTCGCTCTATTTGCACACTGTGAGGCACTTCCAGCCATGCACCACAGGGCCACTCCAGCCATGCCAGTGGGGTGCCTCGAGCCACATGCAGTGAGGTGCTTCCATCCCCTTGGGTCCAGCAGCTCCTCCAGCAGCAGCTCTGGTAAGTCAGGGATTTTTTTTGGGGGGGTGGGGCGGGGGGTGGCTGGGAGATGGAGGAGCCTGGTGGTGGCAGAAAACCCTCACATTTAACGATTCTTTGGGAACAAGAGATAACCCTCTCCCCCGGCTGGTTAAATCGAGGGTTTCCTGTACTGGCTATTCCTTTCATCTGTTTACACCGAGTTTCATGTTTTGCCAAATTGAGAACCCAATAACACAACCTTACTGCTTTCCTCAACTAAAGAAGAAACCACTAGAGAACATATTTTGAAACATGCTTTAGTAGTAATAAACTATTTTAAAAACATTAGAACTACTGCATTAACAACATGAAATTAAGACTGGGGATGGGATACACAGCTTGTTATTTCTAGGGCAAAGGTTAAAATGTGGTCCAAGTCAGATCCAAATTATAATAATCTGAAGATTGTTCAGGGGCCTGTCACAATTAAGTTCTTGGACTCAGTCTAGTTCCTACAGGTCTACAAACCACATTATAATTAGCACCCTTCTGGCCAGTCTTAGCATGCCTCCTCCATATGCAAAACCCCAAGAGGATCCACTCTTTCAGCTCTGGTTTGCAGATTCAGATGTACAGTGGTAAAGACCACAACTAGCAGTGCAGGACCAGATGCAGTGGCCTCATCAGAAGGGCACAATATCCAACACCAGTAGGAGGACACCAGGGTTGGGTGGGGGGTGTCACTAGAGGATACAAGTCAAATATAAAAAGGGGATATTGTCTTTTTTTTAAACACACGATCATTATCACAAAAAAACAGGACCTTTTAAAGCATGCAAGACTCAGATTGTACCTTGTCCCCTTCAGCTCTCAAGAGCTAATATGTGCAGAAATAAAATGACTCATCTTACTATTGCATATTTATAGCAAGTCACTTCTCTGACCATCACCACACTTCAGAGGAAGTAATTTATAGTGTTACAAAGGCTTTCTTCTAAGGCAAGCTGAACAGCCTAGCATATAACTAACAAGCATTTTATTTATAAGTAGAACAGTGAAAAATTTCCCTGTAGGAATGTTATGTGCCAACAAGAAAGAAATGCTATGATAATCCCATTTTCAGATTAAGAAATCTAACTAGCATCTCCTCTGTCTGAATGCAATACCAACAGAAAATAACCCGTATATATTACAAAGGTGGAGAATGCAAGTTACAACTAGCCAGTGTGGAAGTATAACATTGTATAAGTATACCGTTGTATAAGGGGACATGCTGGATACATTGTATATGAGAGGGCATGCCAAAACATGTTACAAAGTATCTGAGGGAGCACACGTAGGGACAGTTAGCTTTTGAATGGAGAAGCAATTAAGATGGAGCCAGCGCGTCTAAGAAGCAGGCATCAGAATGGAAGGTGTGAAGGGCAATTAGTTAAGTTAACTGGAAGCTGTTAAAGGAGATTGTTAAAGGTGGCAGGTAATTGAAGATACATGACTGGTCTCAGGGATCTCGAAGGGTGGTGACTAAACTCTTTTTCTTCTTTTGTCTGTAACTTGTTCTCCAAAAAACTGTATAAATTAAGAGACACAAGCCCCACTCGGGGGGCTCACTTCTGAATGTATTAGCAGAGCGGCTTTGCTAATAAAACAGAGTGGTCTGATAAATTGTGAGTCTGAGTCTAACTTTGACACCAGCCATGCTCCTTTAGTGCAAAGGGCTTTTTTTTTTTTTTAATTTATATCCGTATTTCAAGAGACCTGTGGAGGGACTCTTTTCATAAACACAAATCAAAGGCGCACGAATATGGACGAGATTATTGACTGCATTTATATCATCAGTCCAACTCCATACACCAAAAAAAACCCCAGGAGTGTGGTTTCAGCCAGTTACGTCAATATATGCACACTGCCTGTGAGTCAAATGTGTCAGTCAGCTTAGATTCTTCCATTCACCTCTAACAAAGCTCTGCTTCTCTCTCACCTTCCCAAAAGCTCCATGTTTTCTGTTTCCCAGCATCACTCCAGCTGGAGACTTTGAGATTCCATACCCTCTCTTCTATAATTCCTCATATTCTCCAACACATCTGCTTAGAATCTCTCAATCTTCCCTGCCTGTACAAATCTCTTACAGGCAGCCCCTCTGAACTTCACTAACTCCAGATCTGAACAAGCAGGTCTGCCCCACAAAAGTTCATCACCTAATAAATTATTTTGTTAGTCTTTACAGTGCTACATGCCTGCTGGTTTGTTTTATGATAATATACGATAATCAATGGACACTGAAAATTTATCCTACCTAGCACAGACCTTAATGGGCCACGTTCCAGGAGAACTGAAGAGGCGTCTTTAGCCTACTGAACTCAATAAATACTGCATTACAGTTATGTTCAAACATACTTTTAAAAAGTGAATGACTAAGAAGTAATAAACTCGTAGATTCCAAGACCATAAGAAAGCACTGTGACCAGCTGGTCTGACCTCCTCTATAACATTGGTCATAACCTCCCCACCACACCCAAATTCCTAGAGCACAACTTCAAGAAAAACAACCTTCTTGATTTTAAAATATGACCCCAATGAATAATTCCAATGATTACTTGAGAATTTACATTTAATTTTCCATCTGAACTCATCTAGCTTTCACTATATTCAATAATATTAAGCCTCTCTCTGCTATACTACACTGCTTGTTATTAAATATTTCTTTTCAAGATACTTATGATCTATCATCCAATCACCCCTTAAACCCTTTTTTTGTTATGCTAAATAGAATCAGCTCCTTGATATTAAAAAGCAAATCTTTTAATCCTTTAATCATTCTGGTATCTCTTCTAAGAAGCCTCCCCCATTTACCAACATCTTTCTTGAAATGCATACATAAAAACTAGGCAGAGTATTTCAACAGTGGTTACATCAGTGCCAAACGAAGAGGTAAAGAAGCCTCTCTACTTACACTCAAGATTCCTGATTATCCACCAGAGAACCACAGAACACTAAAACTGGAAGGAACCTCAAGAGGTCAAGTCCAGTCTCCTACATTCATGGCATGACCAAGCACTCTACCACCCCTGAAAGGTGTTTGTCTAACCTGCTCTTAAATATCTCCAATGATGGAGATTCCAAAACATCTCTAGACAATTTATACCTCTGCTTAACAACCCTGACAGGAGGTTTTTCCCAGTGTCCAGCCTAAATGACCCTTGCTGCAATTTAAGCCCTTTGTATTTTGTTCTGTCAGAGGTTAAGGAGAATAGGTTTTCTCCTTCCTCTCAACCTTTTATGTACTTGAAAGGCGCTATCATGTCCCCTCCCAGTCTTCTCTTTTCTGGATTGGGCTGCCTGGGCCCCTGCCGGTCCTGACATTCCATGGACCCCAGAGAAACCTGCCAGCTAGAGCAGCCAGCCAGACCCGGAGGGACGATCAGAGTACCCACCGCAGCCTGCACCCCGAGTCAGTCTGAGACACCGGGAGAACCAGCCTCAGCCTGCACCCTGAGCCAGCCTGAGCTAGCAGAACTGAGAGGCTGTGCAGGCCTGGATCAGGCCACCCAGACCCCAGCCGTACCTGATACCCTGCAAGCACAGAGGAGTCAGGTAGGCTTTGGGCATGTGCCGGTGGGAGAGACTGGGAGTGGCCCAAGGCATAGAGCAGATCATTAAAGGTGCTCGGGCGCGTGTTGTGGTCTGGATTCCCTGCTGGCCCACTCAGCAGATTGTACTGCTGCGACCAGGGCCCCTGGGCTGGGATGTGGTGGAGTGGGTGGGCATGTGTCCCCCCTGCCACCCACTTGTCGGATGCCAGTCTGCCCCCTCTCGGCCAGCATGGGCAGAGGAACTGTTATGTGTGTTTGCTGCCCTGCCCTGAGCTAGGGCCTGGGTTGCGGTGAGACTGCTTGTTTTTTGCCCTGGCCTGAGTTAGGCAGTGGGGAGAAACAGCCGCCCACTGACCCGGAAGGGGAGCGGCCCTTGTGGGAGCCTGAACCAGCTACACAATACTATTTACTGCAGATCGTTTTTGCAACTTGTTCATATAATTTTGAATTATAATCCTATCATCCAATGCACTTGCAACCCTTCCCAGTGACATATCATCTGCAAACTGTATTGGCAATCCCTGGCATGTGTGTCAAGAGTGGAAGTGAGTCAATTTTCACTGGTATGCAGGAAGCTCGGCCCGCTCACCACCCCCCTGCAGCCTGGAGCTCGCTCAGTCTCAGGTAGTTCTGTGCAGGAAAATGCAAAGGAGTGAGCACAAAGTGCTTAGCCAGGCTTGAAGACAATTAAAGCTTAATTGTCTTCCAAACTGGTCCAGCACTTTGTGCATGCTCCCTTGGATTTTCCTGCACAAAGCTGAGGCTTTTGCAGCAGCCCCCACAGCTGGCTTCACCTTTGCTCCAGCAGCTGCAGCAGAAACGTGGAGGAAGATTCTTCTGCTGTTTTAAGAGCAGTCTATGCAGTTCCCTGCTGTGCTTTCACAGGTTAACAGTGGCTGTTATCAGGCAGATAGAGGAATTTGCTCCCCATCCCCGCTTTCTCCCTTGGGCAAATCTGTTCTGAAGAGAGCAGAACAATTCAGCGAGAAGGGAAGTACTAACTACCCTTGGGAGAGGGGGTTTCTGGTAAATTTGCCTGCTGTAACATTTAAGGTTGATCAAACAAGGAGTTGGGGCGGGGGTTGAACTAAAGAAAGGACAACAAGAAGTCCTGTGGCACCTTATAGACTAATAGATATTTCGGAGCATAAGCTTTCGTGGGCAAAGACCCACTTAGTCAGATGCATGCTTATGTTCCAAAATATCTGTTGGTCTATAAGGTGCCACAGGACTTCTTGTTTTTGAAGATACAGACTAATGCGGCTACCTCTCTGATAAAGAAAGGACTTCATTCTCTGTCAAACCTGGAGTTGTCCAGCATTAAGAAACCATTGCTTATCTGAGTGCTGTTGTGTAAGGCAAACATCTCTGTTTATTTCAATGGAGCTCATTTTCTGAGTTAAGACTGCGCTTGTACAAGGGTTGACAGGATCAGGCTTTGAACTTGTAATGACTTTTTCCCATCAGCTTCAGAATGCAGGATTTTGTTGGCAACCTAAGAACTTCTCTCTTGCTCTCTACTCAATGTTTAAGTCTCACAGCCAACAAGCCAGATAGGGACATTAAAAATGCCAGGCATACAGTTTGGTTCAGGGGCTGTCAGGACTCTAACTGTACATTTTTTTCCAGCACCCCTGCAAGACTCAGCTGCTCCCCACTCTTAGTACTAACCAAGAGGTGCCCCCCATTCAAGGGTTGCTCCTCCCTTCCATTTGCTCCCCAACCTTCAGCTGCTTCCACCTATAAGTGGGCCTCAGGCTTCCACCATGTGCCCAATGCAGAAGCTTCCTTCCAGTGGCATTGTCCCTGGGAAGGGCAAGGCTGACCAGCCAGCTAGCTGATGTTGCAGAGATGCAGGCATTCAATGTTCTTCTGGCCCTGCCTGGGAACAGGGACTGTGGGGATAAAAGAGTTCTCACAGTGATGACATTTTTGTAAACCCCTACGACAAACAGGAAGGATGATATCCCTTGGGTTCAAAGACAAATCTCAGCTTATTTTGTAAGAAATGAAACATGTCTCCTTCTCAGCCATAGTTTCACCCTGTTAACAGTTCTGCTCTGCCTTCCAAGTTATAATGATGTATTTTTAGCCTTTAGCTCTGCATCTTCATTTATTAATGAAGCTGTTGAAAGTAGGACTATCAGTGACTTTAAAAAGTATCACCAGCACTCAGACTGTACATGGAGATCAAAGGGTCAAATTTCAAAAACACTTCCTCAGAAATGTTTCTGACCCCTGCTCTATGCAATTATATAAATTACTGGTGAAGATATTGAAAAGAACTGGTCTAAAACTGATCGCTGCAGAACCTCACTTCCAGCATGAGTATAAATCGTTGATAACTTCTCTTTGGCAATGGTTATCCAACCTGTTATACGTCCCACTCAGGCCCATCTAGGTTGTATTTTCCTAATTTATTGGTAAGAAGGTGATGCAACATAGTATCAGATGCTTTACTGAAGACTAGGTATACCACATCTACCACTTCCCATTTATTTACAAGGCTTATTATCATAGCAAAGAAAACTATCAGACTGGTTTGACATGATTTCTTCATAAATCCATGCTGACTGTTCATCATCATCATCAACAATGGGCTCACCACTTGTTGGTGTCTGATGCCCCTCTCACCATTTCCTTCCATCTTTCCCTCTCCAGTGCAGAGTGGCTGAGTTTCTGTAGACTAGCTCTGCACCAAGCTACTATATCATCTACCCATTCTCTGTGGGGTGTGCCTCTCCTATCTGAACCATCCATTATGCCGAATACTACCATGGTCTTGATTTTTCATTCATCGTTCGTTCTGCAAACATACCCAAATAGCTGTAACTTGCATTGTATAATCTGCCACAGCAGGTTCTCTTTCGGCTGTATCTTCCCATATAATTCCTCATTGGTGACCTTCTGCATCTGTCCTATTCTCAGGATCTTTCTGTAACAATTCCTCTCAAATGCCAATATACTTCTCTTTTCTTACATCTGTACAACATGCTACTGAATACACACATTGTCAAGATGCTCACCTTCATTCCTAAGCTAATGGCTTTGCTCTTCCAGATCTTATCCATCACCTTCAAACACACTAGTCTATAAGGTGCCACAGGACCCTTCGTTGCTACTCTTGGTTTTGTTGTTCTAGTTGCAATTTCCTTCTTACAGTCTAGATCATATGTTACGTTGCTCCCCCATATGTGAACTTCTCTACATTCTCTAGTTCAATCCCATCTACACTGCCCTTCCTTGGGATTTCCATATCTCCAAATAACATTGTTTTTGTGTTACTGATGTTCGTAATCAGTCCATACAGCTTCCCTTCCTTCTTTAGCACCTGCACGGTATTTACTAGCTTCTCCTCATCTTCCTCAATGATAACTGTTTCATCCACGAACCTCAAGTTAATTCTTATCTCGCGCAAAGATATCCCTTCTATCTCTTCCTTAATCTTGTCCATCAGTCCCTCTAAATGCATGATGAAGATACTCAGTGATATCAGATCTCCTTGTCTAGTACCTCTACTCATTCTCAGCCAGCTTACCAACTCTCTGCACGTTCTCACCACTGACTCTGCATTGTCACTGATAGCCTTCAACAGCTGTATCAGTCTGCTATCTACTCCCTACAACTCCAACACCACCCAAGTCACTTTCTGATCTATACTGCCAAATGCTTTCTGAAAATCAATGAAGCAAGTGTAGATGTTCTTGTTCTTTTGTCGAGCTTTCTCTGTTATCAATCTTAGTGTCAATATCTGCTGTATGGTACTTCTATCTTTCCTAAATCCTGCTTGCTCATCCGCTAGATGTTCTTCTATCTGCAACCTCAGTCTCTCCATCAGTATCATCAGCAGCACCTTGCTTAAATGATTCCTTAGTGCAAGAACTACAGAACAATTGCCCTCCAATGCACTTCCTTCTTGTGCATTGTTACTAGCACAGATCTTGTCCATTCCTTAGGTGCCTTCCGTGCTTTCCATGCTATGTTACATAGTTGGTGTATTTCCTGAATCATACTTTCTCTGCCATATTTAACCATCTGTCCCATGATCTTCTCATTTCCAGGGCTCTTGCTGTTGTTCTTTAGTTGTTTCACTGCTCTTTCTCCTTCGAAATAGTGGTCTCGCTCTCGATGCTCGGTGGAGATATCTCTTTTCAGTTCTTTGATCAGTCTCTCTGAGACACTTGGGTCCAAATGTGCTTTGTATAAATCGGTACAATATCTCATCCATCACTGCACAATCTCCTTGTTCACGAGCACCTTTGTCTTCTCGTCTTTGATCGCCATCTGCTTTGACTGCCACTTCCAATAATATTCTTAATCATCTTATACAACTTCCTGGTCTTATATTCGCCATAATATCTCTCTATAGCTGTGTCTACACGTGCACGCTACTTCGAAGTAGCGTCACTAACTTCGAAATAGCGCCCGTCGCGGCTACACGCGTCGGGCGCTATTTCGAAGTTAACTTCGACGTTAGGCGGCGAGACGCCGAAGTCGCTAACCTCATGAGGGGATAGGAATAGCGCCCTACTTCGACGTTCGACATCGAAGTAGGGACCGTGTAGACAATCCGCGTCCCGCAACGTCGAAATTGCCGGGTCCTCCATGGCAGCCATCAGCTGGGGGGTTGAGAGATGCTCTCTCTCCAGCCCCTGCGGGGCTCTATGGTCACCGTGGGCAGCAGCCCTTAGCCCAGGGCTTCTGGCTGCTGCTGCGGCAGCTGGGGATCCATGCTGCAGGCACAGGGTCTGCAACCAGTTGTCGGCTCTGTGTGTCTTGTGTTGTTTAGTGCAACTGTGTCTGGGAGGGGCCCTTTAAGGGAGCGGCTTGCTATTGAGTCCGCCCTGTGACCCTGTCTGCAGCTGTGCCTGGCACCCTTATTTCGATGTGTGCTACTTTGGCGTGTAGACGTACCCTCGCAGCGCC
Organism: Carettochelys insculpta; assembly: GCF_033958435.1. Taxonomy (NCBI): domain Eukaryota; kingdom Metazoa; phylum Chordata; order Testudines; family Carettochelyidae; genus Carettochelys; species Carettochelys insculpta. Next base: position 178,584,409 of record NC_134139.1, on the reverse strand, counting down.
TATTTTGATGTGGTGCCGTGCAACGTCGAAGCTGAACATCGACGTTGCCAGCCCTGGAGGACGTGTAGACGTTATTCATCGAAATAGCCTATTTCGATGTTGGCTTCATGTGTAGACGTAGCCTATATCTTCACACTGCTCCTCTAACCACACTGCCTTATCCTTTCTGGATGTTTTCTTATCTCACTGCATTTCATCCTATATTGCTGTTCCACCCTCTCAGACACATCCCTTCTGATCTTCAATGTTCTCTTCTCTCGGACCAACTTCAGTGTCTCCTGCATAATCCACTTCTTCTTGATCTTCTCTCCTTCTGGAACAGTCTGCTCAATTGCCTCTTCTATCACCTTGGCTATCCCTTCGACTCTCTTATCTCGTTTTTTCTCTGTGGCCACATTCCTAATCTTCCCTTTGAGCGCTGCTCTGTACACATTCCCTATTTCCTCCTCACCTAGCCTCACCACACCTCTTCTTTCCTTAAACTGTGCTTTACACTTTCTCTTGAGTTTCATCTTGATGTTTGCGATCACGAGACTGCGGTCCAAATCTATATCCGTTCCTGGGAAAGTTCGGCACTGCTGTACTGATGTTACTGTTCGGCACTGCTGTACTGATGCTGACTGTTACTTATCACCTTATTACTGCAGTGTCCAGTATGCTCACCGTTCACTACATGTGGTGAACAGGACACCATGGTGTGCTGAAATGTGGCTTGTCACAGCTGCACACATGGAGCGCCCTCCATCCACTCTGTGCACCGCCAAGCATGTGACAGCAGCAGCAGAGATGGCTCTTCCTGCAGCTCCTACAGCTAGGTGAGGATGAAGCCCGAGATGGTTCCTGCCGCCCAAGCACTGCTCCTGCTGTCCTGGCATGGCTGGGGCCTGACGCAGATCCTGCTGTCCCAGCATGAGCTCAGAGGCCCTGGCCCCAAGCAGCACAGCTCCTGAAACCCCAGTGGCCCTGGCTCTATCAGCAGCAGCTCCAGAATATACAGTTAGAGCAGGGGGTGTGAGGGTGGGCTAGGGGTGCCTGTCTCTGGGGAAGGGGAAGTGTATTCGTGAGAAAGGGGGCTGTGGTGAATATGTAAGGATCATAACCACAAGTGTGGTGATCACTGAATTATTATTGAACTCCACTGACTTATTATCTTCCATAAGTTTGCAAATGGATTCTTGATCATTTGCTCTATTTTTCCTAGCACAGAAGTTAATCTGACTGGTCTCTAGTTTACCGCACTGCCCTTATGTCCCTTCATATAGATGTATACTGTATTTTCCCTTTTCCACTTGTCTGATATCATTCTCTCTTCCATGACTGGAGGGGGGAAAAATATTCTCCTTAATTTCTGATGACAGGACAAGAAACAATGGAGGTTTAAGTTGGCCTTCAGAAAAACTTCCTATCAGTGTAGTTAAGCACTGGTATGAACTGCCCATGAAAGTTGTGAAATCTCCCTCACTGGAGATATGTAAAAACAGGTGGGGATAACCTAGATGGTTTTTGATCCTGCTATGAGGTCAGGGGACTGGACTTCATGATTTTTCAAAGTCCTTTCTAGTTCTAGTACTTCATGATTCTATAGCTAATAGCTCAGATACCTCCTCAGGTCCTTGAGTACTCTAGAACTGCATTAATTTGTCTCTTCACAGCCTAAGTCTGTGAACTCATGTTCAGCTGATTAACCACAAGTATCCCCAATTTTTTTCCAGAGTCACTGCTTCTCAGAACAGAGCCTTCCCACCTGTAAATACGGTCTACATTCTTTGTTCCTAAACCTATGCAGTTAGTCATATTAAAACACATAAAGCAAGAACTACAGTTCATCAAATGAAATTAATAGCCAACAAATTTAAAATAAAAAAAAAATTCACACAACATACAAGCAACCTAGGGAACATTGTCTGAGAGAATGTTGTGAAAGCCAAGACCAGAAAAGGGTTAAAAAAAAGTACTATATCCAGTAATGGATGATAGGTCCATCAATGGCTATTAGCCAGGATGGCCAGGAATGGTATCTGTTAGCCTCCCTCTACCAGAAGCTGGGAATGGTCAATAGAGGATGGATCATCTGATGATCAACTGGTCTGCGGCTTCTGAAGCACCTGGCATTGGCCACTGTTGGAAAACAGGACACTAGGCTACATAGTTCTTTGTTCTGATTCAACAACTGTTCCTAAGTTCTTCTGTATATGTAAAAATATTATTGGCTTACACCCAGTTCAGCAAGTGACGTGAACAGCTCTGTATCACTGAACTGTTTTCTTCATTATTTACCATTCCCTCACTTTCTTGGTATCATTGGAAAACTACCATTGATGATTTTATGCTTCTGTGTATGTCATCAACAAAGATGCTAAGTAGAGAGGGCCAAGAAGTAAGCTTGCCACACATCCAGTAATCAACTGGAATGCCCAGTCAAAAAGGGTCTCTGATGGCTCTGGTTGCCACTGCTGACCAGGCTATTAACAGTCCAGTTGGTGGTGGAGCAGAGCCCTGGGTTTAAGCATGGGAAGTGTGAGCAATGGAGGATGGGGGATGGTGTGCATGGGTGTGGCTTCAAGGTATAGGCAAGATAGAAGGAAGAGCAAGTGTGTTCTGTTTTCTGAAGGTAGAACATTTGCAACCTTATTAACCACTGATACCTGTGGAACTTCACTAGAACCACACCTATTTGATCATTATTCCCCATTTACACCTTTATTTTGGGACCTACCAGTTAGCTTAGCTGATTTAATGTGTGCCATGTTAATGTTACATCATTCTCCTAAATGAATTAACAATTTCTACTCTCTAGTATCCTATCACTAGTTGTGCTCTTGTTGCTTTCTAGTTTTATTGCTACTCCCTTGGAAGCAGAGACGTCAACAATGTAAAGAGAAATCAAGAAGTCATTGTGTCTTAAGGTTAGTACCTGAACTTATAAGTATTCTAGAATTTGAAAACACGTTATGTATTTAAAAAAATAAAAACTATCAGGCAAGTGAACACACAAGCAAAATTAATTTTCAGTGACTAATTGAGAGGAAGTTGTGCTGTAACTCAAGTTTTGGGAAGTTGCACATAAGGGAAAATGATTACAACAACAGATGTTCACTATGAATGTTCAAAAAGAACTTAAATATATAATAGGAACAATACACAACATTTCCATTAGCTCATTCATGAAATGGGTTACAGTCTCTCTCTCTCACTCTCTGAAAGCTCTAATTTAACCTAATCAAGCAACCGGATTTGATTTCCATCAAAAAGAACAAATAGTTCATTTTAAACTTTGAGTTGCACTAATACATCTTCTCTCCCCATTAAAAGCCCAATACATTTTTGTGCAATTCACAGAACACAAAGGAAAAAAGAAACAAGTTTTGTATACAGATAAAACAAATACTTTTGAAAGAAAAATCCAGTTTCTTGAAATCCACATAGAAATCATGCAAAGTACCATTTATAAACATACTAAAACACTTACTCTCCTAGACTTCGGTCACAAAAGGTAAGTGCATTTCAGGAGAGGGAAAAAAAGAAGATCTGTTACAGTACAAGAAATTACATTGTAATGAACTAGTCTAAATAACAGTTTGTTGTACAGTAAGTTAATATCAAAACTAATTGGCTTTCCAGTGCTTAATGTTTTTCAGATAACTATATTACTTTTAGTACCCCACAGGAAGTGGTATATCTATGAACACAGATTTTCACATTAAGAGAATGATGCACTGTGAAATTAGCAGAACATTTTGTTCTAAAGCTGTTTTTACATGTATATTTTTAAACTTAACAAAATACTCAACAACACAGACCTAAAAATGTGTATTGGTATCACAGCCTTATTTTTACTTCTAAGTGCATACCAATTTGTTTTACCTCCCCCCCCCCCGCCGTTTGTAACAATGTGTTCATCATATGCTTTTGGCACTTTAATACAAATACTAACAAGGAGAAAAAGACAGACTCGGAGAAATTACCTCCTGAATAACAATGAAACCCAGTTCGACTCAGGCCATCTTTTTCAAGCAACAGCCTTAGTTAAAACCAAACCTCGTTGCAAGTTGTACTGAAGAACAAAAATCTCTGATGCAAGAGACAGATTCCAGAGCCAAGGTACTCCCTATCTCTACTAGCTTATTACTTGCCTCTTGCTCCCCAGAACTTAATGTGAGGACTGTTACCAGTGTCCTCCAGTTGGTCACACATATGTTACTATGGCCTGGACCCAAGTCATGTAGAAGTTTACACATTAAGGTCAACATCTTCAATTGCATCTGGATAAAAACTGAGATTGTCTAAGGAACAGAGGTATACTGGGTACCATTTACACATAACGGGCACCATACTGGAAAAGAAGCAGGTATATTACACATTAGCCGAGCTTTTCAATGGAGTGTTAAAGAACAGTGCAAAACACAGCAAACGGCAGTAGTGGGTATGAAAGTGAAAATAGGTATTTCGTGAGAAAAGCCTTTCCAGCATATATTGGGAAAAGCATTCAACTGCCACTGCTACTGCCACTGTGAAGCCTGGCTATAGATCAAGGATCCAAAAGGACCTCAGAATAAAATGAACAAATAATGCCTTTAAAGGGCTAACAACTATCTTCTCCAGTATGCAAGCACCACTTCCCCCTTCTCTGGAATGAGATTCAGTGAACTATCTCCCAAGAGAATTCTACCTTGGGAATGGGGTGGAAAGTATTTAACCAGACCATTCATATCTAATGAAAAAGAAGTTCACATCTGTGAGCCACTACAGTACTGTTCAAAGCGTCTTCCCATTTTCACTAATGGCAGGCTCAGATACACTTTAAATGAGGCATGACTGCATAAAACTGTAGAAACCCAAATAAGAAAGCAGTCTTGACAGCTGAGTAACTCCCTAAAACTTTTCTCTTAGAGCTCTCCAAGAGCAAGAAGTTTAAAGATGTATGTTGGTATCATCTCACAGGCAATAGTATCCAGTATTGCGGAATGGTTTATGAGCATGACTCACAGATTCTAAGGCCAGGAGGGACCACTTTGAACATCTCCTTTTACTTCCCGCATGACACAGGCCATAAAACTTCCCTACATAAGTTCCTTTTTGAACTAGAGGACATATTTTCGAAGAACATCCAATCTTGATTTTAAAAATTTGCCAGTTGTGGAATAATCTATTTCAGTCCTTGGTAAACTGCTCCAACAATTAACTATCATTTAGCCAGGACTGGAACCAGGGGCAGCACAGCCTCTGTACTAAGCCCAATGTAAGGTCAAACAAAGAGGCCTAGGAAGATACTAGTTATTTCACAATTCATGCAATAATCTCTCCCCTAAAGAGAAGCTAACAGGCAAAATGTTATTCTTGTCATTTCGTTTATGCCCCCTGTGATTGACAGAAATTTCCTGCATATCATTGATAGACCTTTTTGAATTAAGCTTAATTATCTTTAAGGTCCAATATTTTAAATGAATGGTTTATGTATAACCATGTTGTATTGCATGGGGAAGGGCTGCCACAGCTAATTCAGGTACTAAAAATGGTAGATGCTGAGTAAGGCAAATCAGCCATATTGTAAGCCCCTCTCCTGGAGATGTTGCTAGAGGTTTTTCGTTTGTTTGTTTGTTTTTTAAACCTGCTTTAGGATCCTGCATAAATTGCAGCACTCTGGATGGAGATACTCAGAGGTGAGGGAAGGGAAATGTGAAACTGAACATTTCACCTTTCTCAATTAGCATTAAAAAGGTTCAGATACCATCAGAGTGCTTTAGTTTGCAGAGAACAGATGGTAATTTTAGGCCAGTTCTTTATATGCAGGTGGGGAGCCTACAGCCTGTGGTCCAGATCTGGACAGTGACTTGCCTGGATCCAGGCCACGAAAGGCAGGGCTCCCCTCGAGTACCCAGCCTGCTGCAGGGTCGGGGGATGGGGAGGCCTTAGCCTTGGAGGCCAGAGTGAGGCAATCTGGGCCTGGATCCAGCCCACAGCATCTGCATGGTGGAGGGAAGAAGTGGTTCCATGCACTGCTGCTCCCTCACCCACAAAACGGGGGAACATCAGCAGCCTAAGTGACAGACAAAACCGACTGCCGAGACAGTTGCCACTTTCATGGGGAGGAGTAGAAGATACTATGCTAACACAAACCTAAAAGATCAACCTAGCAGAGGAGACCAGAAATTTAATAAGAATAGCCAGATGTAGGCTTCGTGTGTGTCAGAGTGGAGGAGATCAGAAGAAAGAAGACAAGAGATCAGAAAGAAGCTAAAGGAAAAAGATTGCAAGCAGCTCAGCATACTTGACCAAGGAGAAGGACTCTAGATGATTCACAGGGATTGCTGAGATGGTGATTTTTGAGAAATAACTAAGCATGACTGTAAAAAGAATTGAATGCCTGCTCCTGAGTGTGGTCCATCCCACCCATTCTGTGGTTAGCCAGCACTCACAGAACATCAGTGTTAGGAAGTAGATATTTTCCTTTGATATTGTAATGTTTTCTTATACATGACTATATAGTTCTATGTAATCTGTCACTGCAGATTTAATGTTACACTATAACATACTGAAAGCTCTATATATGCATGTGAAGTTTCTCTGTGTGTACCTTAAGTAGTTGACTGAAGCCATATATAATCTGTGTCCAATTTACTCCATTATGTTGTGAGGTTAATTATTTTTTGTGTTACACTACAATACAGTTTTGTATGAATGCCCACGGGCAGAAGTCAGCAACCAAAATAGCCAGAAGAGCCTTTTTTTTTTAAATTCGGCAAAAAAATCAACAATTCAAGAGCATCAATGCATGTGACTATGAGACGGGCTTTAATAAACAATGTCAGCCCATATTTTTTGTAACCCCTCTTTTAACAACCGTGCACACACAATGATTTGTAATGCAATACATGTTTACTGCAGGATGTTCACAAACTTTTTATATTTTCTATTTCCTCACACTTTACCTGTGTGTTTGTACCACTACCTTCCTGAGTGTCAATCCTACCTATTTTAATTATGCCAAGTTCATTTCACATTTAATTTCACTTGTCTTTCTTAAAATGTGTGTTGTCCTTCACAGCAGGAATGCCACAAGCTTCCTTTTCCTTTTCAAAATCAGGACTTTATTAGCAACAGTATAATACCCCACAATGTACTGCAAATATTAAAGGGGGACTTATCCAACATTATGAGATTATATATGTTTTCCTATTTAGATATGAGTTGTTAATTATTGGATTTTAGATGTTCACCACATATCAAAAATAATCAGGAGGGATTTTTTTTCTTTTTTTACTTTTCAATTACAGCGTTGGGAGCCACAAAGAAGTCCTTATACAGTGACAGGTTACAGACCCCACCTATGGAGAACTTGTATGTCACACTGTAAAACCTCTAAGATTATTGTAGTAGAGGCACTAGACACCTGGGCTTGTCAGGATGACCGAGTGGTCTAAGGTGCCAGACTTAAGAGGAGGCCTGTTGAGTGATCTGGCCTCTGAAGAGGAATGTGGGTTCAAATCCCACTCCTGGCACACCCTAACTTGGGTCCGGAAAAGAACAACAAGAATGATTAAAGGTCTAGAGAACATGACCTATGAAAAAAGGCTGAAACAATTTGGCTTATTTAGTTTGGAAAAGAGAAGATTGAGGGGAGACATGATAGCGGTTTTCAGGTATCTAAAAGGGTGTCATAAGGAGGAGGGAGAAAACTTGTTCTTTTTGGCCTCTGAGGATGGAACAAGAGGCAATGGACTTAAACTGCAGCAAGGGAGGTTTAGGTTGGACATTAGGAAAAAGGTCCTAACTGTCAGGGTGGTCAAACAGTGGAATAAATTGCCAAGGGAGGTTGTGGAATCTCCATTGCTGGAGATATTTAAGAACAGGTTAAACAGACATCTATCAGTGATGGTTTAGACAGTATTTGGTCCTGCCATTGGGCCAGGGGGCTGGACTCGATGGCCTTTCGAGGTCCCTTCCAGTCCTAGTATTCTATGATTCTATGTGTACAAAAAGGTCAATGTGTACCAAGACTGCAACACTGTATTTATTTTATAATCTGTGTAGTCTCTTTTACCATTTAAATATATGATCTTAAAAAGTAGTCTACTTGTACCTCATTACCTATTATAGATTGTATTTTTTTCTCTTTTCCTGTCTTGCTTTACTGAACATACTGTAATTACCTGTTTTTTTCTGAATAAGTAAGTCTTTGTTTTTAAAGAACTACTCCTCCTATGGCAATCCTTTGAGCAAAGGGCTTTCCTTCCAAAGGCTCCTTCACAAAAACTCTCATTGAAAGACTTGAGGATTCCTTCCTTCTAAAAAACTTGTTGGAAGCACCTATCATCATCACCAACAACAAAGATTAATAACTTCACCAAAAACAAAGAATATATTTATACTGCTGGTGGAAATAGCTGTTTGTACTTCCAATACTAACATTAAATTAACATTGCATTTACAATGGATATTTCAAGGTTAAGTCACCTTATATGCTTACCTCTTTCTGCTCAACCTGGAGTGCTGATTTTAAAATATCTCTAAGCTGTATTAGTTGTTTTTTTTCCTCATCCTGTGCTTGCTTAATCTAGAGTACAGTCAGACACAAAAGAGGTTAAAAATTAATGTGTTACTATTTATATTAACACAGTTCTTTACAGCTTGTTACTTAACTAGTTCAGATTGCCTGACAAATGATCAGTAAGAATAAAAATACAGAAGAAATACAATAAGTTCCTCTACTCAGATGCCTGAAAAATTGACTGGTTTGGCTGCTGGTGTGCTGAGACCACTACCTATAGCATACTGTATAATGTCATTCATGCCATATGTCTGTCTCTGTCTGCTTTTGTCTTATATTTAGATTGCAAGTTCTTTGGGGTAGGGACTGTCCTTCTGTTCTGTGTTTGTACCACACCTACTACAATATGGGCTTGTCTACACTAGCTCCCTACTTCAAAGGGAGCATGGTAAGCAGGGTGTTGGGAGTTTATTAATGAAGTGCTGTGGAGCATATGCAGCACTTCATTAAGCAAATTCTCTCCCGCCCCGCGGCAACTTCCAAGTGTTAAACTTCAAAGTGCCGGCTCACGTCTAGCCGCAGCTAACCCACCAGTACTTCGAAGTGCCCAAAATTTTGAGGAGTAAAGGGACTTCGAAGTACCCTGGGTAATTCAAAGTACCGGCGGGTGAGCTGCAGCTAGACTCGAGCCAGCACTTCGCAGTTTAACACTTCAAAGTTGCCGCGGGGTGGAATTTGCTTAATGAAGTGCTGCGTATGCACTGCATTTGTCAGGTATGCACCGCAGCACTTCATTAATAAACTCCCAACACCCTACTTACCATGCTCCCTTCGAAGTAGGGAGCTAGTGTAGACAAGCCCTATGATACTGATCCACGACTAACACTTCTACGCTCTATTGCAATATAAATAACTAAATAGTTTTATAATTGACTCAAACCCTCTACTAAAAAATCTGAGTTAACACGATTTCTTTAACACAAATATTTGAAATAGCAATACGGCAGACTGCTACTTACTGTGTGAAGATCAGTTGACAGTGTTTCAATTGAAGGCTTGAGACTTTCAACCGCTTTCAGTCCATCCTGGAAGAAACTTTAAAAAAATATTTTTTGTTCAGAAAGGAAACAGTATTCTTAGAATTAATTACATATGCTCAAGCTATTTTGTTCTTTTCCTTTAAAACACCTTACCGAAAACTGGTAACTATACAGACACAGAGACTCCATCTACACAGAGGGGATAGCCATATGACAATTTAGGAAAATGCAGTAAACTGCAAGACCACAGGATACATTCATGTCATAGACGTAAGAAAAATTCATCTGCTACCTGCCCACTAACACATGCTGCAGACTCATCTAACATTCCAGCTTTTTGAACACTTTAAAAAACGTGATATCAATTTAAAAATCAACCTGCTCAAAACATTTCCTCTTTCTCACTAAAAATATGCTCTCTCTTCTCCAGCATGTACACACACCACTTCCTTTCTTTGAAGGCCCAGGAAAAGTAAGATTCAGTTTGAGAACACTGACAGTTCTTCCGCACATAAAAACATTGTGAATTTTAAAGTCCAATATCTCAGGATCTGATGAGAGCTTATGACAGAAAGGAGTACCCCACAGATTCTCAAAGGGACCCACACAGTCACTTAGGGCCAAGAATTTGATAAGTATGTGTTCCTTGAGTATGTATGCAAACAGACAATTCTGAAAAACTATGATCACTGTGAACCATATTGGAAAATATTTTCCTGACCTGAGCTCAATGAAATGCATAAAGTAGATGAATGACAAAGATTACTGAAAGTGATTTTTGAGTATTACTAGTAATGTAGATGTTATGCTTTTAAGATGGATGTTTATGGCTCTAAACAGGCGGATAACTCTTAATAATATTAAGTTTATTGCTACACTATCAATCTGGCAACAATAAATACTGTTAAACAACAAGTTCTAGTACCCTGAAGTCAAAAGAGGGCTTATGAGTCACTACTGAAGTTCTCTATTCAGCTAGAGTAAAGCCATTCTCTCAACACACTTTTACCCTTTTGCTTACCCAGTATATTTTTAGAGAGAATGGAACTGAATTAACTCATTGCTACATAAACTCAGAAAAATCTCAAAGCCAGCAAACTGATTATGAAACATGGCAAATGATCATGTGATGATTATTTGGTGCTGACACCTTGCCACACTATATATCTCAATCTAACACCTTAATTCACATTAAGTAATACAGCATCAAACCTCTGATTGATCAATTACAACAAGTCAATATGTCAAAAGTGTACCATGAAACACGTTCCCCTGAGTTTCAGATCTATTTTTATGGCACATAAAAATATTTTTGGAAAAGTTATTGTCACTACAATTTTCTATGAGAATGCAACATATCGTTTCAAGATATTCTATAGCTACTAAGAAATATAAAACTTACTTGCACTGTGCATGAAAATACTTGATCAGATTCTGAAGCAAGTCAACTCCTTTCTTAATCTTGATTTCATTGACTTTCAGCAGGTACTGTTAAAACAGTAATTCACAGAAGCAAAATTAATGCAATATGAAAGATTTAAAAAAGCTAGAAAAACTTAGACCATGTGAAAGAGAAACCTCAGGGCTTCAACTAAACCTCAAACAATTGGCATCAATTTTTCAAGTCTCAGTACACAATATACTTGCTGTTAACTCACCTCTTTGCCCTTTAATTCTTGAAGCCTACTAAAAGTCAGACCACAAGAAGCCTGAGGGAGGCCTAGAGTGCCTTCAAGGAATCATCCTAGCCAAAGTGGCATCTAGATCCACATTCACAGTCAAGCCAGCCATACTGCAAGCCTAAAATACCCCTTTCGGGTCCAAAAATCATGACATAAGAGGGCAAAAAAGCAGTTTTTCACCTGTGGTCTGATTTTTGCATTCCCCTGTCTAACTGCATTGTGTGTGTCACAATTTCAGAGCTCCCAGCTCTCAGAAATTTACAGTGAATATGGTGAAGCTGGATCCTGAGGGAGATCACTTTCTAGAGACTCAACCAATTTCCAGGACCCACTCTTTCAGCATTATACAAACACATAGTAAGAGATGGTCCCTGTCCTGAAGAGCTTATGGTTTAGTGTAGATTATCAGCATAGTTTGATCCTATGACCCTCAAATCCTCCCCAGCTATAGAATTAACTTGTGAGGGAGGATTATCCTTTACATCAATCAACTCCTCCAGAGAAGCACAACACACACATTGTCAGTGCATTACACAAGTATTCCAGATAGAAAAGTAAAACACTCATCACCATCAGTAGTCTTGGTTTCCATTCCTGGCTCTGGGAGCACATTGTGGCTAGCTGTTACAGTCAGCATAACCAAATGTAAAAACTACCCTCTCTGGTCAACCTGCAGGGACAAAACACAGGACTTTTGGATGTTAAAACATGAGCCTCTATCTCATGAGCTAAACAGCCACACCTGAACTCTTGTCCCCACTGAAGTCAAGATTCTAGGTCTCCTAACATGTGAACAGTAGAAACACAAGACTAGACAGGACCTCCTGAGACACTGAACGCTATCTCTCCAGCCACAGGTTACCCCATTTGTAAACATGATAATAGCAGAGTCATAAAACTTTATTTGTAACCTAGCAGCTACAGTATGACATAGATGTACACTGTTACACATAAGCACCTAATCTGATATGTTCTTTCTGAAAGACTCTGGCAGAGCAGATGACAAAACTCAATTACACTAGAAAGCTAAGTTCTATTCCTAGCTCTGACTCAACTGACCTTCTGCAAGCTCTTTGTTATCTTCTCTGTGAAACTGGCAAATGATAGTTATTCCATAAGTTATGAAACCTTGACTAAAAATTAGAGCTATGAAAGGTGCAGAAATATTACTGTATTCAGTGGAAGAGCTAGGACAGAAACCTCCACATTTCTGGGCTTTCAGTTTAATGCACTTTCCTTTAAGCTTCAGGCCACTGTAAGAAGAGGGAGGGGAGGTGTGTTTCTTTCATTTTGCTCTTCCAAAATCATGTGTAGGTGCAGCTTTACAAATCATCAGGAGATTCTGTCGAGTAGGGGGCAAAACCATGTCACCTATGAAGAATTTGTGAGAACTGGTAATGCTGAACTTTACAACCACACATAGAGCACTTCTTGTAACACCTGAGCTGATTCTTCTCTGATAAGGAAGGAAGGAACTCAAAATAAGCAAGAGATGCACATGTACAAAATGCATTGCTTCATTAAAGAAAAATAAATATTTATTGCAAAAGAAAAACAAGCTATAAGAAGGGCTTCTGAAATTCTTTTTGACTTTTAAAGTATGACGAAATTAAAATGAAACCCCACAACCAGAGAATATATCCTATAAAAGAAAAGTCTCCAAGTGGTATAGGTTTACTAAATTTATTTCTTCCTTAACCTATTCAAGATCATAAACCATGGAATATTATTGCTATAGGAATGGTTATGGAATATATTTATTCTTTTCTGCATGACTGAAGGCTCAAGCACAGACATTAGTACTGCACTTTATTGTGCTTGTTCAAATGAAGCACTGAATGGATGAAAGCATCCAACCAGCTTAATACAAGATACATTCAGCTTTTTAAAGGGAAGAGATTCAATGAAGCGCAAAGGCCCAAGGTTGTTCTCATTACACTATCCTTTTTTTCCTAAAATTTCTCCTGTTGCAGCAACATCAGGAATATTATCCTATACAGCACATTCCTGTGCTGTACTCATTTCACATTATTTGAGTCTCTCCTAGAGAGCATTGGTGAGGGCTTGAGAAAGTGGAAATCAAGTAGGATTTCCAAAGCAGTCCAGAGGATTCTGACGCCCATTTCCCTTTTAAAATTAATAGATATCCAAATACCTTTGGCAGCTTAGCAAAACTCAGCCTTAGACACTGTACAGGAATACAAGGCTCTCCTAATGAATCACCACAGGCTCAGGTATTAAAACCCTATATTTGTAATTCAGGGCAATTGCTACTGAGTCACACCAGCAAGTGGAACAAACTAGCTCTAGTGAATACTAAAGGGTAGAGTGTCTCAATAGAAGAGGATTAATTTTCCATGCCACAACTTAAAGGCTGGATCTGTAATATGAAACCCAAAAGGGTGAAGTACTACATCAAATGCCACAAAATTATAAACAATGATTGTTACATTATTATCATCATGATGAAGAATCTGAAGGGCAAAGTGCATTCCTAATAGCTGTTTGTTTTTCAATACCAACCCAATGGTGTGGAACTGAGATTTTTTTCATATTACACCACTGCAACAGATAGCAGTTTAAGGCCTAAATAATTTGGGGTGTAATGGTAGTGTGAATATTTATTCATTTAATCAGTGAATGAAGTATCAAATGAGGCATAGGTGATTCTATAATTTATCAGTACATGTTGATCCTTTCTAGTCCATCAGTGTTGGGACCCAATCAGTACTGAACCAGAGAATTTGCCAAACCACTGCGGCATTACTAACATTTCCGTTGCTTACTGGGCTTTCAGAAGCCATTTAGGAGTAAATTAGAGCTAAATAACAGCACAGAACACTGATAAGCAGTAAACAAATATTATGAGACCATGGGAAATTGGCCACATCCATGATAAACAGACTTCTAGCCAACTAAAATCATGCTCCACTATGGATATTGCCAAACCAGAGAATGCCGGACTAGAAAGGTTCAACCTGTATATGAAAATAGCAGAGACTGTAGATTACTTGTCAGAATTAGCGTGCTAGGATGAAGAAGTTTAACATCTCAAGTCCCATAATAAACTTCAAGTTTTCTTTGAATGAAACAATTATCAAAAAGATAGAAACTTATCTTTTCTCAAATTTCTTTAAGAGTATTAATGGAACAATTGTACTCTATGTTAAACCTTACCTCACACATCTGAAGCTGGAAGAACCTTCTCTCTTTCTCCATCTCTTCTGCAATTTCAGCTCCACTTATTTCTGTACGAATCATTCCATGTAGCTTAGCATGCTCCTTTTTCTCTTTCTCGATTTTTGTACTACATGGAAAAGAACTGCTAAATCAAGTATACCTCATAGACAGTTGTAGATCTGCAAGTTTTAGATTACTTCCAATTTCTGTTTCATCTGAAATTTGTCAATGACCTACACTATGCCTACACCAGCATTCTTCTTTCAAAAGAGCCATGCAAATGAAGGAAATTGAAATGCAAGTGAGGCACAGATTTACATATGTGGCACCTCATTTGCATATCCTTTTAACAGAAGAAAAGCAGTGAAGATGCAGCTCTTTCAAAAGTAATCCCCAACTTAAAAAGAACCCCTCTTCCTATTTTATTTTAGGAAGAAGGGGTTTTTGAAGATGGGGATTACTTTCAAAAGAGCAGCATCTACACTGCTTTTCTGTTTTTGAAAGAAGCTCTTTCAAAAGAATATGCAAACGAGGTACCAAACACGTAAATGTACCTAATTTGCATTTCCTTCATTTCCATGCCTCTTTCGAAAGAGGAATGCTAGTACAGACATAGCCCAAGAAGCAGACAATGACTTGCTGTGATAGAAGTCTAATCGAACCATGCTAGCATGGCTGACAGCAGAACATGAAAAAAAAGTAGTAGGAAGGCAGTGATCTTACTGAGAGAAAATACACATTGATTATCTCACCTAACCTCAGTTAACAGAGCTTAACTTTGTCACAAGATTTTCAGAGCCTCCCCTGTCAGCATAGCTTCTTCCCCATATGCAGAAGTCCTAGTGCCCAAACCACTCCTGCCATCTCTTCTGGTGCTGAGCCAGCTGGCACTGGGGATGCCAGCTGGCTACGTTGAAGATTTTAAAGTCTACTAAGCCAGGTCACTTGATCCTCTGAACGTTGTTGCCAGTTTTCTGAAACCTACAGGTAAACATGGATTCTGCTATGCCAGATCAAAAATTATTTTTTTCATGACATGGTTTTAACATTACTTTAAATAGAAAACCTGGAATTAGTACATAATTACTTGAATGTGTTTAGAATTTCCAGTGATCAATAAGCTCTGTACTTGCATCTGTCTCAAGAGAATGAGATGAAGTTTCATGTTTTGAGCCCCAATCAGCCAAACAATCTATCCGAATTAACATCTCAAGTCAATCTTGCTACTGAGAAATGTTCTGGAACATAAACATTCAATCCCCACTACATTCTCCTAATTGGTAAATCAAATGAAACAAACTCCTTGCAATTTTCCAGTAGCCCTGAATATATCTAATTAGTATTTTGCAGACTTTCAGCCTAAGAAGTTTTCCAGGAATGGCAAGATGTCCTAAAAGAATCTCTTTTCTCTTTCACAGGAATTCACAAACTCCACAGTGGAAAGGGAACACTGTATAAAGGCACAGCAATTTTTACTCCTTCCCCTACAGCCACATTTGAATGATTGACTTCTAGTTTCAGAAAGGGAAACCATTCCCCTAAGCCACCAGGCCATCCAGCCTCTCCAAACAATATAGGTACTACAATAGTGGCTACCAATCAGTCAATGGCAATCAACTAGCTGATCCTGGGGAGCCTCCCAGTCTGTTGCAATTGTCACTCAGCAAGTTTCACATAACAGTTCTGTAAATTCTGTGAAAACTGCTGCCTTTCAATTAGCTGAATACCTATCAATATAGCCAGGAAAAAAACACATGAGAAGGCAGGAGGGGGTAAGAGAGACTTTGTGGGGAAATATACACAGGATTATTGGTTGGATGAAAAGAAAACAAACAGAAAGGGGGATAAGGACACACACACACACACACACACACACACACACACACACAAAATCGTTCCCATTTAACAGAAAATTGGCCATTTGGCCTCTATCGATAAACCATGGCTGCAGTCCTCAGACCATGAAGAATTAGTGCTTCCTGGTTATATTATACAGTATTATACAGATGATGCTCCCAAGAGCTCTCTGAAGCAAGGCTCCAAACCTGAAGCAGAAGACATACAAGCACCCCAGGATGTAGCTCTGGAGCAGCTAAATGAATGCATCTGCCCTGTGATATACCACCAAGAGAACCACCAAGATATACCGCTGTAAAGAAATTCAGTTTCTGTAGATGTAGCAACAAAGGCAAAACAACTACTTCATGTAACCACAGCAGCATGTGGAGCAACCCTTCAATTTCAAGTTGACTGACTGTTTGAGAGAAGAAACTGAAATCACAACCCATGCAACTTAGAAACACCTCAAAAATGTTGTATGTTCCAAGAGTAACGGATGCTTTAGCCAAAACCTGCTATTTTTCAACAAAATCCATTAGACTTTCCCAGCAAATGCACTCATCAAACATGTAAACAATCCAGAAGTAATGGTATTAAACCAAGAATAATTTAGGATCATATAGATACTCTTACCCGCCAAAAGGAAGACAAACATCTAGTAGTCTTTAAAGTGGTGCTAAACTGAGACCTAAGATGTTTGAAGACCTAACTGACAAGACCTACTTAGGGACCTGAAGAACAGCACCATACAGATCAAAAGCTTGCCTCTCTCTCACCATCAGGAGTTGGTCCAAAACAAGATATTACCTCACCAACCTTGTTTCCCAAACATTGTGGGAGAAACCTGGCTACACCAAAATTGAGACTTAGCTTCTTTTCAACTTTGCCTCTTCTGAACTCTGATCTGTCTACAGATCTCCTAAACTAACAAAATCAGAGGGAACACACAGATTAAAGTCCAAGAAAAAGGAGTCTGCCCTTGATAAAAGGTTTTATATCACCCTGAAGCAGAACAGGACACAATGGATACAGACCTTGGTAACAGGGAGATATAGACATGACAAAATATAAATGCTAGACTGAAACTTCACCAAAATATTTGTACTGCTGTTCAAAGAATTTGCCTATGCAGTTTCCCTTTAGCAAATCACTCTCTGGTTTTGGTCAAAGGGAGAGTGTCTTGCAGGACACACAAATGGTCAACAAATCCAGAATCCTACAGAGTTAACAAGTCTGTACTACAAACCAACAGTTGTGAGCAACTGGTGTTTTCAATCTCAGTTGAAAATTCCAAATTTACAAGTGCTTTTGTACTGATCGTCACTATCTGCACATTCAAGCTCAGGTAAACTTAAAAACAACACTTCTGTGCTGCACTTGAAAGTGTCATATCCAAACTGAAGGCAAAAATCCAGAGGCTTCCTGGCATTGCAACAGAATAGTCTCCAGGACTAAAGCATCAGAAATATAGCACAAGAAAGACAAATCCAACTGGAACTGAGTCCTCTAGTACCAAGGCAGCACGGTACATTTTTTATTATTACTGATGTATTTCTTTTAAACTGTTGTTCCTTGAAAGTTTGGGGGCATGAGGAGGGGCAAAATACAACTGCTTGTTAGACAAGCATTCAGATACAGTAATCCGGCATCACAATATTAGAGTGGACTTTGAGAAACCTCTTTATAGCCTATCTTCAGAAACTAAGGATTGAAACTAGAAATTGAAGCCTAAAAAACAACAACCTTGGATAGTTTCAAAGTCAGGTCATCTGCACCAGCTTTGAGGTATTACACACTTCCAGAATCAAAAACTGATGTGACACGGAAGGAGACATGAAAGGTACTGGAGCTATCTGTCTCAGCATCTGGAAAAGTTTCAAGATTTCAGAAGCAAGGATGCCTTTGCACTCAAGAACACTGTGTTTAGGGAACACAGCCGAAGAATTCAGTATAGCTAAGGCCATTCTGGGTCTTCCTCAAAATCGTCAGCCTGGAAATCTATCAATTCTAGTGATTTCATTTAGAAGCACTCCCGCAGAAGAAATGCCTACAGCCTCAGTAAACTATGACTGACCACCAGAGAAAGGCTGGGGCATAAGACCAAGATTCAGAAGACTCCAAATGATCAGAGAACTATGACACCACCTATAAAAACCAGACCGGTGCCAGGTTCTCAAAACTAGACTCAGTTTAGCATTGAACCACTTACTTTAGACAGTGCACAGCATCAGATTCTCCTGATTCTGTAGAGCTGAATAATCAGTATTGGACTGCTCAGTATAGAGTTCATTGGGCCAGAAAAATCAAGGGTGCTGGATATTTGCAGTCATATTCAACAAGCTATGACAAATCAGGCAACCTTGGTCATGCTGAAATAAGGTACAACAAGCCTTTAATAAGTGGTATGTCAGAGAAGTCAGTTGTGCTGGTATTGGATCCACTGTCATGGGCAAATCCATCAATTTGGATAATACTGATATTAGGCACTAAATCACTTTAACAAGTGGTTTACCGTAGGTAATGGAGCCAGAGCCTAGGCACTGAGCTATGTTGACTCAGATGGATCCTGCAGCCTTTTCAGTTGCATATGTAGTGTCAACTAAGGTGAACTTTAGTGCCACTCATATTCAGCACTACATCACTTCAAGCAAGTGGCTCACTGGAGTAAATTATGACAGATCCACACCACTTGACTCAGTCAACCCAAAAGAATCTAAGTATCTAACTTCAGCTACACTGATACTGATCCACTTCAAGCCTATGGTATACCTACCAACAGTATCAAAATTATTGCACCACATTCAGACAACACAGACAGTGCTGGAAATGGTACTGCTATACACAACATGCAGTATAGATGTACGCCACATTGGTCCCAGGATACTAAAAGGGACAAGATGAACAATATAACATATTTACTGAACCAACTTCTGGACCGAGCGAAGAGCTCCGTGTGATCTGAAAGCTTCTCTCAGTTACTCTCACTAACAGGATTTGGTCTAATAAAAGATATTATCTCACCCATCCATCCTCTCAAATGTGCAACATGAATCAGACCCTTCCATCAAAAGGATTACCATGACTCTTGGTGCTGGATAATAGCCATTGGGTGAATCTCACGTTGACCAAGGTCCTGAAATATCAGCACTGAACCAGGTCAACATCAGTACCACATCAACTGTGATGGTATGTCAGCATCAAATGGCTTCAAATCAAAGGGATCTAGGCACCTCAGTGCCAAGCCAACGGCCAGAATTTCACTACCATACCCAATCAAAAAGAAAAGGAAAAGGACATAGTTAAAACAGGCTTAGAACCACTTAATCTAGCTAGAGTCTAGAAATAATCCTAGATTTACTTATTTCCAAATTTAGTTGACTGGGCCTGTGAAGACCAGTCTCTCCACACAACCATCAATTGGGGCACAACAGGCCATGTCAGACTCATAACTTCTTTGTTATTCAAAGTAAAGATACTAAAAGAAATGACCAACAAGCTGAGCCTAGAGCCACACTATCATGGAACACAGACCTGCTCAGGGTCAATATTCTGGGGTTTCATTTTGTGCACATGCAAAATGGAGCTTTCTGGGCTCAAAGTCGATCCCGGAATTCCTCGCAAGCACTGAGGATTAAGGAAGGTTGACCTTCTGCTGTGTAGACAGACACTGAAGTTGACCACTGATAGGTCGATTTTAGCTATGCAACTGGTGTAGCTAAAATTGCATATTGGCAGTCAACTTCTATGTCTACTGTAGACATAGCCTAACTAAACTGAAAATGGTCCATCAAAAGAAAGAAGGACAGAGGAAAATATACAACAGAAGCACTAAAAATATTGTATGCAATCCAACTTCACTGCACCTTCAGCTATTAAGGAGGAATTAAAGGGAAGCTGGGGTCATTTGTTCTTTTATAACATCAGAATCCTCCCCAAGGGAGGAAGAAAGGGGTCAAGTAGACCTCATTGGACATTGTTCTAAAGAAGATTCCACATCTCATCACAAGGAGGTACGCAAATAAGTTTCTTTCCCCAAAGGCAGCCAAGGGGGGTAATAAATAGGGACTGTTTATGACTGCTGTCTGCTGGGAACATTATGAAGTACACAAAGCTTATAAAAATGTAATGCAATTTTTAAGCACCATCACCACAGTACAATAAAAAATTAACCCCTGAAATAAGTTATATTCTCAACTATAGAATGGCAAAAATTTTTTCCATGGATCAGTATTGTGCACAGACCTTTAAAGAAATTATGCTGTGGATCGCAGTTGGGGCTTTGCGGTATTATAATAGCATAAATGACCAACACCTCCACATTTCAAATTATGGTCTTCACTTTTAGTAAAAAGGAAATACATACACTTTTGTTTCATAGTCCTTCCAAGCCTTATCAAAAGGTTTTTTCAGATCCTGTCAACATAGGAAAAAAAAAAACACACATTAAACATGGCTAAGGATTTGCAACAAAAACACAGTGGACCTAATCAGTCAGGCCCAGACACTGTTGTGTGCATTCAGTGCAAGGCTGGCAGGGAACAAGGAGCCTTCCCTTCTCTCCTATCTTTCTGCAGCTCACACAAGAATAGGGCAAAAAAGAGCTCAGGCATGTGTAAGAACTGCCTCATAACTACTACTCCCCGAGTGCAAGCCTCATGCAACTTTGCTTGGGGGAACAGCTTATAGTATATCCTTCACAAAGCACCTGGCAGTGTGCACACCTCCTCTGTACACTGCTTAGATTAGAAAGGCATTTAGTCTTAAGAAGCACTTGAGGCAATTCAGTTTTGTACTACCTGAAAGTCTTTGCCTAACTGTTATAATCAGATCTTTACTAAAGACTTAATCCCATCCCAATAAAGTCGAATGACTTCAGTGGGAATACAATTGGACCTGCTGGCACAAATCCTGCATCCTAACTCAGGGCTTGTCTATACTACTGGAACATCGATGTAGTGCAGCTGATCTTCCGAAGTTCAGTTTTGCACATCTGGTGAAGACACAGCAAAACTGATCCCTCTGGACTCAGCTGTCCACCCCTGTACTCCACGCTATTGCCTGAAGTAAGGGATGTCGATGCAAGATGAAAGAGACTCAGACTACGCTAGGGAATTAAGTCAATTCTGATACATTGATTCTAGCTACACAAATGCTGTAGCTAGAATTGTGCACCTAAAATCGACTTAAAAATTTTCCTACTATAGACTTAGCCTCAGATGCAGAATTTCCCTGGACTTTAAAGAGAGTGAACTAGAGGATTTGGCTCTTAGCACAGGATAACTTGGGTAACTGACTATTTTACAAGACATTTAAGTGTTTTATTAGATTCTAGTGTGTTCAGCGGTTGAAGTTTTATTACATAATGAGAGAGCTCAGTTCACTGTAGATCAAATAACTTTAACTATTAAACTTAGAAAAAATCACATACTTCATTAAAACATTTATGAAATCCACACCCATAATCACTCACTTATGCCACCAATTCAAGGCAACTATACTGTAAAGACTGAGGGTCCAGTCCTCCAAATACTTAGCACCACTGACAATACTCATATGAGTAATGCTGCTCCCTTACATAAATTTCTGGAAGACAGCTTAGGAAATTTTCAAATCATTATACAAGAAATCATCTTTTTAGCTGTTTATAGTACTCAAAGAAATAATGTATACAGCAGAGTAAATTGTAATAAAACACTTTTGAACTTGAACAAACACCAAATGAAAGGTGAGACATTTGAAACCTGAAAAAAACATGTAGTGTTTTGTACAGTGTGTTGTCATACAATATCCTGAACTACAGGAATCCTGTGTCTCATTGTGCAGCTTTGTCATGAATACAAAAATATCACAGGGTTTTATTTTATCAAACATGCCCAAATATTGCACTGAAATGAAATGATCTTAGGTAATTAAGAATGCAAGGATACTGTACTATTACCAAAACATAACTCTGCTGATTTCTTACCCCAGTTATGCAGTTTTCTGTACTTGCTTTGTTGGTGTCACAATTTGTACAATTGCTATAATTTTCTACTGAGACTGCTCAAACTCCCTCACTCTGACTTGCTTCTGTACTTTGAATATGCAATCTTTCTGCCAAGTAACAAAAATTCTTTTTTAGCTTCTCTCTTCCTTCAGCAGAAAATCTAAATTTTACATGAAGAAAAAAATCCCATAGCATAAACAGGAAAGGGACCACCAACACAAGAAAAAATGGGAAGAGCTTCCAAAAAAATCCTGAGTCCATTTAACGTATATTCCTCTTCTCTGTCCTCCTTCCCCTGCCCCCTTTCCTAGCCTCTCCTGTAGACAAGCAACTCTGTCCCCAGACACTTGTGCCTTGAATCCGCAAATTCATGCACCTGCTTAACTTTATGTACTGTGCACACTTCTACTGTCTGCAGTTGGATTATAACACACAGACCATGTCTACACTATCCCAAAACTTCGAAATGGCCAAGCAAATGGCCGTTTTGAAATTTACTAATGAAGCGCTAAAATACATATTCAGCACTTCATTAGAATACCGGCAGCTGTGGCACTTCGAAATTGCTGCGGCTCACCGCTGCGCGGCTCATCCAGATGGGGGTCCTTTTCGAAAGGACCCCACCAACTTCGAAATCCCCTTATTCCTATCTGCTGATAAGAATAAGGGGATTTCGAAGTTGGTGGGGTCCTTTTGAAAAGGACCCCCGTCTAGATGAGCCACGCAGCGGCGAGGCGCAGCAATTTCGAAGTGCCACAGCCACCAGCATTCTAATGAGGCACTGAATATGTATTTCAGTGCTTCATTAGGAAACTTCAAAATGGACATTTGCATGGCCATTCTGAAGTTTCGGGATACTGCAGACGTAGCCACAATGTTTAAGTCTTGGTAGGATTGGGACCTTGCATCTCTTACCCAATTCAGTTGTGAAAGGAGGAAAACAAAGGTATTTTGGAGCTACTGACCTGTAGTGCATGAACAAGTTACAAAGGTAAAAGAGGGAGGAAGAGCTGAGATAACTGGAAGAGGACAAAGCATCAGAAGTATTCTATAAAACAAAAAAGTAGTCCTATAGCACTTTAAAGACTAACAAAATGATTTATTAGGTGATGAGTTTTCATGGGGCAGACACCTCTTCAGATCTGGAAATTTCAATAAAAGTAAACTGGCACAATGAGAATTTAACAGAAAGATAGAAAAATTAAATGAAAACTGGCAAATCAGCTACATAGGACAGAAGGAGTTCTGAGTTTGTTCAGCTCAGGACATGGTTATCAAGCTGGATACATTCCCCCAAGATATTATATTTCAGCTACCAGTTTAAATTCCATTAGGGATGCAAAATCCAGTTTAATTAATTAGTCAATTAAACATTACGTTTAATGAATTAACCCAATGTTTCCCAGTTTTATTTTGCCATGGAACCTTTAAACTCTAAAGAATTTTGTGGCGCCCCATTTCTAGGCTTTACCTCATCAGCCCCCAAATCCACCCCCTGCATCCCCAGGCTTAACTCTCTCAGCCTCAAACCTGCCCCTCCCCATCGCCAGGCTTAATCCTTCTCAGCCGCAAACCTACTTCACCCCAGCTTAACCCCTCTCAGCTCAAACCCCCCTCCCTCAGCTTAACTTCTCTCAGCCTCAAACCCGCACCCCCATCCACAGGATTTACCCACCTCAGCCCCAAACCAGCCCTCCTGGACTAACCCAGCTGTGGCACTGGCTGGGGAGCCTGTGCTGGGCACCCATGTGCGTGTGCCCAGTGGAAGGAAGGCTGGCGTGGAGGTATTCTGCTGGTGGGGGTGACCTGAGCCACACCCACTGGAGATGTGAGGCCACTCAGGTAGAGGGGTGAGTGAGGGGCTCTCTGCAGCTCCCTGCCCTGCTGCTGTTGAAATAATGGAACTAAATTCAGCTGGTTTAATGGTCAGATCCCTCCCACTGCCCATTAAACCAATTAAATTTTGTACTACTATTTCAGCAGTGGCAGTGCAGAGGGCTGCAGAGGAATCAGCTATTATAATGCAATTTTCTCACACAAACCTTATTTTCACTTTGCAGAATTCTGTGGAACACCATTTGGGAGAGACTGAGTTAACTGATTAAACGGGAGAGGAGATGACCTGGCCAGGGTGGAGGGCTGCCATAGATGGGGTTGGTCTAGCTGGACTGGAGTGCCCTCCACCTATTACACTCCTAAGCACATCCCAGACAAGGGCTGCTTAGGCCAGGCTGGAGAGCCCCTGCCTGTGGTGCTCCTGGACCCACCATGGATGAGGGTTGTTCCAACAGTGGGGGAGTGCTCCATGGGGCAGGAGCAGCCCCCTGCCCGCAGTGGGCACAGTGCTGCTGTAACCCCTACTGGTTAACCTAAAAGGATAAGATTTACCAGTTAAGTGGTTAACATTTAACATCCCTAAATTCTACATTTATTCATGCTAACAAAATGCATGTTTCTACTCACACATAAAGCTCCAGATAAGTTTACAATGCTATATCATGTTAATAAGCATTTTAAATTAAAACACACATATTCTTATACATTTCTTTTCACATATTTTATCTGAGCTCTATACAATCTTCTGTCACACTCAAGATTATTATACCTTCCGGAACTCTGTCCTCTAGTTTTGAAGTTAATTACATAGGGTGCTATAGTTAAGCCACATGGGCAAAGAAAGTGGCTTAGTTCACAGCTGTTGTCCAGAGCATTTCATAATTACTGTGTAGTGAACAGGTATATGAGTATATGTATTATTTCAACTAAAATTAAATTAGCACATTATCGATATATATTTATTATACCAAAAATAAAAACAGAAATTAATTATTACCATACCCCTTTTACTCCTTTGAGGTCTCCTTTCAGCAAACTGTCCAATGGAAAAGTGATTATGTTGTTCATGTTTTGAATCTGTAACAAAAATTAAAGTTACACTTTAAAGATTGTTAACATGATATAATAAAAAATGAACATTCTTTGGCTTCACTCAAATATTTGGTGAGTTTTAAATTACATTCGTTTTCCTAATACTGTTTTGCAAGTATTTATCAGTATAATCACTAATCAAAAAGAGATGTAATATGACTGAATACAGTGACTTTGAAAACTGTTGATATTGTTTGCATATATGGGTTCTAAATATAGGCTAAGTCTACGCTGCATTCCACTTTCTGAAGCAGAATGCAAATGAGCAATAGAAAACGCACAGATTTACAAATCGCATGCCTCATTTGCATATTCTCACATACTCTCACTGCTGGAAGAGGCTTTTCCAGAAGCAAAAATAGCCATGTAAATTGGGTTTCTTTGAAAACAAACCCATTTTCAAAAGAACCATTCTTCCCATTTTGTTTCCATAAAAAGGACTTTTTCAAAAATAGGGTTTGTTTTTGAAGGAACACCATCTAGCCGGCTGTCACTGAATCTGGAAAAGCCTCTTCCAGAAGAACGATCACACAGTACTATGCAAATGAGTCATGAGATATGTGAATCCATGCTCCATTTGCATTTTCAATCTCACTCATTTGCATTCAACTTTCAAAAGTGGAATGCAATGTAGACACAGTCATGAAGTGTCTGTAGCAGGAATGCCAGTAAGCACAACCTCCAGCAGTGATTGCAAAATGAGACCATTATTTCTGGTATTTGCCTGGTTAAATTGTAATTGAACATTGTTTTTCTAGATGTACTATATTTCAGCCTATTATTGCTGATTATCTATTTTCTAATAAAAAAGAGTGGACCAAACTCATTTTGGGTTTAAATGCCATACCTTAAGCCAAATTCTTATAACACTTTGATTAAACAAAATAACTAAAGCAAGAAATAATGCTGTTTGACAAGTGGTACAGATACAAGTAAACCTCTATTAAAGGTTTAATCTCATCATATGATTCAGGCACAAATGTTCAAACAGTGGGCCTTGCTACCACGCACAGTGTTAAATTTTAACTTAGCATAAATATACACATTGCATTGAGAATAAGAGAGGGTGTAACAGAATTGCATGAATAAAAAAGATTAATTTATTTTAACATATGAAACATGCTTTAAAGGGAAGATTTGCTCACTCCATACTCCACCCACAGATATCAGGCAATGCACAAAAACATGTACAATGGATGGTTTTCCACAGTCAGAAAGAGGAAGATGCAAACAGGAACCTCAGGAAAGGAGTCTGAAGCAGTATAATTGCAGAGAGGGGATTCATTTCCAGGACATATTGGCCGTGTCTACACGTGCCCCAAACTTCGAAATGGCCATGCAAGTGGCCATTTCGAAGTTTACTAATGAAGCGCTGAAATGCATATTCAGCGCTTCATTAGCACGCGGGCGGCAGTCGCGCTTCGAAATTGACGCGCCTTGCCGCCGCACGGCGCGTCCAGACGGGGCTCCTTTTTGAAAGGACGCCACCTACTTCGAAGTCCCCTTATTCCTATGAGCTCATGGGAATAAGGGGACTTCGAAGTAGGCGGCGTCCTTTCGAAAAGGAGGCCCGTCTGGACGCGCCGCGCGGCGGCAAGGCGCGTCAATTTCGAAGCGCGGCTGCCGCCCGCATGCTAATGAAGCGCTGAATATGCATTTCAGCGCTTCATTAGTAAACTTCGAAATGGCCATTTGCATGGCCATTTCGAAGTTTGGGGCACGTGTAGACGTAGCCATTAAGAGTTATCACCTTGTGGCTCTTTGGTGGCTTAAGTGAAATGAATTCAGTAGTGCAAATACTGGCCTCAGAGTACAACTATGCATGTGAAAAAACACTGAAATTCTTGGCATTATTAATAGAAGCCTTGGAAGAGTGTCCAAAGAGTAATTAGGCCTGGATATATGACTATACTCTCAAGCCTAAAGGTGGTTTCTTCACAGGAGAGAGGGTGGCAGTGCGCAGATTTTCACATAATCAGTTATAATGCACCTTTTGTGTGGATAGAGGCCACTTTGTCTCAATGGCTCAGAAGCTGTCTCTTTTTATGTGAATTAATTACACATGAAAAATAAAAATTAGTCTCAATAATATTTAGATATTGTTAGTGACAATGTTGAAAGTGATTTGTCTACTCCACACTGACTGCTAAGTCACGGCTGGTATTCCACCACCAGACTTCAAGACTTCAACAAAATAGTATTCAAAGATGATGAAAGGGGAGGACAACTACCTGTAGACTGCGTATTCTTCAAGATGTGTGGTCCCTATTTGTGTTCCACTGTGAGTTATGCATGCATGCCATATGTCTGGAGTCAGAGAATTTGAAAGTTGCAACCATTAATTCAACTACCTCTCCAGTTCTTTCTCCACCCTGACTCAGAGAAGACTGAAAGCAGATGGGAAAGAGTGCAGAGTGGAATACAGATAAGGACCATACATACTGAAAAACCTCCACGTATAGTAAGTAACCTTCCTGTCTTCTTCAAGAGTTGGTCCCTCTTGCATTCCACTTCAGGAGACTGACAAGAAGTACCTAACTGGGATGAAGGAGCAAGCACATAGATGGTAACTAAGCAGAGTACTGCCACCCAAAAGGAGTCATCAGCAGAGGAGCTGAGCAACAGGGTCCAATGCCTAGCATGTGCGTGAATGGAGCCTCACATGGCTGCTTTATAGATATGCAATGGCAGTACCTACTGAAGAGATGCCACAGCTGTTGCCTGCTCTCTGGTAGAGTAACTCTTTCTTTCCCCTTAGCAGACAGAAGAGAAGATTCTATCTATAGTTGACAGAATGCAAACGCAATCTGGAGATTCTCTGGATGGAGATGACTTGCCCTCTGACTCTTTCTGCCATGACAACAAACGGTTTCAGGGGATTTCCTGATTCTTTTTGTCTTCTGTAGATAAAAGTCCAAGGCCTACTTGAATGATGAGGAAGTGGAGTCTGCGTTCCTCTGTGGACACGTCATTTTGGCAAGAAGAAAATGACAAATAAGTGAATCAAACAGTTACGGTGAAATTCCAAAAGCAGCTGAGGGTGAATTTGGGACATATACTCAGCAAAGCCTTATCCTTATAGAATATAGTGAACAGAGGATCTCCCATCAGGGCTCCAACTTTGCCAAACTCTAAGCTGGGATGATGGTTCTGTAGAGAAAGTGATGGGTTGTAGAGAAAGTGATCTTCATGGAGAAATGCAATGCAAGAAACAGTAAGTTTAAAGGGGGGATTTGTAAGTACTCAGAAAACAAAGTTTAGCTCCCACAGGGGAGTAGGCTTAGTAGGCTGGAACATTCTTTTAGACTTTTCCACTTCAGAATGTATTGGTCTGAGAACATACAAAGATTGAGTAGCCTTGGGAAAGTGGATAGTATGCACTGAATGCCAGCCAGCGAACTCAGAAAGAGATGATGGGCAAAACTGATGTATTCAAATATCCAGTCCTAGCCGAAGATGACAGGAGTATATGTATTTTCGAAGATAATGTCTCTTTGATGTGCCCAAGAAGAAAATCACTTGCATGTAATTAGATAACATTTTCTAGTAGAGTCCTTTCTATTAGTAGAGATGTCTCAGTGACTGTGCAATATGAATATTTTAATGATGATGCCCATCCAAATTCCAAACACTAAGATGAACTCATCTTGCCATTCTACCAGGTCAGGCGCTTGGGAAATGGTGGAAGGATGTTGTGTGGTTGGAATGACGTGTACAAACCTAGGAAAAAGAGAATTGTCTGGGTCAGAAGGGGACCACCAGGATTACCCCTGCTCTGTCCTGCCAGATTTTGTGTAGAACTCATAATAGAAGCAGTAGCAGAGCGAATGTATACTTGAACTGGTTGGATGAGGGAAAAAACAGATCACCGCCCTGGGAGTAGTGATCAAAGGCTCCTCTGAAGCAAAATGTGGTACCATTTCTATCTGCTTCAGAAGTGAACAGATTCCTTGTTGAGGTTCCCCTCAGAGTGAATATATCACACTGTACTGAGCCATGAACCCCCCACTCATGGCTGACTGCAAAACATCAGCTAAGGGACTGTGCAAGCAGATTTTACTTCCCTGGCAGATAGGCCACTGATAGGTTGATTCAATTACTGAAGCACCTGTTCCCAAGGCTGACTGCTTCTGCATACAAGGAGGTGGATCTCACTCCTCCCAGTTTGCTGATGTATTAGAAATGACTGCCTACAACTCCAGGATATTGATGAGCAGCCTGAACTCTTGAGATGTACAGGTACCGGTGTATTTTCATGTGGGCTCCTAAACTATGAGGTGTCCTCATAGGGAGGTGTCTTGTCTGTAGAGAAAGGATCCCCCAGGAACACCTGATCAGATTTGTCCATTATAGCAGAGGAGACATGACATTATCCAATTGCAGGCATGTTGGAAAGATGCAAAGATGGGAGTCTTGAAAATGGGATAACATAGGTGCACGAGGCCACATGATCTAGGAGACAGATGTGCCTTGATTGGTATTCAAGGGCTGTTTGTGATGTTAGCTATGAAATCACTGACAGCCTAGAACCTGTCTTTGGGCAGATATTCTCTTGCAGTTAGAGAACCAAAGGCTGCCCAGATAAAGCCAAAAATTGTGCATATTGTGCAGGGCAAGAAAACACTTTTTTTCCATGTGTATGTTTTCTCCTAATGAGGAGAATATGTGTAACTTTATGGAAGTTAATAAAGAGGCTTCCTGGGAAGCTATGAGGACAATGTACCAGTTGTTGAGATAGGAGAAGACAATGAAACCACAATGTCAGACATGAACTGCTACAATTTTGGTAGTATCTTGGTAAATACTCTGGGGGGCATTTGCGAGTCAGAAGAGGGTATTCCGTACTGAAAATGGTTGTACTACTATGAGTCTGAGGAAGCATCTGTGGGCAGGATGAAAGTTCACATGCAAGTACAGTTCTTGATATGAAGGATGCTTAAACCACATGCCCTCTTCGAAAGATGCATTTCTAGGTGCTAATGTGATCATGGGGATATCTGAGTTTGTAAATGAAGTGGTTGAGATGGCAATGATTGAGGTTGGTCTCCAAAATCGCCTTTCTTTCTGGGTACCAACTACGTCAAGTAAAGCCATCTCCCTCAGTACTGATGAGTGAGGTGTTCTACTGATCCTCACTGTAGTAAGGAGTTCACTTCATTTGAGTATAGTCTCATGGTAGTGGTCACCAAGGGGGACTGGGGAGGGCCGAAAGAGTTAGGGATGCAAACTATTATACAGCCAGAGTACATGACATTCAGTACCCACTTGTTCATTGTCATTGCACCCAAGGTGTTGAAACAGAGTGGTGGATGACCCCCAAGTGGTGTCAGGTCAGGAGGTGTTTGACTTTGTGTTTCACAGCTCTCAGCTCCCATTAGAAATAAAAGTGAGTCAGGTATTCAGATAAACATGCATAGCCTGTTACAGAGGGTCTAGGTAAGTGGGACCTTTTGTGAGTCAGGTATTCAGATAAACACGCACAGCCTGTTGCAGAGGGTCTAGGTAAGTGGGACCTTTTGTCTCTCATGTGGTAGCTCACAGAGACTCTGATGAGAAAACTGCTGAATCACATGTTTAGATATGACTGATAAGCAGCAAAATGTCCTTTTAGGGGCAGGCATGTATAGCCCAATGAGCAGCAGATAGCTCTGGAGTCCTTCAGGGTATGGGAGTATTCACCTGGTTGAAAAGGTGTGGTTCACTGAAGGGGAAGCTTTCTGTGGTATTATCTTCCTTGGGAACCATAACACATGGAGCCATGTCTTCCTGCTCACAATGACTGCAGTAGACAAAGCTCTAGAGAAAGAATTAGCTACCTCAACTGCAGATCGGCGAGTGGTCCTGGCTACAGTTTGTCTTTGTCTATCAGAGCTTGAAAATGAGCTTTATTCTGTTTTAGAAAGCTATTGGTAAACTCTACAAAGTTGGCTAAATATGTTTTCCTGAACTATGCCATCAAAATCTCGTTATTAACCATCAGGAATGGGAGGCTCAATGTTTAGTAAGATCTTTCTTCCCAGCAGATCCATATGTATGCCATTTTTATCAGCAGAAATAGACCGGGATGTTGCTGTCCAGCTCTTTCAGAAGCAGCATCAGTGAGCTGGGAGCTGGTTTAGAACAAACATTCTGCCCCTTTGGCTGGCATATAACAATGCTTCTCTACCTTTTGGCTGCAGGATCAGAGATGGCAGGTGTGCTACACTGTCCCACCTGTCTCCAGTATAACATCATTAGTGAGAAGAGCTATACTGTTGGTCTGGAGAGACGCAGGATACATAGAAATTCATGTTGGGAGTCCTGGATCTCCTCAAGGGGAACATAAAGGTCCTTGGCAAATCTGGGAAGAAGTCCTGGAGCTGCCTGAAGTCGTCATAGGGAGAGAGGAAAGGAGAAGAGAGAAGAAGAGAGGAGTCACCACTTTGCCCAGGGATGACGGTGGGAGTCTTGCTAGCTCTGGTGAAACTGCAAGTTCCCTAGCATCATGTTCCTCCTGTCAGATCTCCCCTTAAAGAGGAGGCAAGCGATGACTCTGTGGCATATTGGATAGATTCTGCAGGGGGTCCTAGTCTCAAAGCCCATCAGGAGAGCCAACAGAAGGGTGACAAGCATCAGAGAGGTAGTCGTGTTAGTCTGTAGCTTCGAGAACAACAAGAAGTCTTGTGGCACCTTTTAGACTAACAGATATTTTGGAGCATAAGCTTTTGTGGGCAAAGACCCGCTTCATCAGGTGCGTGAGTTGGGGGAGTGGTTTCAGAGGGGTATTTAAAGAATGAGGTCCCAGTAAAAGGGAGGGCCAGAGCTGACAAGATCTATTCAGCAAGGTGGAAATGGCCCATTATCAATAGTATTATCAGTAGGCATCCTTCAGTCTGCATAGACTATGGATCGCGCCCTTAAAAGTTTCAATTGAAGACTATCAAAAGAGAAAAAAACAAGTCAGATCAGACAGGGGGATATGAGCCATTGTCAGAGTCTAATGGGGAGATATTAACACCCAGAGCAGTGAAACTGTCTTTGTGAGCTGCGACCCACTCCCAGTCTCTGTTTAATCCTTGGTTAATGGAGTCAAATTTGCAAATAAATTGCAGCTCAGAGATTTCTCTCTCCATCTGATTTTTGAAATTTCTTTGTTTCAGGACTGCCACCCTTAAATCTGCTACTGATTGAATCTTCCTCATCAGCAGATTTAAGGGTGGCAGTCCTGAAACAAAGAAATTTCAAAAATCAGATGGAGAGAGAAATCTCTGAGCTGCAATTTATTTGCAAATTTGACTCCATTAACCAAGGATTAAACAGAGACTGGGAGTGGCTCACAGCTTACAAAGGCAATTTCTCTGCTCTGGGTGTTAATATCTCCCCATTAGACTCTGACAATGGCTCATATCCCCCTGTCAGATCTGACTTGTTTTTTCCTCTTTTGATACGTACTATTGATAATGGGCCATTTCCACCTTGCTGAATAGACCTTGTCAGCTCTGGCCCTCCCTTTTACTGGGATTCCATTCTTTAAATACCCCTCTGAAACCACGCCCCCCCAACTCATGCATTTGATGAAGCAGGTCTTTGCCCACGAAAGCTTATGCTCCAAAATATCTGTTAGTCTATAAGGTGCCACAAGACTTCTTGTTGTAACAAAAGGGTGAGCTCCCATGGAATAGGGCACCAGTGGTTCGAAGTCAGAGGCTGTGGATGCTGGTCCCAAGTCAGTGCAGGTCTTCTGAGTGGAGCAGGACACATAGGGTAGGAGAAGAAAAATTCACCAGGTGGTTCACAGTCTCCCAATGAAGAAAAGGCTCTGACCAGGTATGTTGTTGGAGGGGAGAGATATTCTGCATACGGGATGAGTGATTCCTCAGAGGTGATACTACCACCTTGAAGACAGATGGAGGAGGGGATTTTAAATCTGGGAAAATGAAAATGTTCCATGGGATGGCAACACTTTCAAATCTCCCTGGTGTAAGAGGTGTTCTGCTTGTTCAAGCCACTAGACCCAGCAAGGAGGACGGCATCTGAAGTTGACAGTGATCAGACTTAATCAGTGCTGATGGATTCTGGGGTCTGGTAGGCATCAGGGATGTTGGTATTGACTGAACATGGCCCAGTACCAATGGAACCCACTTATAGCCTTTGCTGTCATGTCTCTGTAAACATGGGCTTGCTTCAAGACAAATCTAACTTCTCTGAAGCAGATTTACAGCAAGACTTAGTCTGATGCTTACAAGTGCTTTCTTTCAAGGCACACACATACACTCGTGAGATCTGAGATCTTCCACGTTAGAATTGGACTTTGCAGCAAGAGGCGCACTCCTTGCTGCATCAAACAGATGTACTGAAGGGGTGGGGGAAGGGGTTTGTTTCTCAGCACGAGTCCATCTGATGCCTCATGGCCTTCTATATGAGGTATTTGTGAAGATGAAGTCCCCCTGGGTTTTATTAGGTATGCTGGGGAACAGTCAGCAGTTACCACACCTCATTGCAATGGAGGCTTCCCCAAGGCAGTACAAACAGTGCTGATGGGCATCACTGACAGAAAAAGATCACTAGCAGGAAGCACAGAGTTTGAAGCCTGGTGTTTTGGGCCTAGTTTGGTACCAAATAGGATAGGCGGGGGGCAACGCCCTGAGAGCTTAATCTAACACTAACAGATGTATGAAACATTTAACTCAAAAAGCTATTCAAACTGGTAAAACTGTTTACAAACTAGATAGTTCTTATTTTGTAGAAGGAAGCCACAGCAGTGGACCTACACCAGGTGGCAATGAAAAGGCACTAGAGAGGTGATCCATCTTTCCTACCATGTATGCCCCTCACACGGGGACAAACAGTAATCCAAGGTGTACGTGCATAACAAATGGACAATACTTTCAAATTCTCCAGCTCCACATGGACAGTGCACATGTGCAACCCATAGTGCAATGCAGTAGGAACCATCACCTGAAGAACTCTGCAAGCCAGACAAATCCTGAAGGAGCATATGGAGAAATGTGGTGAATACCTCAGATACAACTGGAGACTTCATTAGGATGTGAGGGAGGGGGAAAGAGACACACAAAAAGGCTACTGAGCGATCATACAGTTTTGTTAGGATTTTATACTATAAAATATCATCATCCTACTTGACTTTTTATGTATTACACAGTTCAGAGGTCCTACCTAGCAAGCTATGCTTCCACAGTCTAAATGTAGTTATCGTTATCTGAGTCCAGGTATAATTTTGAATGACCCAAAAGATAAAGCCTTCTTCACCATGTGCCTAAAGTTCTACAGCTCCATTACAAAAGGTGTGTGCCAGGAAATGTTCTAATTACATATTCAAGTCAGGCTACAAAATTCACCTTCTCACCACTGCATTCCTGAGTAAATCAGAAGAGAGAAAAAACCTGCTAGCAGATGCCAACATTTAAACCAAGACTACAATGGAACACTGATTGCCTTCAGGTCAGTTCTGACTACTTTCATGACCAGAACATGCATACAATGGCTATAGGTGTAATGGGTGTACTTGAACCTGGACTCTCTGGAGGTTACTACATGAGACCCTACAGTCTGAGCTATGAGCCAGCTGGCACTCAGCTAAGGCTATAGAGAAGACTCCTCCTTTCTCTTTGTAAGTGATCTAAGTGTCACTACATGGAATAAGTGAATCATATCTAGCAGGTGTGTGGGTTATACAGGCACTTTAGAAGAGATAATACACATGCAAGCATTTCTAGTTATTTCTAGCTAAAAACTTTTAAATATATTAAAAACTATAAAATAGGGTTTCTTTTTGAAAGTATTAATGTTTGATTTAATTGTACTCCTCCAATATTTTGTTTTTAAACATTGGTAATATTTATATTTACTACTTCTTCTACCCCGCTGCATTCCTTTTACTTATCCTTGATGTTGCCTGATCTTTAGATTGCATATAATTATACAGGTTACTTATTAATTTCCAATTATCATGTATAGGGTTGACATGTCCCTTATCACAGGATTATGTCCAGTATTTAAATTATTCTATGGCTGGGAGCTCTGATATGTACAGCTGCAACACTGACACTATAGGAACTCTTGTGAGTTTACAAATATAATTTATTAATAGAGGTAGCACAAACACCCCACGTTCACAATAAATAGCTAATGTACATCTATATATCCACATACTTAAATCATTCCTCCCAGAACATCCTGAAGTGTTACCATTGCCTTCCTCATCACCAGTGGCCATTACCATCTTCCCCATCATCACCAGTGTCTATCATTCTGGCACCTCCTGAAGGACTACATTTCCTTCTCCCACCGCTCCTAGGCTGCAACTTTTAGAATATCTTTTGCTGGCAATGTTATGTTTAATACATATTCAATAGGGCATGTTTTCTCATTTGTATTTTCTCACCCTACTAAAGGGTAAGTTGTGTTTCCTCTTTAGGTTGGTATATCACAGATCTCAACTTATTATCATATATACCAATTTGTTAAAAAATGCCTTTTGTGGTTACTTACCACATTTTTTATTTCTGTCCTAACTAGTTATTCAGTAGTGTCTTAACTTGTTATTTTAGGGTTTTCCAAGTAGTGAAGTGCCTGCTAAGTTTGAGGGTATTCTTGGAAGCCCCTGTGTCACTGAAAGTTGGTCTGTCTAGGTAAAGGGTCCTGAATATATTCACATTGACTTTGCTTTCTGAATGAAAGATCCCAAGCATGTGTAGGCTAGCTTTACTTTATCTCAGCACACAGGATGTGGCTTGTAAGTCCCTCATGTTATAAATCTACTATAAGCTATTATAATAAACATATAACCAAAACCACAAGGAAATAAGAAATCTACTAGAAAATGTATCTCTAGGCAAGCAAGCAGGTTAGCCCTATAGTCTATACTGTCAAATGAATTTATATGTAGTATGTACATATGCAGTATTAAATGCATGCATTGTTTAGACATAAAACAAATCATGCTTGTTTATATCCATAAAGCAGAAGGTGGAATGTAGGAGAAAAATCTTGAAATTTTCTTTACTGTTTCTTTCATAAGAGGTTTATGTAGACACTTATTTCTAGCAGAGTAAAGATGCACTCCTTTGTTGCTTCTCCCATTCTGGCTCCTCTGAAAATGTACACAAAAGTATCAATCACTGAACAGATGCCAGTGCCTATACTGCCTCTGCATTTTGATCTATAATTTTTAAAAGTTGGTGGGAAAGACAGACACACATTGAGGTCTGGAAGTACTTCAGACATGCTGTAAGATCTGCTCCCCTTGATACCAGAGACACAATGACACTTTCCACGTATTTTTAAAAAGTATCTGCTTTCCACTTCGAGAACAGCTACTTTTGTAGCTGCAGAGTTTTTCCTCCTGTAACGCTGAGGCACCCAGGTCATCAGCAGGAGGTAATGAACCTGCAACCTTCGAGGCTAAAGCCCTGTGCTCTACCATGCGAGCTAAAAGCCAGCTGGCTCTCAGCCAAAGCTGTAGAGCGGTGCCTTCACTCTCCCTTTTCAGCGGTCTCAGTGCCTCTGGGATTACATTCTGATAGATCACTTCCAACAAGATCAGATGATGGAGAGTGGTGGTAAATCAACCTTAATGAATTGGAGAAGGCTGGAGGGGGAAGAAAAGGTGGTGGGAGGGAGAATGTCTTCTCAGACACTCGGGCCAGAAGCCTTAATAGATACAATAGCAAGCCAACAGCTGAACAGGGAACGAGTGCTTAACAGATTTGAAATCACAGGGTCAAATCTTGAAGTCCTTAATTGGGAAACCCATCTATTCAGTTAAAGTAGAAATTTACTCAAGACAGCACTGCAAAACCTTAAAACTTACATTACTTTCAATAGTTTTTGTTTGTTGAATAAAAACTCACCCTAATCCAAATGTAAGTTACTCTTTGCTGCAAACCCATTTAGATTCACCAACTGGGATAAACCAAATGTGCTTTTAAAAATGTTTTAAATTTAAACACAAATATTTTATAATTATAATCAAGCACCATAATTGTACACTTTGTGATAACTAAAATCCACTTTTCTTGTTTGTGTTTTCATAGCACTCAGACACTGGCTTCACACACAACAAAGCACACGGGTGTTCATTAAGGGCTGCTAATATATTTCCATGTCTTATACTGCTTAAGTAACTTTCTTTTCATTAAAGATAAGCACTATTTGATTAAAAAAATTAAAGTTTCCTACAATTGCAAGTTTTTAGCAGCAAAAAGCCAATCACCGTGAGGAAATGAACAACAATAAAAGCCTACACTATTGTCAAGATAAAGTATAATATGCCCATTACAGATTTAATTTATAATGACCCTGGAATTTTTCAAAAAGTTATACAGCTAAAAGAAAAAAAAAGTATTCAAGAAAATCAACTAAGATTTTATTTAAAAAAATAAACAGCTCAGAAATAAAAAGATCGCCCGTAACTAACTAAGACTTCTCAAGAAGCATAGAAATTCCTACGTCAAAACAGAACAATGGCTGCAACCTCCAGTGCATTTCGGAGGATGCAAAACCCCTATATGCACTGAAGTGAAATACTGGCCGGGTCTATACTAGCAAGTCCTTTCAAAATAATTGTCAAAAGAAATGGAAATTTCTTCCTGACTAGAGCTACCAATTTATGCTGAAATGCATAATGTTACAACTCTTGGATGATGGAAAAGAAAAATCACTTTTAAATAATCTAGTCCATCAATCTAGCCAATGAAAGATAGTTCCCTACAGTGTATTTTCAAGTGTTTTGTCCAAAGCATGAATGTGTAAGCAATGGGCTTCACTGCTTCTCCTAGGATATTTTTGTTTAGCCTAACAAATTTTACTATTAGCAAGTTCTCTGCTATTGCTTCTAGTTAGATCCCATTTTTCTCTCCTTCCTTGCCACTGATGTAATTCAACTACAGTTGGATAACTGGAAATATTGGATATGGGGCAGGGGATGACTGTCCCAGGTTGCTTGCCGGCTGCCACAGGACCAGTTCCCTGGGGCCGGCTGCCCAAATCACCTGCTGCAGGCAGGCGGGCAGAGCAGGGCTGGAGGAGTGGTGATCCCACCCAACCCTCCCACCCCAGTTATCCAACATTTCATTTTTTCTGACACCACCCCACTCCTCCAGTCAAGCAGCAACCACCCTGCTGGGCTGAGGGAACGGGGCAGTGTCAGATAAAATGTAATGTTGGATAACCAGGGGTCAGATAATCGGGGTCGTACTGTATTTGGTAACTGCTGTGTTTTTTCTCCATATTTCTTTTTAGACAAAATATACATGTTTAACTCTTTTAATCTTTCTTCATAAATTGCCACATTCAAAGCCTGATTATTTGTTATTCTCTTCTGAACTCCTTCCAGTTTATCAGCCTGTTCCTGGCAAAGGAATTAATATAGTATTCCACATGCAATTATACCAGAGCCATATAAAGTGGGAATAGTACTTCTCTGCTCTGCACAGGCAGCCCACAATTACACTACATTTGTGTTATCATATCCCATTGCTAGACTATGGTTTAATTTACAAATATAAACCTCCTCTCCCAGAACACACTCATCATTACTGATATACAAGTTTTTTCCAGATTGAATTTAATAATAATTTTTATTCTTCTAGGACCTTTTGCATCATTTCTCTGTTTTCAATAGTACTTGAAACTTCAGTAAAATTTGTTGAGATGCTTAACATGATGTTCAGTCACCATATTCATCACAAGACACTTTGACATATTTGTCTTTAAAATAAACAATAATGATACATATTTCAAAGTGCCTATCAGTGTAGTGTCATATGATCCTTTAACCAAGTTCTGTGCTACTATGTACAAATAAGATCAGGATTAACTCCATTAGTAAACTGAATTATTAATTTTTAACTGTGTGCAGAATCAGACCCAAACCTGCAAAGACTTACGCCACACATATTTAACTTTGCATATGTGAGCAATCCCACTGACATTAAGCAGACCACGCACACCTGTAAAGATATGCTCAACTGCAACTGCAGGACCTATATATATATATATATATATATATATATATATGCATGCTTTGGCTCAACATCTTGAAGGGCAGCAAGTGTCACAAGCTAATTATATACTCTGTACAAAAGCATTTCCTTTGATAATTTCTAAAAATGTTACCTTTAAAATTAATGCTTTTTTGCTTTACATCATGGAAAATACGCAGAAGTACCTGGTTAGCCAAAATATGTAGCAAAAGCATTGACCCTTATTTTTCCCCTTTGTCAGTTAATACCTATAGCATTTTTAAATTATTCCTCCAGTGGAAAAGGAGACTGGATTCTAAGGACGAAGAAAGTATGTTGTTGTATCAAGGTGGGACGCAAAACAGAGCCGTTAAAGAAGAAATCAGGGAAAGGAAAAAAATGAGGTTAGGGGTTCCTTCATGCTTGGATATTTAATAGTTTTTTGGGAGGAGAATTTAAACATTCTCTGATCACGTCCCAAACTCAGGTAACAGTGGACGTGTTGATAATGTATAGACTAGCACGGCTTCCTCTCTGTTACTAGTGGACGTGTGTATTTCTTCGGTTCTTTTTTTTGCAATGAGGAGAAAGCAAACAACTTCAAATCTCAGAGGTGTGGAGCACAACAAGAGAAAGAAAGGCCCTACCCATTGGGACATATCCCTCATCAACCTGTAGCAGAGGAAGAGGGGAGAGAGGGTAGACCTGCTGGAATCCCTTGAGTCTCTCCTAATATAACAATGATAATAAGAGAAGTGGAGGAGCCACCCTGTTTCTCTATGTGAGAAAATATGTACTGACACTCAGCCAGTAGGAAAACTAGAACCATAAAATACCATTCATCACATGTGCATTTCTGATCTACATAGACCGAAGCAAGAAAAATAAACTGCTGACAGCAAGAAGCCAGAACAGAGCAACAAGAATTAGCAGTGCTGCCTTCTGCTTTGCTTAGAGGAAGATGAAATCTGAAAATGAAAATACTCTCCTACAACCAAGTCTCATAAGACCTTAAAATGGCCTGACCAGGCCAGACATAGTATCTAGACACTTCCTTAGTAAAGGAGATAACAGACTTTTTTGGTGAAAAGTAGTATCTAAAAGCTACACTATTATCCTTATGACATTAACCCATACCATTTTGTAACTGTGGTAATTCAATTTTTTTTTTTACTAGCAACAGCTGTTACTTTTCCCAGTAAAATGTCCACATTTATTTGGCTTAAATTAAAAATACCTTTAGAAATAGACATTAACAGTTTCAGCTTCTCCACTGCTATTTTAGCAAAAACTAAAAAGCTGACATATTCTTAGTCAACTTTTCTTGTTAAAACATTCATTACTTAGTACACATGACGTAAATGAAATTCATGGTGCAGAACTGTTTCTCCAGCTGAGCATATCAATTTACTCACCATAATGTGGTAACATGAGTATATTACCCTTGGCAGCACGTTAAGAGGATCAGTTCTGTCACTCTTACTCCCGAATAGGTCTACTAATTTCACTGAGTGCTGTTATGCTAAAGCATGAATTATGAACTTGAGTAAAAGTAGCAAAAACTGACTCTTAATCTCAC
Organism: Carettochelys insculpta; assembly: GCF_033958435.1. NCBI lineage: Eukaryota > Metazoa > Chordata > Testudines > Carettochelyidae > Carettochelys > Carettochelys insculpta. The sequence goes on along the minus strand of NC_134139.1, from coordinate 178,543,723 downwards.
AATAACATATACCGCATCCGGAACACCTAAATTCAATGGGAAATATATTACAATTGCTAATACATTGAAGGCTATATTCTGTCTCACCAAGATCAGGCTCAGTGAAGCAGAGAGGAGACAGCAGCAGGGAGCCAATTAGTGCCTGGAGGCTCCCCTAAATAACATCAACTGGCAAGAGTCCCCAGGAGACCACTGCCAGTTGAGCATAGCTGAAAACTAGGTCTGAGACTGGCCATATCACTTTCCTGACCCTGCACTGAAGCCTGTGGGAAAGACAGAATAAAAGTTAGCTGTAGGTGGCTCCATAAGGGTTTGGGACTCACCTATCCTAAGGTAATCACCCGTTAAGGGGATGCAGCCAGCTGTCATTCCCTGACCGTGCCCTCTGAATATTGCAAAGCAAGCAATCGGGGCAACAAATCTGTACCTTGCAATTCCAGTTTTTTTATATTTCCATGTTCTATTTGTGCTTGTAGAACAAATGCAAAACGGCCCTTCACTTGCAAGACACAGAGTGCCCTGAACTCCTATTGACTTCAGTAACACTTGGGCTGTGTCTACAAAACAAATGGGAAGAAGAGGCTTTCGAAGACTGGGGGGTGGGGGGGGTTGTTTTGAAAGGCCAGCTACACAGGCAGCGTCTGATTCGAAAGTGGTACTTTCGAATGGCTGCAGATGCCATTATGCTAACAAGATGCTGCATATTCATGGAAGTGCCTCATTAGCATCTTTCAAACTCCCTCATTAACATGCTCCTTCCAAAAGGAGGGGGCTCGTGTAGACACAGACTTGATGTGCTCAGCATTTGTAGAATTGAACCTTATATGTCGTTATTTGAAGGCCGTATCTACACTAACCCAAAACTTCGAAATGGCCATACACATGGCCATTTCAAAGTTTACTAATGAAGCACTGAAATACATATTCAGCGCCTCATTAGAATGCCGGCAGCCGCAGCACTTAAAAATTGACGCAGCTTGCCTGCGCACGGCTCGTCCACACGGGGCTCCTTCTCAAAAGGACCCCAGCAACTTCAAAATCCCCTTATTCCTAACAGCAGATAGGAATAAGGGGATTTCGAAGTTGCTGGGGTCCTTTCGAAAAGGAGCACCATCTGGACGAGCCGCGTCAATTTCGAAGTGCCGTGGCTGCCGGCATTCTAATGAGGTACTGAATATGTATTTGCATGGCCATTTCAAAGTTTTGGGCTAGTGTAGACGTAGCCAAAGAGTGCCAAAAATGGGCCATACTTTTTACAGGCAAGTAAGTAGACGATCAGCTCTCCAAAAACTTAAAATCCAATTACATAATACAAAACCAATATGTAAAAGAAAGACAAAACCAGAGTGAACAAGCAGTGAAACACAGGTTATATTTTGTTAGTTTAATAATTTTAAATAGCTTTTTTTTGCTGCTGCTGTTTAATAATAGGTATTATGTCCACTTCTTGAGGAAAGCACTAAGATTCACAGGCTTCAAAGAACCATGTTTCAGTTATACATTTTGGCCATATCTACACTAGCCAAAAACTTCAAAATGGCCATGCAAATGGCCATTTTGAAGTTTACTAATGAAGTGCTGAAATACATATTCAGCGCTTCGTTAGCATGCGGACAGCCGCGGCACTTTGAAATTGACACGGCTCGCCACCGTGCGGCTCGTGCAGACGGGGCTCCTTTTCGAAAGGACCCCGCCTACTTCTAAGTCCCATTATTCCCATCTGCTCATAGCAATAAGGGGACTTCGAAGTAGGCGGGGTCCTTTCGAAAAGGAGCCCTGTCTGGATGAGACGCGCGGCAGCGAGCCGCGTCAATTTCGAAGTGCCGCGGCTGCCCACATGCTAATGAAGCACTGAATATGTATTTCAGCACTTCATTAGTAAACTTCAAAATGGCCATTTGCATGGCCATTTCGAAGTTTTTGGCTAGTGTAGACATGGCCTTTAAGGAAGCAAAGTTGCTAATATGCTGCACTGGCTCAAGTCAGAGATTATAGATATTCTCAGGGAGGTAGGAAACAGTGGTGTCCAAAACAGTGATTTTTGTTTTCCCAACATAAACAACTGTTGTAGTTCACCAAGAAAACCAGCAAATATTCCTGCATCCTCTGTATGTATAATTCTTCCTAATACAGTTCCAATCATAAACATGTTTTATTTTAGACAATTTCTTACCAAATTTTTGAAGAGAGCAGTCAATTCCTTTGTAAACACAGAAAATTTTAAAAATGCTGTCCCCAAATCTGGATCATCCCTACACACACAGTTGCCACCGAATTTCTCCAATGCTTGAGTGTACTGTTCTTCATTTTCTACATGAGCTTCAAAAGAGAAACAAAAAATTAACTCCAATTAACATGAACAAATTACTGAAAATTACAAGTGGCTAAAACAAAACTCCAAAACTTTCAGATTAAGTCTCCTGATTAAGTTATTTTAAACCATGTTTGTTAGATTATGCATCAAACTAATTCTCTGGCAATAAATTCAGCCTACGCTTGTTGATTAAAAACACTGGCATGTTTCTTACACTACATCTGTAAAAAGTGCAATGATTTTCCTCACTCAAGAAATACTCATTTCCTGAAAGAGAAAAACCCTTGAAAAGAAAATTAATCAGAAAGTTTACAAAAGGGATAATGAAATGAAGAACAAAACACATATTATGTGATTGACTTTATAAATATGTTTCCTCCTCAATCACTGAAAGATATACATACATACATACTGTCCAAAATGGAAATCTTAACATTCTTTAAATGAAACATAAGACCATGCTAATTTAGTATAGAATCTATTAGCTAGTTAAGTCTATCACTTATTTGTGCCTAAACTTAGACATCAAAACACATGCTTACTGGATTTTGCAGATTTAGCCTCTTGCAAAGTTTAAGTCTACCCTCCCTTAATTTAATTGATTCCACGATGATCAAGCAGAATACACATCTTTTAAAAACAGAAAGGATTCTGAGCTGAGCTATTTTGTTTATCTCCTTTTAAAATAAAGCTAGTACTTAATATATTATACATAACATATATTATACATGCAAAATAAACTACATTAAAGAACATTATTTAGACTGCAAGTCAAACACTATAAAATTGGGGAACAGCTGATTTACAATTGTCACTGAAGCTTTAATTCTGCCCCTTGTGCATATATCCTGCACACTGAATGAAGAATGTGTCCCACAGGAAAAAACAGTATGTGACCATGTAACTGAAGTCTGTGGCATAATGAATCTATACAAGCTGTATGAAGGCTGCTCAGACATTAATTCAGACATTTCCTAGCTTTCCTGTGGTTGAATTTGCAACTTTACATATAAAATATTTTGTTAATAATTTCCTAAGGTGTTCTTTAAAGATAAAAATAAATTCATTATGTGCTACTCAACATACAAAATCACCAAGGTTTGACTCGTGCTGCAGCACTAAAGGTTCTGACTTCTAACCTTTAAGCAAGTAAGTGGCCTAGTGCTTCGGGTGGAAGCAGCAGATGTAACATAGTGACGGAAAGAGAATCTTCTGTAAATATTTTGTATGACTAATGTGTGTGCCTCAGGTTTCCTCATACGCTGCACTGTCACCTACTGGGTGTAAAAGGGCTGTTTACTCTATGGCAGGCTACCACACAATAGCTGTGTCTACACGTGCACGCTACTTCGAAGTAGCGGCACTAACTTCGAAATAGCGCCCGTCGTGGCTACACGCGTCGGGCGCTATGTCGAAGTTAACTTCGACGTTAGGCGGCGAGACGTCGAAGTCGCTAACCTCATGAGGGGATCGGAATAGCGCCCTACTTCGACGTTCAACGTCGAAGTAGGGACCGTGTAGACGATCCGCGTCCCACAACGTCGAAATTGCCGGGTCCTCCATGGCGGCCATCAGCTGGGGGGTTGAGAGATGCTCTCTCTCCAGCCCCTGCGGGGCTCTATGGTCACTGTGGGCAGCAGCCCTTAGCCCAGGGTTTCTGGCTGCTGCTGCGGCAGCTGGGGATCCATGCTGCAGGCACAGGGTCTGCAACCAGTTGTCGGCTCTGTGTATCTTGTGTTGTTTAGTGCAACTGTGTCTGGGAGGGGCCCTTTAAGGGAGCGGCTGGCTGTTGAGTCCGCGCTGTGACCCTGTCTGCAGCTGTGCCTGGCACCCTTATTTCGATGTGTGCTACTTTGGCGTGTAGACGTACCCTCGCAGCGCCTATTTCGATGTGGTGCTGCGCAACGTCGAAGTTGAACATCGACGTTGCTAGCCCTGGAGGACGTGTAGACGTTATTCATCGAGATAAGCTATTTCGATGTTGGCTTCACGTGTAGACGTAGCCAATGAGACAGGTGCCTGACTATCTGAGGCCTGCGCCCATCATTGGAGGCTCCATGAACATAGTGGTAAACAAAACACTATGACCTTTACTATCTACCAACTAATGACCACCCCATCAGCAGGAAACCCACTATGTTTGATCATCAGGACAACAAAGGACTGAGGAGTGGCCAGGTGGCATTGACTCTGGGAAACTGAACAAAGAAGATAGGGAAAGAAACCACTCAGAGGGGGCACTGCTTGCTTGGGGTTCTGCTTAGCCAGAATGGACTATACCGTAACTTTCTTTTCTGTCTACTCTCTACTAATAAAGGACTTTTTATGCTGTGTTCCAGACATCTAATAAACACTACTACTTTGACAATGCTGGCTGAGAGTCCCTGCAGATGCTCAGGATGGGGACACACTGCTCCCTTTGGGAATACAAGTCTCTTTCAGGTGTACTTGCTGAAGAGAGCTCATGGTGCAAAGCAGGAATGCTGAAGGCTCTCAGGCTCAGAATAAGCAGGCAGTGAAGCCAAGTGGCTTATCTTAATGAAAGAGCAATACCCCACAGGGTCTGGCATATAAAAGGGGTCCTCTCAGGGATTGTTCCAGAACACTGGGCCTATGGATCCCTGACAGATGTGCCTTAATTTTAGTAGGGCTTTTAACAGGGAAACATGGTCTAAATGAAATTACTATAAAACTACTACAAAACTGATTAAAAAACCATACATATCAAGTAAATATCAATACTTGGCTGTCAGGCTGAGAGGGCATATCTAGTGGGGTCCCACAAGCATCTGTCCCAGACTGGTATTATTCCAGTATTTTCCTTAATGACTTGGCTAACACAGTGGGGAGTATGCTTGTTGGATGACATGAAGCTGGGAGAGTCACAATTACTTTGGAAGACAGAACTAGAATTCAACAAGACTTTAAACTGTAGAATTGGTCTGAAATCAGTAAGACTAAAAATTTTAATAAAGACTAATGTAAATTACTACACTTAGGAAGAAGAAAAATAAATGCAGAAGTATAAAATTGGGATTAACTGGTAAGGCAATGGGGAACTAGGGGCTACAGTTGATCAGAATAAGTGCCAACAATGGGACACAGTTGCTGAGAAGGGTAATATTTTTGCAGTATACTAACAGATGTTAATACACCCATACTTTATATGTCTCAGAGAGATAGCCGTGATAGACTGTATCTTCACAAAACAAAACAAAGAAAAAAAAAACAGTTACGTAGCACCTTTAAGTCGAACAATATTATTTATCAGGTCATGAGGTTTCATGGGTCCAAGCTTTCTGTCCCACCAAAGCTCATCACCTAACACTGTTAGTCTTGAAGGTGCTACAGGACTGCATTTTTATATGTACATACAATGCACAACACAAGTATTTCCTTATGTTTTTATGTTCCTTAACAAGTGAAAATGTTTGTTTGTTCCCCCCTTCCCCCAGGTCACCAGCAATAGGAGACTCATTTAGCTTTTTTCTCATTTGGGAAAAAATAACCCAAATTACACGTACAACATGATGGGGTCAAATTTAGCTACGAGAGATCAGGAAAGGGATCTTGGAGTTATAGTGGATAGTTCTCTGAAGACATCCACGCAGTGTGCAGCGGCAGTTAGTAAAGCAAATAGGATGTTAGGAATTATTAAAAAAGGGATAGATAATAAGACAAAAGATATCATACTTCCCCTATATAAAATTGTGGTACACCCACATCTTGAGTACTGCGTGCAGATGTGGTCTCCTCACCTCAAAAAAGATATATTGGCATTAGAAAAGGTTCAGAAAAGGGCGACTAAGATGATTAGAGGTTTGGAATGGGTCCCATATGGGGAGAGGCTAGAGAGACTGGGACTTTTCAGTCTGGAAAAGAGGCGATTGAGGGGCGATATGATAGAGGTATATAAAATCATGAATGGTGTGGAGAAAGTGAATATAGAAAAATTATTTACCTTTTCCCATAATACAAGAACTAGGGGACACCAAATGAAATTGACGGGTAGTAGGTTCAAAACTAATAAAAGGAAATTTTTCTTCACACAGCGCACAGTCAACCTGTGGAACTCCTTGCCGGAGGAAGCTGTGAAGGCCAGGACTCTATTAGGGTTTAAAAAAGAGCTTGATAAATTTTTGCAGGTTAGGTCCATAAATGGCTATTAGCCAGGGGTAAAGTATGGTGCCCTAGCCTTCAGTACAAGGGCAGGAGATGGATGGCAGGAGATAAATCACTTGATCTTTGTCTTCTGTTCTCCTTCTCTGGGGCACCTAGCATTGGCCACTGTCGGCAGACGGGATACTGGGCTGGATGGACCTTTGGTCTGACCCAGTATGGCCATTCTTATGTTCTTATGTTCATTTTGTAGTTCACAGCAATTATACTGGGGAGGAAAAAAAGGCTATCCAAAATATTAAATAATCTAGTTATCTCACTGCCAGGGCAGAATCACCGTCTAGAATTTATTTGGAAGTAAAGAGCACTTGAAACACTTCCTGTATTATAAATTCCCTGTTCAGTGAACAGATCAGTGTTTAAGTCTTACTTCAAATGCAAAGACGTTTTCAAAGAAACATACCATATGGAATTAAAATGTACTTACCCAGCCCAGATATATTTATAGCTTTTACCGATTTCTTCATTTTATAGAGAACAGTTCGGTCAACATCAAGAGCCTTACAAAAAAAATGAATATGAAAAAATATTACAAAACAGCCACTTGTTATTGTCCTGCTCTACCATCTTTTCCACTTCTATTTCATAATGATTTAATAAAAACATTTTTAAAAAAAATCAGCAGCAGCCTCTGATCTGCTGCTCCTTGCCAGAAAGACTTCCCTTCCTTCCCTTGTCCATTACTGATGAACAAACACAGGTAAGCCAGGTTCCATCTAGTGCTAATATTGGTCAATACTGTATTAAATATTCTCTTAAATGTTCACACAAAGCTATTCGCCCTATCTTAAATCATTATTAAAGATTATGGGAATATTCAATACACCTTGTACTTCAAGCCTGATGAAAAGCCAAACAATATTATTCCTTTAGCAACAAGCTAACATTAATTTTAGTTTTCCTAGACAACTTAATTTATTAGCTGAACTTCTGCTTTCAAGAACTTTCTGTCTTCTGTGCTGAAGCAAAGATAGCAGACATTTCAACAATACAATGACCTGGTCTTTCACTATTTATTATTACACAAAGCTTTCATCTTGACAACATAAAATTCACAGTAAAATCATATTCATGAGTCTGCAATACTCACAAAAAATGTCTTTCAAAAAGAAAAAAAAAAAAAAAAAGAAGAAGGCAGCAAACCCAGCACCTACAAAACTGAAGTTGAAATACAGTAAAAATAAGATGAAGCCTGCAGTTGTTCTGGGATACGGAAACAAAAGAATGCGTGCTTATAAAAACAAAGCAAAGTATATTGAAGGTGGAGAGACATGGGCTCTGGTTTCAAAAGTGTTAAGGATACAAAAATATCGCTGAAGAACAGCGCACTCACTCCTCGCTATGTGAGCACAACTGGTTCTCAACTTCCTGCTCAGAGGTGAAAACTCATAAAAGGGACACTAAATTCCCATTAAAATACAGGTAAAAGCCTCTGATTCATTCGTAGTTCTCCTAACTCGGCAAAAGCGTGGCAGCAGGCAGCTCTCCTTTTGAAAGGAAAGTGAACCTTGGGTTTGGGGGTTTGGGTTGGAGAGGATTAAAGGCTACGGGCAGTTTGGGGCCACGACCAGGAGAGAGAGTTAAAACCTGGTGGCGAGTTGGGTCCGTGGGGCAGGGGTTAAGGCTGCAGCAGTTTTGGGTGTGCAAGGCCAATGGTGGGGTTAAGGCTGTGGTGGTTTGGGGTCTGCAGGGCCAGCAGGGGGAGGAGGTTCAGGCTGCGGCAGTTTGGGGTCTGCAGCGGGGTTCAGGTTGCTGAAGTTTGGGGTCTGCAGGAGGGTCAGGCTGCGGCGGTTTGGGGTCTGGGGGGGGGGTCAGGCTGCAGCAGTTTGGGGTCTGCAGGGCCAGTGGGGGGGGTGTCAAGCTGAAGCGGTTTGGGTCTGCGGGGCTGGGGGGGGTTAAGGCTGCAGCAGTTTGGGGTCTGTGGGGGGGCGGTCAGACTGAGGTGGTTCAGGTCTGTGGGGCCAGCAGTGGGGTCAGGCTGCCGTGGTTGGGGGTCTGCAGGGCCAGCGGGGGCATTAAAGCTGTGGCAATTTGGGTCTGCAGGGTCGATGGGGGCACTAAGGCTGTGGCGGTTTAGGGTCTGCGTGGGGCAGGGTTAAGGTTGCAGTGGGTTGGAGCCTTGGGGAGGGGGGTTGTGCTCGTTTTAGTGAGAGGCGTTCACTCATCCAGTAAACAAAGGTAAGTATATGTATCCCTTGTTTTAGCGAGTACTCGTAAGTATTCATTTAACGAGGAACAAGTGTATTACAAAGCACCAATTTTACTAGGTATAGCTTTAAACCAAAGTTCAGACTATCCTAAAACTGTTTATAAGAATACTGTGCCAAAATAATCCAAGGTTAAGTCAACTGACTAATGAAATTGCATCAATCATATGACCCACCGTTGACAAGTATCCTACTGTTAATAATTTATATTTAATTTATAAAACAAAACACCACATAGCAATGAGTCTCTGGGGTCACTTCTAATTATTTTAAAACATTGTGTACAGGAATAAAATTAACAAAATTCAGTCTCATATGGGACCCATTCAGATCAGGGTTGTCATATGGGACTCACTGAAGATCAGGGATGTCAAACTCAAAATCTACTGAGGGCTGCACAAATGGAAGCTGACAGCTTTCAGGACCACCAAAAATGTACTTCTATCAGAAAACTGTAATAATTTATCACTATAGATTATGTTTTAGGTATATTTTGTAATATTTATCAGGTCTTGTTTGACTATAAACACAATAATTTTAATGGAGAATTTAATACTCAATATGAATTTTAGTATTTTATAATTTTATTAATAGTTCATAAAATTTGATGTGTAAAATTCTTATTTGGTCATATATTTAAGAATTTTTAATTTAAATACAAACTTAAGGTACTCCATGACTCAGCAGGCTCCCAGTCCTATGGCTGCTGGGGTTCTCCCGTCCCAGCTGGTACCCCAGGGCTGGGGCTGCCAGCAGGGGTCCATGCCCCAGCTGACTCCCAGCCCCAGAGCTGCAAAAAAATTCCATCAGGCCACATTTGGCCCACAGGCCGCATGTTTGACATACTTGCTGAAGATCAACAAACTTAGACTTTGACCAGACACTAGTGAAAGTGAATTTATAACACTACACTGCTTCCTTAGTGTATGCTCACTAGTCCTAATAACTATACACCCCTTTTGCAGGTTCTCTAAATCTAAGCATTTGTATCATTCTCCTTACAGCCTAGATAAATGCTTAGGTTGTGGGCTGCCTATCTCCATGTTCCTCACGAACTTCAGGCTGTGTATATACTAGAAAAATAACTTGGACGTTCCCAGGAATGGAGTAAGGACTTCTAAGTTGGATTTCCTACTTCAAAGTTAACTTCAAAGTAAGGGCAAATGTGTATAGACAATCTGCTCACTGCTTTGAAGTAGTGCCTAACTTTGAATTTAACTTCGAAGTTAGTTCCTCATGTCGACGCACCCTCAGTGACTGAAACGAGTTAAAATCATTCTGAGGTAATTTTATTTGTTGATGTGGATCTGCTATCACGGTTTTAGGATTATCCCATCCACATCTATGCAGAATGATGAATCTGAAAGCTGATTGGATTTAATATACCATTTTAATTCCTTACTATCAAAAAATAAATAGTTGGAGTAAGAAATTAAAAGGACTTCTGACACAACATCTACCATATCAGTGGGGCTGTGTTTTTGCGTTTATCATATGCATTTGAAATACATAGCACTGATGGAACTAACAAAATACGTGCCAAACTTTCAGGATTAAATATACATGTTGTGTTTTAGTCTTTGAGGTATAGTGAAAATGTCTATTGTCCGGCAGCCCATGGGAACTGAGGGTCCTGGATACTCCCATGTGCAGGATGGTGGAGAGGAGCGGCAGCCATCCCTGCTTCACGGGCCCCAGCCAACCAGACAGCTGGCCCCAGCCAGACAGCTGGCCCTGGCCTCTCTCCACTGGCCCCAACTGTTCAGCTCACCCTGCAGCAGCCTGCCCCTGCTGAACAGATAGCTGGCCCTGGCCCTGCTCCCCTGGCTCCAGCCAGGTGGATGGCCCCAGCAGGTCAGCCAGCTCCACACGCTGGTTAAGACAATGAGCTGGTTATCCTAGTGTTACTGTATATGTAAAGCACGAAGATTATGCTGAAGCCCTGCTGGTTACATATGCCTACAGACTGATGAACACTGACTGCAAAAGCTTAAAAACTACTGTGCACACCAAACACAGTAATTCAGTTATTTTTAAAATACTTTCCTTATTATTTTTGGTCTTCTGTTTAACTACTGCCCATATGCCTGATTCACTACTACTTTACTCCAGTGATTTCAATGGCGTACAGAGGTTCTCAAACTGTGGCCAGAACCCCAAAGAGGGATGTGGCCACATTTGAATGAGGTAAACAGGGATGATTTAGATTTGCTGGGGCCAAAGCTCAAGCCCACCACCTGGGAACAAAGTAGAAGCCACCCCCCAAGGCTTCACAGCCCGAGCTGGAGGGGCTCAGGATACAGTCCTGACTGGGGCTGAAATCCTTGGGTTTTGGACCCCCGCCCAGGGTGGCTGGGATTGGGCTTCTGTTCCCCCTCCTGGGATTGCGTGGTAGTTTTTGTTTCAGCAGGCCATATGAACCTACTTGATGCTTCTTTCATCCATCTCAGTGTTCTGAGAAGCTTGAGGTCTAGAATTGGCACTTTAGCAGGTGCTCATTCTGGTTTTGTATGTGTTCTTTTGAAATTCAACTTTTTCATAATTAAATGCTGTATTGGACCAACAACCTACAAAAAGAATCAGGGAATTAATTCTCTTTACACAAAATGTGCCTAATTAAAGTGCTTTATTAATTTCAGTTCGGGGGCATCCATTTTTTTTTTTAAAGGTGATACTTCTGTCTGAAAACTGTTTTATTCAGTTTGGTATAAGAAACATCTAAAATTCCTATAGCTGAACTAGATGAGAAATGTTTTTTCTAATTTGTTTATTTTGTGCATTAAACAATGCTCTGGCTGCTGAAACTTTTAGTATTTCTGACTGCATGCTCAATTAATCAGTTCCCCCCTTTATTTGAAATGGGCCTTCACACAGTAACAGGAGACAAAAGCCATTTAAGAAAGAAAATGTGACTGTAAAGCCACACAAATCGCATGAGGGACATTTAGTATGTGAAATTCTTTTTACTCTGTCACAAACTGACTAGAATTCAGATTGATTATTGTTAAGTAGCCACACCTAAATGCAACGATTCCAAGAGCAACAATAGATCAAACACACTGCAAATATATTTTAGGACACAAATTTAATAGGATATACAGAAAGTTAAGGTGTTAAGGTATAACGGGTGCCATAGAAACAATATATTGAGAATTTTAACCTGAGTGAATTTACAAAACTAATGTTTCTTCACTCACATAGCTTATATTCTTTGAATATAAAACCCACACACCCAATTCAGATTGCTCTCGTCAGCTCCAACAAGTCCAGCTTTACTGAATATTGTTAAACAGAAGGCATTTCACCAATGAGTAATATCACAGAGGAAGTAACAGAAGAGTCTTCTTTTTTGTTACTCTAAATTATTTTGAAGTGTACACCCCTATAAAAATAGCTGGAGTCCCTATGAAACTGACTACTGGGCAGCCCTTTTAATTTCACATTGCCTTATGGTTTAGTTTGCCAATTTCAACATTTAAGTAGTATATTGCTTTCTGGTCTGCACAGTAAGATGCACTTTACTGTTCAGAATCACACGTACCGTCCCACAGAAAAATCAGTCCTTGTTTTAGTCAAACTGGCTGCAATGATGTTCCATGTATATTTTATAGATCATGGTTTATGAAGGGGATTTACTCATAAAAAAAGCCTGTATGAGTCAATTTCCTACAGTGTATAAGGATTCAGAGCCGTTGGGAAAACACTCACTAACTGATTGATGCTTAACAACTAAAACATCTTGAAACTACCAACAATCTATAGTTCTAATGCTTCTAAGGAAACAGCAATAATATAGCAATTCAAACTTGAACTGGAATCCTCAAGACAGGGTCCCAATTATGCAGTATATGACAGTATATACTTCAAATGCAGGTTGCACCTCTCTGGGCCAGCACCTGTGGGACCTGGGCAGTGCTGGATCAGGGATTTTGCTGGACCAGGAAAGTCAAAGCTCCCCTGCTGGCCACTGGCCCTTGCTCCCAGGCTTCCCTTCCAGCCATTTGGCTCACTCCCAGCCTCAAGCCCCAGCCACCACTCGAGCTGTGGGACCACCACTCTCCAGGCCCCAGCAGCTTCCCAGAGAGCAAACGCAGTAGCCACAGCTTCCCCTGGCCACAGCTTCCCAGCTCCACCCAGCTGCTGCCGGTCCCCATTACCAGCCTCGCTGTGGCTGCCTGGCCCGCACTGAGGCTCCAGGCCACTGGACTCCAAGACAGACTTTGCTCCCAGCCATCATGGCTCTCTGGTCTGGCAACATCAGACCACGGATATTGCTGGACCAGAGAGCCCCAGATTTCAAAGATTCTACCTGTAAATTAATAGATTCACAGATTCCAAAGCCAGAGGGAGCCATTGCAATCATCTAGTTTGACCTTCCGAATAACACAGGTCTCAAAGTAATTCCTATAACCCATCTTTTTAAAAAAAGTTCAAATAATAGTCATGAGACTCCACCATGATTCTAAGTTAATTATGCTAGTTGTTAATTACTGTCATTGACTGCATCTACACGTGACGGCTACTTTGAAGTAGCGGCGCCAACTTCGAAATAGTGCCCGTCACAGCTACACGTGTTGGGCGCTATTTCGAAGTTAACATCGACTTTAGGCGGCGAGACGTCGAAGTCGCTAACCCCTGAGGGGATGGGAATAGCGCCCTACTTCGACGTTCAACGTTGAAGTAGGGAACGTGTAGTCGTTGCGCGTCCCACAACATCGAAATAGCGCGGTCCTCCATGGCGGCCATCAGCTGAGGGGTTGAGTTCTGTCCAGCCCCTGAGCTCGATGGTGGCCGCGTGCAGCGGCCCCTTAAAGTTCCCCGCCCCCTGCCTTCCTCTGCAGGAAGCTGAGAGCGCGTGCAGGCAGCAGCATTGCCACGCGGCTAGCCTGCACGCTCCTCCGCACCCACACACCCCCACCCGCCACGATGGCCACCCCCCAGCCCCCCAAGCGCCCCCAGGGGACCCCCCCCGCAAGGGGATCCAGGGCTCCCAGCCCAGCAGCCAGTCGGGGAAGTGGCAGCGGGGCCCCTTCTGGACAGAGGCCGAGCTTCGGGACCTGCTGGGGCTCTGGAGCGAGGAGGAAATGCTCCAGGTAATGGGGAGCAAGAGGCGGAACGCGGATGCATTCGCTCGGCTGGCCGAGGGCCTGGCCACCCGGGGTCACCCTGCCCACACTCCGGATCATGTCCGGAGTAAAGTGAAGGAGCTGCGGCAGGGTTACGCTGGCCCCCGTCACTTGCCCCTTTTACAGGGAGCTCAGGGACATCCTAGGCCCCCGGCACACTTCCTCCCCTCCGGCCACACTTGATACCTCGGCCGACAAGCCCCAACAGGCCCCGGAGGCGGAGTCCACCCCTGAGGCAAGCCCCACACCCCAGGGGCCCCCCCAGGAGCCCACCCCCAGAGCACCGGAGGAGGAGGAAGAGAAGGGGGAGTCCTCCTCCAGCAACGCCAGCCTGCGGATCGCCATCCCATCGTGGAGCTCTAGCCGGGTGTCCGCCCACCGGGTGTCCCCCAACCGTGGGAGTGGACCATCAGGTATGTACCCCCCCGGTGCACGCCCCCGGGGTTGAGGGGCGGGGGTAATAGATATGACCAGGGCCCTCCACATGCCCAGATGACCATGGCCCCAAGGACAGCAGTGGCATATCCCTCAGAAGAGTGCATCAGCCCCTGCCCCCCAGCACGACAGTGCCATGCCCCATCCCCGGGGCTGGGGGGAGCGGAACCTCTAGGGTCCCCCGGGGGGAGGGGGTGGGACCCCCATCAGCAGCAGCAGCAGCAGCAGCATCTCCCGGGGATGGGCATGGGGAACCAGCAGCAGAGGGGTGAGGGGACAAGGGTCACGGCTCGGGGCCCACAATAACGGCTGCCTCCACTCTTCTCCCCCCTCCCACCCGTGTTCCGCAGCTGCACCATCGGAAGGACCGGAGAGCACCGGCGAGGTGTCAGTGGTCCCGGACAGCCCACCGGGGCCATCACTCCAGGCCAGGCCCACGGCGGAGCACCAACCGTCCCCACGGCGGGGAAGACGGCGGACCCAGCACCACCACCCAACGGCGACGGACCCCCAGCTGCTGGCCATCCATCGTCGGCAGCTGGAGGTTGCCGAGCAGTGGCTGCGGGTGGAGGAGTGCCGCCTCCAGCTGCAGGAGCGGGCGCTGGCCTGGCGCCAGGAGGCATGGGGGGCCTTCATGCGAACCTTCGATCGTATCGCCGACTACCTGGCCCCCCATGCCGCGCCAGCCGCCGCTGCGCCTGCCCTGCCTGCTCCACCCACTGCGCCATCCACTGTCGCACCGCCACCCGCCACCGAGGGCCCTTCTGCCAAGGGGGACCTGGGGCCAGCTGACACCCGCCGGCCATATCTACCGGTCCACCCGGCCCTCAGCCAGCCCCGGCCAGGGCTGAGGCCAAGGCGTGGGTCGCGGCCGCCCACCCCCAGCGCTGGACATTAGGGGGTGTGGGGCCCAGCACGTGGGCCCCCCCTCCCCCTTTGTATATATTCCCCCCAGTTTAATGTAATTTTGTAAATAGTTTTTGTATGAGACCCCTGCTGTTATGCTGATCCTTGCCCCCCCATGTACATAGTTCTCCCCTTCCTTGTCTTCCCCTTTCATCTTATCCTTATTTATAATACATATATATATAAGTTTGATTTTGCTTCTAAATAGTTAGTCTTGATAATAATAATAAGAGTTCAACAGATATTTGATTTGACGAACAAATGTCTGCTTTTATTTACAAGAAAAGTGGTGGGGGGTGCTCTTGGGTGCTCTGTGGTGTGGGCGTAGGGGCAGGGACTGTTGTGGAGGATGGGGGGGTGCAGTGGGGGGCCTGCCAGCGTTCACCCCGCGGCCTTGTAGAACTGGGCCTGCAGGGCCTCCCGGACCCGGGTCCCTTCGGGGTCCACCTGGCGACTGGGGGCAGCGGGTGGCTGCACGTCGGCCCTGCCAGCCTCCACAGCCCAGCCCTGAAAAAATGCCTCCCCCTTGCTCTCCACGAGGTTGTGGAGGGCGCTGCATGTGCCCACAATCTGGGGGATGTTGGTGGGGCCCGCATCAAGGCGGGTGAGCAGACACCTCCAGCGCCCTTTGAGGCGGCCAAATGTGTGCTCTACCACCTGGCGCGCGTGGTTCAGGCGCAGGTTGAAGCGCTCCTGGCTGGCTGACAGATGGCCCGTGTAAGGGTGCATGAGCCAGGGCCGGAGGGGTTATGCCGCATCTGCGATGACGCAGAGGGGCATGGTGGTGTCCCCCACAGGGATCTCCCGCTGGGGGATGTAGGTCCCTGCCTCCAGCCGGCGGCACAGGCCCGAGTTCCGGAAAACCCGGGCGTCGTGGGTGCTGCCAGGCCAGCCGACATATATGTCCAGGAAATGGCCCTGGCTGTCCACCAAGGCCTGGAGGACCACTGAGTGGTAGCCCTTCCTGTTTAAGTAGCGTCCTCCACTGTGCTCCAGGGCGCAGATGGGGATGTGGGTCCCATCCAGAGCCCCGAAGCAATTGGGAAAGCCCAGGGTGGCAAAGCCCGCGATGGCCGCATCCGGGTCCCCAAGCCTCACGAGCCTGGGGAGGAGCAGGGCATTGATGACACGGACGACCTGCAGGGGAAGCACATGGGAGAGCACCCATGAGGGGTGTGCAGGGTGTGTGTGGCCCTCCCCCGCCAGGGTCCTCCTCCCCTCCCCTGCCAGGACTGCCTCCCCATCTCCCTGTGGGTCCTCTTACCTCCATGAGGACAGCCCCGACGGTGGCCTTGCCCACGCCAAACTGCTGGCCCACGGATCGGTAGCTGTCTGGAGTGGCCAGCTTCCAGACAGCAGTGCCGAGCCGTTTCTCCACAGTGAGGGCACGCCGCATGGCGGTGTCCTGGTGCCTCAGTGCGGGGGTGAGCCACTGGCATAGCTCCAGAAATGTCTGCCAGCTCATGCAAAAGTTCTGGAGCCAGTGGTCGTCATCCCACTCTCCGAGCACCAGCCGGTCCCACCAGTCGGTGCTGGTGGGGTAGCTCCACAGCCGGCAGCGTATGAGGTGGGGGGGGCGGGGTACTGCAAGGTTGGGGGTTGCGTCCTCCTCCCCTGCGGGCAGCTCCTCCTCTGTGGCAAGGAGGTGCTCAGCTGCCTCCTGCATGGCATGGAGCAGGGCGAGCACTGCTCCTACAGGGGTGGCTGGGTGGACCTCTGGCTGCTGCTGCTGCTGCTGCTGGAAGCCCATGCCTGCGTCGCTCGAGGTGTGCGTGCCTGTGGCTCTGCAGACCGCGTGCTGTGCAGGCTGCATGTGTCTGGGAGGGGCCCTTTAAGGGAGCGGCTAGCTGTTGCCCCGGAAGCGCTAGTCCGCCCTGTGACCCTGTCTGCAGCTGTTCCTGGCACCCTTATTTCGATGTGCGCTATTTTGGTGTGTAGACGTTCTCTCGCAGTGCCTATTTCAATGTGGTGCTGCCCAACGTCGACGTTGAACATCGACGTTGCCAGCCCTGGAGGACGTGTAGACGTTATTCATCGAAATAGCCTATTTCGATGTCCCTACTTCGATGTAGCGTTCACGTGTAGACGTAGCCAAAGTCAGAGATTTATTTCAGGTCCAAATTTATTTAGCTTCAACTTCCACCTGCTAGATTATATTATATTTTTCTCTGAAAAGTTGAAGAGCGTGTTACTAAACAGCTGTTCCCAATGTAGATACTTTAGATTGAGCAAATCATCCCCCAACCTTCTCTCTGTTAAATTAAACAGATTGAGCTCCAACAGTCTATCACTATAAGGCATGTTTTCTAAACTTTTAATCTTTCCCATTGTTCTTCTCTGAACCCTCTCCAATTAATCCACATTTTTCTTGAATTTCAGACACTAAAACCAGACACAATATTCAAGCAACACTTACACAAGTGCCAAATATAGAGCTAAAATAACCTCTCTCCTACACTCTAGAAATCCATTTATACATCCCAGGTCACACAGGCTCTTTTTATCTAGTGAAACGCTTTGGCCCTCATGTTCAGTGGATAATCCACCATGAGCTCTAAGTCACTGCTTCCCAGGACAAAATCCCCTATCCTATAAGTGAAGCCTACAATCATGGTTTGTAGATGCACACATTCACGGTTAGCTGTATTAACTAACACACACACACACACACACACACACACACACACACACACACACACACACACACACACACACACACACACACACACACACACAGAGCTAGCTTGCATCCATCTTTCCAAAGATCAAGATCACTCTGAATCAGTTAATTACTTGTCATCTTCAGTTTGTCAGAGATGATTTTGTGTGTCCTTCCAGGTCATCCATAAAGATATAAAGTTGCATAGAGACAAGAACTGATTCCTTTGATGCCCCACTTGAAACACTCTGCTAGGTGATTTTCTGTTTCCAGTTACATTTTGAGACACAGCAGTTGTTCAATTTTTAACTCTTTTAAGGATCTCCTCCCCCCATCCCTGATGGTCACTGACCAACAGAAAAATCAGCCGGAGGCCACAAGGGGGAAAAGAAACAAAAAGACTCCAAATGCTGAGAGTGCTGCATCACTCTCTTGCCTGAGATAATGTCAAACAGACTGGCCTTTATTTAGCAGGTCATCCCATTTACCCTTTTAAAAACGGGCAAAATACTAGCTTTCTTCCAGTCTTCTGGAAGTGCCCAGTGCGCCAAGACTTTTTGAAAAATCAACATTACCAGTCAAGCAAGCCTCTCAACCTAAAACTCTTGGAAGGATGGTATCTGGACTTGCTGCATAACTTCAGCAACTTCTGTTTAACATCTTGCAGTGAGATGAATGAAATGAAGAGAAGTTATCATAAGAACATAAGAATGGCCATACTGGGTCAGACCAAAGGTCCATCCAGCCCAGCATCCCATCTGCCGACGGTGGCCAATGCCAGGTGCCCCAGAGAAGGAGAACAGAAGACAATGATCAAGTGATTTATCTCCTGCCATCCATCTCCTGCCCTTGTTCTGATGGCTAGGGCACCATACTTTATCCCTGGCTAATAGCCATTTATGGACCTAACCTGCAAAAATTTATCAAGCTCTTTTTTAAACCCTAATAGAGTCCTGGCCTTCACAGCCTCCTCGGGCAAGGAGTTCCACAGGTTGACTGTGCGCTGTGTGAAGAAAAATTTCCTTTTATTAGTTTTGAACCTACTACCCATCAATTTCATTTGGTGTCCCCTAGTTCTTATATTATGGGAAAAGGTAAATCATTTTTCTATATTCACTTTCTCCACACCATTCATGATTTTATATACCTCTACCATATCGCCCCTCAATCGCCTCTTTTCCAAACTGAAAAGTCCCAGTCTCTCTAGCCTCTCCCCATATGGGACCCATTCCAAGCCCCTAATCATCTTAGTCGCCCTTTTCTGAACCTTTTCTAATGCCAATATATCTTTTTTGAGGTGAGGAGACCACATCTGCACGCAGTACTCAAGATGTGGGCGTACCATAGTTTTATATAGGGGAAATATGATATCTTTTGTCTTATTATCGATCCCTTTTTTAATAATTCCTAACATCCTATTTGCCTTACTAACTGCCGCTGCACACTGCGTGGATGTCTTCAGAGAACTATCCACTATAACTCCAAGATCCCTTTCCTGATCTGTCGTAGCTAAATTTGACCCCATCATGTAGTACGTGTAATTTGGGTTATTTTTTCCAACATGCATTACCTTACACTTACCCACATTAAATTTCAGTTGCCATTTTGCTGCCCAATCACTCAGTTTGCTGAGATCTTTTTGTAGTTCTTCACAATCCCTTTTGCTTTTGACTGTCCTGAACAACTTGGTGTCATCTGCAAACTTTGCCACCTCACTGCTTACCTCATTTTCTAGATCATTGATGAACAAGTTGAACAGGATCGGTCCCAGGACTGACCCCTGGGGAACACCACTAGTTACCCTCCTCCATTGTGAAAATTTACCATTTATTCCCACCCTTTGTTTTCTGTCTTTTAACCAATTCCCGATCCATGAAAGGATCTTTCCTCCTATCCCATGACCACCTAATTTACATAAAAGCCTTTGGTGTGGGACTGTGTCAAAGGCTTTCTGGAAATCTAGGTATATTATGTCCACTGGGTGCCCCTTGTCCGCATGTTTATTAACCCCTTCAAAGAATTCTAATAGATTAGTTAGACACGACTTCCCTCTGCAGAAACCAACAAATGATGAGATTATATCTTTTCTTCCTCAAATACAAAGAATATTCATTGAACACTACAGTCCCATTACTGATAATTCCACATTTCCATCTGGCAACTAACCCTTGATCATTGTATTGAGGTTTTCTTCTTCCTACCGTCTTTCAAAAATAACCATAAATTAAAAAACTTAAGATATTTACTCTAGACTTTACACAGATCCAAACAGGTACATCTTAAAACAACTCCTACTTGTAACATGGATTTTAATAATTGCCAGAAAAACAGCTGACCAATTTGATAAATGTAGATTCTTAATGTACTTGACAGATTCCAAGACATATGGAAAAGCAAGTATCCCACTGACTGCTGCATATGGCTGAACAAGAAAGGCACAGGCCTCTAGAAGACAAACAGACACTAGCAAGACAAGGCATTAGGTGATTAGTGGGAGAAGCGAGCAAGAATTAAATCTGTGTAATTAGGGCTGGTCTTATTTACAAAAAGATGACAATAAAATAAATACTAAAAACAAAAATTTTTTGTAGAAAAGAAACTAACTGTTGATTATTCTTCAGTACTCCTTCTATGAAAACAAAATCTTCTTGACATTTTGTAGAATACGCCTATGAGATAATCTGAATAGAAAATCTTTACATGTGCTGCATGTAGGAGCCCTCATCATGAACCAGGAATAGGACCCTATTGTGCTAGGCACTGAACAAATACAACAAAAAGATAATCTTTTCTCCTAAGCGCTTAAAATCTAAGGCTTTGTCTACACTGGCAATTCAAAAAAGCAGTTATGTAGCACTTTAAAAACTAACAATGTAATTTATTAGGTGATGAGTTTTCGTGGGGCAGACCCACTTCTTTGGTTCTGAAATAGTGCTGAAAGTGAACTGGCACAACAAATATATAAAACAGAGAGACAGAAAAAAAAAAAGAAATGAAAACTCCCCCCATTGAAGGCTGGTTAGAACGTCTGGACAAGCAGACTGCAGCATAGCTGTGCCGAAACCAGAGCTGTCCCTCATGTGGTGGAAGATGATGTAATCCAGGGTTTCCCAAATGTTATATAGTTGGAACCCAGTTTTTTTCCCACTACCTTTTTTTTGCATCCCAAAAATACAAATATTTAAAAAAATGAAAAATGAATAAATTTTCATGGTTTATTATTTATTCACAATAATAACAGTACATAATAATATAACTTGATATAAAATACTTAAGTGCCTAACTTATTGTTATTACCTTAATTACACAGGAAAATACAAAATGCACCAAATCAATAGGATCGTGAGTGATAATCTGTATATTTTCTAAGGACCGGTAGTTTTTTCCCCAAGGACTGGTACTGAGCCGTGGACCACACTTTGGGAAAATGCTGGCATAATGTATAGTGAATGCGGCACTGATGACCATGCAGTAGCCTCACAGTTATCCTGAACTGGGACATGAGCTAGGAATGCTGCTGAAGAGGCCTGTCCCTTAGGCAAAGGGGCCTCACATTCGGCAGCAAAGGGAGCCCCACAAAGTCATAAAAGCTGTCGAAACACAAAGGTGAGACCAGCCAGAAATCATCCTGTGTAGAGACAGGCAGGCCTCTGACACACTCAGCTGTAGAGATGAACAGCTGGGTAGATCTCTGGAAGGCATAGTCCAGACTAGATAAAAATCCAGGCCTCTTCTCACACCTAACATATGAAGACATCTCTCCTCACTTAGTATGCGGGGCTTGGGACAGAAGACCATCAGGAAGATGTCCACGCTCATGTGAAAAGCAGACATCAACTTCAGGGAGGAATGCTGGGTATGGCCAGAGTTCAGCCTTGTCCTTGTGGAAGACTGTATACCATGGTATGGAGGTCAAGGCTCAAAGCTTGGAAACCTGCCTGGCCAATGACATAGCCACAAGGGAAGGCCCCTGTCCATGACAGATGGGATCAGGAACATGTGGCCAAATGCTCAAAGAGTTGCTTCATGAGCCTGGCTAGGATCAAGTTAAAGTCCCATTGATGAACTGCAGGTCTGCCCTAAGAGAAGAATCATTGAAGACCCCCGAGGAACCTGCCTGTTGTGGGAGAAGACTGTGTGACCTTAGACCAGTGAACAAAAAAGTGGAAATGAATGTCAGATGCACCTTGATCAAGGACAGTACTAAATCCTAGTTCCTGAGGTGAAGTAGATAATCCAGGATCAAATGGATTGAAGCATCTCATGGCGAGATGCCACAATTGGCAGCCCAATACGAATGCCCCATCCATTTTTTCAGGCAGGTCTGCTGAGTTGAAGGCTTTTGGATCTCGAGGAAGACCTGGCAGACACTCTCTGAACAGGTCTGTTCCTCTGGTTTCAGCCACACAGCATCCTCGCCATGAGGCGGATGGAAGTGAGGTTGGGGTGCTAGGGATGACCATGGTCTTGAGAGAAAAGGTCTGGTTGGTCTGGCAGCAGCCACAGTGTGAGCATTTCCATGCTGAACAGGGTTACAAACCAATGTTGCCAGTGCCACACGGGTGATCATGATGACACAGGCCTTGTCCCTCTTGATTTTATGCAGGACCTTGTTAATGAATGGGATTGCAGGAAATGCATATAACAGATCTCCCTTCCACAACAAGAGAAAGGCATTACGTAGGAAACCTTCACCAAGGCCTTGTCTGGAGCAAAACTAAGGACATCACCCGTTCTGCCTGGTTGCAAACATCCATCCAGTAAGTGCTCCATATCTGGGAAATCATGACAGGTATTTCCATGTGCGTTTTCACAAGGAGAAGCCTCAACTTAAATGATCTGCCAGAGTTCTGGATTCCCAGAAGGTGACATGCTTCTAAGCTGGTGTCCTGGCTGATGCAGATGTGCCACAACTTGAGGGCCTCCTGACAGAGGTCTGCAGAATAGGCTCCCCCTTGCCTGTTGGAATAAAACATTGAGGCCATGTTGTGCAAGAGGACTCTGATCACTCAGAATTCTACATGAGGGCAACAGACCATGCAGGCAAGATGAACTCTGACCGCTTACCCTGGGTCTTGATGTCTCCAGGATGAGCTCCCCAACTGAGACCTTTCAACAACATTTCAACATGGCGAGGGCCACTTAGACTGACCCACCACCAACACATGGAAGTTAATTACAGTCTTGAGAAGTATGAGAACCTTGTCCAAGTGTTCTCTGGGCTGGAAAAAGACTGAGATCAGCCATAGTTACAGAGGATGCATACAGAATCTGGCATGTCGTACTACGTAGGTGCATGCCACCATGTGCCCAAAAAGGCCAAAGCACACTCTGGCTGTTGACATGGGGAACCTGGAGACCTCATCAATGATGTATGCTAGGGCTCTGAACCACTCTGCCAGGAGGAACACCATGGCCACTAGAAGCATTCCGATGAATTCTATTCTCTGCACTGGCACTAATGTCAATTTCTCCTCATTCACCAGCCTCCCTAGTACATGGCATGTGGTCAGTAGAAATGCTACGTGCCTCAGCACCTGAGACCTGGAGTTGCATTTGACCAGCCAGTCACTGAAGTACAGGTAAATATTGGTACTCCAATGCCTGAGGTAAGCTGCCAAACACCAACGTGCACTTGGTGAACACTCTGGGTGCTCTCAGCAGGCTGAATGGGAGGACCACAAACTGGTAGGAAGCATCTGTGGCCTGGTAGATGGGTACACATCCTGGAGAGCAAGGGTGCCATACCAGTCTCCAAGATCTGGGGAAGGGATGATTAAAGGCAGAGAGACCACAGGAAACATTAGCTTTGATAGGTAGTGGTTCAGGTCTCATAGGCCCAGGAGGGACCTGAGGCCCCCTTTGGCTTTAGGGATAAGGAAATAGTGGGAGTAGAAACCCATTCCTGTATTCCACAAAGACCACTTCCACTGCCCCAACTAATAGAAATCCTTGCACCATTTGTTTGAGAAAATGATCATGAGAGGGGTCCCTAAAGAGGGATTGGAAATGAAATGGGGTAGAGGAAGTAGGAAATAAGTATGGTCCATAGAGATGAAAATCATGACTCAGTAGTCCAACGTTATCAGCGCCTACACCAGGAAAAAAAATTGAAGAGGCATGTGGAGAAGGCAGGGAAGTTGGATCCACAGTGAAGACTGATAAGTCAGTTCCAAGCCTCCCATCAAAATGGACACTTGCTAACCTGCTTGCCCTTGGGTGAACTGGGCTACAATGGTTGGCTGAAGCTGGTGAGAGGAGTGTTTCTTACAGCCTTTGTCCTTTTATTCAGAGGCTCTGGGCAAGGCTGGTTTCTCTGGCTCTGAGCTTGCTGGCCTTGAATGTAGTGTGGATTTGGACCAGAGCATAGAGACCTAGTACCTTCAATGTTGTGCACAACTCCTTGGGCCCAGATATCTTAACATCTGCCTATTGTGCAAACAGAGCCTGTTCACCCAACAAAAGTTCCTGCAGTGAATTCTGGGCCTCTGCTGTGAGGCAAAAAGGAGGAACCGTAACACCCTGGACATCAATACTGCCAAGGCCATGGTCTGGACAGACAGGTCCACAGCATCCAAAGCTGCACGTAGAGCTGCCCTGGCAGAAGCAGTACCCTTCTCAACGAGGGATTTGTACTCCTTCCTCAAAGTTTCAGGAAGAAAGTGCTGAAATCTATCTATGCTCAGCTGCAGGTTAAAATCATAACACCCCAGGAGGGCATGATGGTTTGCCACCATTAACTGGAAAACAGAGGATGAATAAATTGTATGCCCAAACAAATCTAGTCTGCGGGAGTCCTTGTTCTTGGAAGTCACTGTAAGCTGGTCCTAGCACCATCTGTGGTTCACTGCCTCTGTAACAAAAGAGTTGGGGCAGGGTGGGTATATTAATAGTCATGGCACCTGGAAGGCACAAAGTATTTTCTTTCTACCCCCTTGGAGATGGGGGCAGGGAAGATGGAGTTTGACACTGGGCATTTGTAATCTTCACCACCCCTCCATGAAGCAGTTGGGCTACGCTGGCCAGCACTAAAACAGTTGAAGTCATTAGTGCAGAACACATTGAGTAGGGAGTCTCCAAGTTCCTCCATCTCTTCTGCCCCTGCAAGCACCTTCTTCATAAGCTCCTGAGCTTTTCTTCCTCTAGAGGAATGGCCAGAAAGAGTGCCATATAATTCTGGAACTGGAATGACCATCAAGAATTCATTAAGGCAAATTCCCTGCACTCATGGCAGGACCAAGCACACTCTAGGGTAGACCATGGTTTCCCAAAGTGGGAGGCATGCCCCCCAGAGGGGTGTGAAGAAAT
This sequence comes from Carettochelys insculpta, assembly GCF_033958435.1. Lineage (NCBI taxonomy): Eukaryota > Metazoa > Chordata > Testudines > Carettochelyidae > Carettochelys > Carettochelys insculpta. Next base: position 178,518,589 of record NC_134139.1, on the reverse strand, counting down.
TCCAGGGGGGATGTAAGGCAACCCAGCCCCCCCATCATTCTCTCCACCTGAAGAAGGACATGGCCTTTGCTTCTGGCTCTCAGCCCCTGCCATTTTACGTGGATGGTCCAGCACAGCCTCTGTAAGAACCAGGCAGCTCGTGAAGATCCATGTGGAGCTAAAAGACCCACGTGGAACTAGCTACCTCCTGCAAAGGTGATTTAATATGGGTTGGAGCGGGTGGCTGGTGGGCAGACAGCTGGTCCTGGCAGCATAGGGCTCGGGCGGGGGGCAGGTGGGCAGCTCGGGCAGGTGGCTCTAGCAGCTAGTAGGGGCTCAGGCACCTGGCCAGCTGGGGCTGTACCAGGTACTCACAAGGGACCAAGAAAATCCATTTGTGCTTATTTTTAATTATAAATAACATTTTTATATCTAGTTTTTTGTGTTTATTTTAAATGAATTGAATTTTTTGTTAAGAGGGGGTTGGATGATGGTAAAAAAAGAGGTGGGGGGCCTTGAGGTTTTCTCAGAAATAAAAAGGTGGGTGTGATGCTGAAAAGTTTGGGAACCACTGATCTAGACCATCCCTGACAGGTGTTTGTCTAACCTCTCCTAAAAATCTCCAATGATGGAGATTCCACAACATTCCTAGGCAATTTAATCCAATGCTTAACCACCCTGACCATTAGGAAGTTTTTCCTAAAAGCCAACCTAAACCTCTCTTGCTTCAGTTTAAGCTCATTGCTTTGTGTCCTGTCCTCGGAGGTTAAGAATAATATTTTTCTCCTTCCTCTTTGTAACAACCTTTTAGGTACTTGAAAGCTGTTATCATATTCCTTTCAGTTGTCTCTTTTCTACACTAAACAAACCCAGATCTTTTAATCTTCCCTCAGAGGTCACATTTTCTAGACTTTCACTCATTTTTGATGCTCTCCTCTAGATCTTCTCTCATTTGACCACATTTTTCCTGAAAAGTGATGCCCAGACCTGGACACAGTACTGCAGTTGAGGCCTTAACAGCATAGAGTAGAGCAGAAGAATTACTTCTCGTGTCTTGTTTACGAAAATATGTTAATACTTCCCAGAATGTTGGCCTTTTTTTGCTAGAGTCACATTCTTGATGCATATTTAACTTATGGTCCACTATGACCCCTAAATTACTTCCTGCAGTATTCCTTCCAAGGAAGTCATTTCCCATTCAGTATGTGTAAAACTCATTGTCCCCTCCCAAGTGGTTGTCCCTTCCCAAGTGGAGTACTTTGCATTTGTCCTTACTGAATTTCATACTATTTACTTCAAACTATTTCTTCAGTTTTTCTAGCTCTTGAATTCTACTCCTATCCTCCTAAGCACTTGCAACACCTCCCAGCTTGGTATCATCCACTAACTTTACAATTGTACTCTCTATGCCATTATCTAAATCATAAATTAAGATACTGAACAGAACCAATTCCAAAACTGATGCCACAGGACCACCACTTTGTTAGACCCTTCCAGCATGACTGTGAACTCCCTACAGTTGCTGCTTCTAGGCTGTATTTTCCTGATTGGTTTATGAGAAGGTCATGTGAGACAACAACAAAAGCTTTACCAAAGACAAGGTATACTACATCTACCATTTCCCTCCTATCCACAAGGCTCATTACCCTGTTAATTAAAGCTGTTTGACACAGTATGTTCTGGACAAATCCATACTTGTTTCACTTTTTTATTTTCTAGGTGTTTGCAAATTGATTGCTTGATTATTTGCTCCATTATTTTCCTGTGTACTGAAGTTAAACTCGTTGATCTGTAATTCCCTGGTTGTCTTTATTCCCCTTTTCATAGATGGTCCCTCTATGTCCTCTGGAATCTCTTGTCTTTCATGACTTTTCAAAGACAATCAGTAATCCCTCAGATATCTCCTCTGTCAGCTTCTTGATTATTCTAGGATAATCAGGCCCTGGTGATTGAACATATCTAACTTTTTAAAATAATTTTTAACTTTTTCTTTGCCTATTTTAACTTCAGAACCCACCTTATTTTCTCCATCATTCACTAAGACAGGTGTCCAATCTTAGTGAAAAATCAGATGAAAACAAAAACAAGAAGTCAATAAGCCCCTTTGCCATTTCCACATTTTCTGTTACCTTTTCCATCTTCATTGAGTAATGACCCTACCCTGTCATTGACCGTCCTCTTGCTTCTAACATAAGTGAAGAATATTTTCCTGTTACATTTTATGTCTCTAGCCAGTTTGAGCTCATTTTGTACCCTCAACATTCTCATTCTGCCTTTACATACTTGTCATTTGACTCAGTTTCCTCTTTTTTGTAGGTCTCCTTCTTTGATAGTTAGATAATTCAAGATCTCCTGGTGCCATACTTACTGTCTTTTCTACACTGTGGAATACTTTGCTCTTGTGCCCCTAATAATGTCTCTGAAAAACTGCCAACTGTCTTCACTTGTTTTTGTGCAAAATTACCTGGTGACCCTTAAGCGAACGGCCACGCTTGGGCTTGTTAGGGTGAATTGCATGGGCACTTGAACAATGCGGTGAAGTACGTGGGGTGGAGGCAGGGTCCAGAGACCCTTTTACATTGTGACAGTGAAATATGCCTTAGCACAAAAGGCTAAAGCACAAACTCCAGACCAAGAACTGAGGAACCAAGTGAATTGGGGAAGTCTAACCCAGTTAGCAATGGAATTTACTGAATTGCTTGCAGACTGCTCTGTCTGCCGCCACCCCCCCAGTCTAAAATTGACAAACAGGAAAACCCTATACAGAAGAGAGCCATGGCCTCTGACCTAGCAGCCCAGAGGCGCCAGCTGCATACCTTAAAAGGGAAAAAGAAGTATGGGATGTATGATTGTGTAAAATGGGGAGGGGGCTGAGAGGAGCTGCAGGCGAAGAGAAGCAGAAGCAACCAGGATGTGATGTGTCAGGCCTCGGATGGAGCCAGCAAACAGCAGATCATAAAAGGGGGCAACAAAGTAAGGAGGAGGAGGAACTACCGAATCCTGGAGAGACCGAATGCTGTCTGTGACAAGGACTGATCACCCTTCGCCGCTCCTCCCGCCTGCTCACGAGTTAAATAGAGTAGTGTGTGAAAACCTATTGGTACCACAAAGAAATTTGTAACGGTATAGCTTAGATAGCCAACTGCAGTGTTTTACTGTTTTGTTCCTGTACCTGCTCAGCTACATAAGTAAAAGTTAGCAGTTGCATTTTATCTCTGGCTTTTCTTTTGATACCGTGCTACAGCTATGTGTATTGCTGTGTGTATGTCTTTAATTTTATGAATCTGTAAGGGTCACATGTAAGGGTGAGGCAAAGACGTCCCAGGACCCCCGAGAAGGCTTTGACCCAATGACTGGGAAGTTCTGAAAGCAAGCTGCCTCAGCTGGGAAGCATGGTCCGCTGAACCTTCGTGTTCTACAGAACAGAGTGTTGTTTGTGTGTGTACGTCACTTTCTCCTATTAATCCTTAAGTCCTATCCCCTGAAACTCAAAAGTCACAACTCTTGGGGATAGATAACAGCTCTTAGAAATTGAGATAGATAATAGCCAATGAATTCCACCAACCTGTGGGCTGTTTTAGATAACTACTGGGAATTAAAAAAAACCCAGGGGGTGTTTCTTTTCCTTTTGGGTGTAATCCTATTCCTCCTGTTAGTAGTGTGGTGTAAGCCACAGCTATAAGTACGTCAGTTTCGTAATAAATAGCACAATCACTCTCAGTGGAGTGGGCCATCACTGAGAAGCAGCCCTCCCTTTTCCCCAGTTCAACACTTCACCCACCTCTCACCTCCACCCTTATTTAGGACTTGGAGCACAGCATATTTGCTCCTCAGTTTTTCCTCTTAATCTTGGTTCTCAATGGACCTTACATACTAGCCCTGAGTTTGCTAAAGTCTGCCTTCTGGAAATCCATTGCCTTTATTTTGCTGTTCTCCCTCCCACCCCTCATTAGAATCATTAACTCTCTCATTTCATGATCACTTTCACCCAAGCTGCCTTCCACTTTCAAATGGCCTTGTCTAGCAATGAGGACAAAGAAACTACAGTAACTGATGCCTCTATTGGTACCTGAGACTCTGGGGCTTGCTCCTCCTCACCTTCAAACCTTGAGAAGTCACCTTTACCAAGGGAGGATTCCTTCCAGGTTGAGAGAGGGAAGTGGCCATTCTGGAGCAGCTGGGTTCTATCAATAGCACAGTGCTGACTATAGCATCTGGGACACAGCAGTGCTGTCAGTATGGTGGGCCCTATTGTAAAGGGCTGGTCTGCTCCTATCTGAAAGCACTAGACTGACATAGGATTGGGGCATGATCAGCTGCTACACTGTGACATTGATCCTGTGTAGTTACAATGAGGGCAATACCAGGCTCATGACCCCAAGTCCGGTGTCAAGGACCTGGATTCCCACCTGGAACAACTGCCCCAGAACTGGCTGAAGCCAGTGGACCTGTGAGCACCCGTGGCTGGTAATCTGCATCGTTCACTGTGCAAACAGTGCTGCAGTGGTGACCAGGATCATGAGGTGGAATGGGTCTGGCACTGGTACACACCCGCACTGGAAGAAGCTCCAAGCGAGGATGGGCGTCCATATCGGAACCACGCTGTTCCCATAAGTGATTGCACAGGCAGCATCGTGGCCACAGACCTTTGGTACCTTTGTGAGGAGCAGACCATCAATTTGTCTGTGGTCCTATGCCAGACAGCCATGTCACAAATCCCTCTGCCTGTTCTCCCAAACCAGTGTTTTCTCTAATTTTTCTCCATCCATGTGCAGAATAGATTTTATTACATGTAGAGGCATATGTGTATGTGCATCACCAATAGAAACATGCTGCCAGCTGTGGGTGCTCTGATAATCAGAGGGGAGGCATCCGAATCTCTCCTGGGTGGCCCCCCAAACACTCAGCTTACAAGGAACACTGCTCCCAAATCAACAGCTGGTGATAGGGGGGTGTCCAGCAGGGTTCACTTCACACAGCCTGACTTGTGGCAGCAGAAGAGTGCTACCAGTGTGCAGAACAGTGCTACCTAAACTTTTGCGTTGGCAGATTCAGGTGCCACCGGGGCAGAGGCTTAGAAGGCCACAGGGCAGGCATTACCCAGGACCAGCGAGCTGTGGGAAACTGGACAGCCAGTACTTTTGAAGTCATTGTCTCTTGCACCACCTGCAGGGCCTCCAGTGTGGAGGACCCCTGGATCTGGCTAACAGTCTCACTAGTATCTAGGGAGGCCAGCAGGCTGAGCTACTTCACCCAAGCTAGAGCCCTAGAGGGGACCAAGAGGTGCCCAACATGGACCTTTGATTGCCACCAAATTTATCATGCTGATTACAGGAAGGTGTGAATGGCCTTGCTCTGTCCTTTCAAATTTTTTTGTTGGAGCCACTGATGGAAAGTGGTGTCAGCTGGTAGATGGCACTGCTGAGGTGCTACACACCAAAGCTATGGTGCTCAGTCCCAAGCCAGATTAGCCGGGAAGTGCCCGAGTTACAGCTCACTCCATGAGGAGCGCAAAAAAACCAAATGTCCTGTCCCTTTTCGATCCTCGGCTTGAAGGACTTGCAAATCTTGCATTTGTCACTTACATGACATTAGCCCAGGCAGCACAAGCAACACCTGTGTGGGTCACTTATTGGCATAGGCTGTTTGCAGCTGTCTCATGATTTGAAGCCAAAGGACTGGGATATGCCCTGACCTGGGCAAAGTCCCAAAATGGACAACAAGGTCTTTCCCAAGATCTAGATACTAAACTACTAGGTAAGTATATATACAAAACAATGAAACTCTAATTTATGAACAAAGAGCTACAATGGTTAGCTGGAGCTAAGAAAGTTCCAAGCACCCTCACTGATAGCAAGCAGGAATTGAGGGTGGGGGGACTGCAAAGCACCCTTATATACTACCTCAAAAACTCCACTCCATGGTTCATGAAAGGTCCCTCTACAGGTACTGCTAAGGGGGAAAAGAAAAACTTTCGGCACCCGAACATGTAGTAAGGGCGCGCGCGCACCCATCCACACATGCCTATTATGGAACGGATGTGAGCCATCACTTGAAGAAGAACTGCCTGTTTAAGATTCTGTTTGCTGCCCGGTTGCAGTCACAATAAAGAGACCATGAAGCTTCATCCTGCTCATAATAAAAGACACAGAACTGGTGGGAGAGCTCTCTCTGCAAGGGCCCTTTCCTCATGAATGTTCTCCCCACAAAGTAACAAACTGACTGTTGGCCTTGCGGTCAAAATGCAAAGGCAATCCATTTTTGTCGGCATGGGTTTAACTGGCAGAAAAGTGTGGCTAAGTTTAAAAGTTCTACCAGTCACATTACTGATGACAATATGATGCATGGGAGGAAAGAATAATGCTGCCACTCTTGAAAATTTGCTTTGTAATTCCTGTTACTTATGTTTCTGAAGATATCTCGAGGATGCACAGAGCTTCAGGGGGCACGCTTTGGTTAAAATTAAAGTTCCCATTTTGCTGGAATCTAAATAACGAAACAAATTTGCTTAGTAAGTATTCAAATGTCTGCTCTTTTTCATGACCCCACTCCCAAAAAGAAAAAAAAGAAAATCTTTGAAAATGTAAATGGTTATAGGACCCGAAGGACCCAAGATGAAGTGGGTTTTACCCACAAAAGCTCAAGACCTAGTAAATGTGTTTGTCTCTAAGGTGCCAAAGGACAGCTTGTTGTTCTCCCACATAGTTTTTCAGACCAATATCAACACTCAGAAGACTTATAAAAAAGGCTAAATTGAAGCAATGGAAAAGACGAATGATTTCACATGTATTGTTTAGACATGAATGGACTTAATGAACTGCACATTTTGAAAATTTCACATTGCTATTTTATTTTCTACACATTTGAGCCCCCATGAAGCAAAAAAGCAGCTGTGTCTTTATTAATTTAAGTGTTGCTACTGTGTTGGTCCCAGGCAATGACACCCAAAGGGGGTAAAGTAATATAATTTGTTATTTTCTCTTTCCCCAACAGAAGCTGATAAAGCTTTCAGGTCTCTGAAGAAGTGAGAGCTGTATGTAGCTCGAAAGCTTGTCTCCTTCCCCAAGAGTTGATGCAAAAAACATATATTAACTCACCCACCCTTCCTCTCTCATTATTAATTTAAGACTTTGTTAAAATTGCAATTTTATTACTGCTTTCACTTCGTATTTAAGCTTTTAAAAATAGATGGCAAAAGATGAGGATCAGTTTGAATACATGGAACTGCTGTTTGTTGCATTCATCCCTCCCATGCACGCAAACACGCACCCACACCCTAAACATATATTATTGGCTCCTCTTAACAAATTAATCACTAAGCATACACCCTTTAGGAAGCCACTTACAGCAAGAAAAGCAAATTAAAAGCCAGCAGTCTAAAGGTTACATGTTAGTCATTCTACGCAAGTCACTACTCAGTTCTATGGTGTCCTGAATGGAAACGTAATGTACACACATTGCTTGTTAAGCTTTCACTTTTCTCCCTCATAGAAAAAAGTGAGAAATGCAACTGACCTATTTATGCAAGATTAAAAAACCCTTTATTTTTGAGAATTAAAACTTCTGAATATCTCTAAGGCAGACAAAGTTGAGGCTGCTCATTTTGAGCAATTTTTCCTCCATACATGTCCACTTTACATAACAGCAAACCCTCAATTTAGCAGATTTTGGGAACAACAGACATCTTTCAGCCCGCACCCACCCCATGATGCTCCCAAAGCCTGCTTAATTGGGGTACGCAAAATCCACAAGCCCACCCTCCACAAAAGTAAGGGACTTATCAGTCCACCATGGCTGAAGCCTCCACCGCGGCCTGGACCGCTACCAGTGTCACCACGCACTCCTGCTACCAGGTATGGGGTGTGTACAAAGGCAGGCAGCACTCGCATACACGCCCCACCCCTGGTGGCAGAAGCGTATAGCAGCTACAGCAGCAGCTCTTTCAACTGGGCAGAGGGGTCCCTCCAGCTGCACACACTGGGAAAGGTCCAGCCACATGGCGGTAGGGTCCCAGCTGCAACAGGAAAGCTCCAGCCATGCAGTAGAGGGGTTCCCCAAGCCCCATGGTAGCAGGGTCCCCCAGCCCCATGGTGATGGGTTGGCAGCTTCAGTCACAGCAGTGGACTCTGGAAGCTCCTGCAGCAACTGCAGTTCCTTTGGGGAGTCGTGGGTATTTTTTTTTAGTGGCGGGGAGCTGAGGGATGCTGGCAGGGTAGGTGAGCACTAAACCCTCTCACCGACTTTCAGCTTTAACGGACACCCCTACCCCCCCCATTAGTCTGTTAAATCAAGGGTTTACTGTACTCAAATCTTACAGAGGCAGGATACAATCTGTATTTTGATCCTTTCCTAATGTCATCATCAAAATTACAGCAACCAGCTTCAAGACAGGAGAGGGGCTGATTTTAAGCATGGTTGTCATCAGTATGCAGTAATTCTGGTGGACTTTACATTGTATTGTCTTCAAAAATAGTTTGTTTTTCCACAAAGCACGTATATGCCAATGAAATAAAACAATATGTTTGTTTATTTCATTAATTACTAAATTATGCTAATAAATGCCAGAGAATATCAACATCAAGATATATTTTACATATTGATAACAATATACTTCATTACTGAAAAAAATATCAACCACAATATGACAGTCACTGCACAAGACCCAGTTCACAGAACTGTGTCAATAAAAAAAGCCTCAAAAGCCAAGTAAAAAATCATCATCATTATTTTGTCAACTCAGATTCCTTCCAGTCACCAACTTGCAGTCTTTCCTATTTACTGCCTTTGCTTCCTTGTGGCTGCCGAGGCTCACTTTAAAGCCTTGCCCCACCTACGACCTAATTCTATGCGACATCTCCCTCTTCTTATACCTCAGCAGAGAAGTTAAGATTGGCTAACATGCCCTTGAAATACACTAGAGGAATCATACTACTTTATCCTAATCTTTATATTCCAACATTTTATTAAGAGTAAAAATGAATTTAGTGGCACTGAACTCCATTTTTAATTACTCCCCGCGAAACACAAGACATCAACATTTCCTTCTTGCCATCTGCTTTTGAGTCTGCCAGAGACAGTCCTGACAGACCATACACAATTTGTGTTTGCCCTGTACTGCACTGTTCTTCTATTCCATCTGTTGTGCATCTGAGGCGTGATGCAAAGCCCAATGAAGTCAATAGGAATTTTTTCCTGTGACTTCCCTGGATTCTTGATCACAACACTTGAGTCAAACATTAATGCCACAGTTTCCAATACTTTCACCACTTGCCACATACGGCAAATATGACACTGTGTTGTGCTATATATGGGAGTGGCCAACCTGCAGCTCTCAAGCTCCGTGCAGTTCTTGGAGCCTTTAAATGCAGCTCCTCCTGAGAATCACGAGCAGGGAGTACCATCCGCCCACTCCGTGCTCGCGCCCCACAAGTTGGTGGGAGAAGAACATGGAGGCAGCAGTGGTGACCCCAGTGGCGGCTCCAGCAGCAGCCCCAGCAAGTCGCTCACTTTGAAATAGAACGTGGGAGGGGGCAGGGAGGGAATTGGGGTGCCCAGCTCTTGTGGGGGCAGGAGGGCATTTTTTTAGATAATTTATTTATCTCATAATATAATGTGGCAAATATGGAAAGATAACAAGTGTGGTGATCGTTGAATTCCTATTGGACACCACTAGGTGCAACCACACTGAAGTCAATGAAGACTTCACCTTACCATGAAAAAATCTGTCATTCCAGTATGCACCTTTTAGAGAATGACTACAGGTTTCTTAGAAGAAAATAAGTTAATTTAAAACTGTCTATTTAAATAGTCACCCACGTAAAATGGCAGGGGCTGAGAGCCAGAAGCAAAGGCCAGCTCTTTCCTGGGGTGGGGGAAATGATGGGGGGGCTGGGTCACATCACCCCCCGACCCCCAGAATTTCAGCATGCGCCCCAGTGTGGGAAACCTTGGTCTAGGGCTATGTCTAGACTATGAGATAAATTTGAATTTATTAAAATCAGTGTTGTAATGCTGGGTTTTATAATTTGAATTTGAATATCCTCACTTTCCCACAGATTCCCCCCAAAGTCAATTTGTTGCTCTCACACTCAAATGTCAAACACCAACTGTTGCAGCAGTGCATTGTGGGAACCTATCCAACAGTTCCCTCATGCCTGTAACATTCTGGGTATTTTCACATATGCAGCACGGGAAAAAAATGCCCCGGAAGTGGTTGTGAGTATGTGATGTCACCTTCCCACGTTGCATTGCCCTCATTCCCCTCCTCCTGTGGAAAGCAAATGGCCATTTCTCCAGGACAGAAGGAAAAGTTGGGCATCAACATGGATCACCAAATTAACTGAAATCTCTCAACTTCTATAACTGAATTGCTTTTTATAACTGTAGTTGTAACTGAATTATCAAGGATTTTACAAAAAGCAGCAGGTGTCTGAGTCTTCTCAACTGGCCCTCCAGCCACTGTCACCCCTCCCTTAATTACATATGATCCTTGACTATAATACAGGAACAATGCAAAGTCTGAAGAAAGAGAAGGACAGTAAAGGTTTAGAAGAAAGATTTTGTGAAGCAGGGGTTTTGGATTCCCAGTCCACTACCCAATTTATGTGCCCTGGGATCACCCAGAAGTCTGTGTCTTCTGAACTGGCTCTCCACCCACTCTTCCCTGTGTTAAGATGGCCAAAGCTTGAAGAAAAAGGATAGAAAGTGTTAGGAAAAAGATTTTGGGCTTCCCACTACACTACAGCTGTCCAGAACAGGTTGGGGCTGAAATCTCTTACTTTTATAATGGAAATATCAAAGATTTTACGACAAGCAGCAGGTGTCTGCAATGCACTTAAAGTGCAGCAAGGTGTCTGTGTCTTACCAACTGGCCTTCCACTCACTCTTCCCTGTTTTAAGAGGGCCAAAGCTTGAAGAAAGGGAATAAAAAAGGTTAGAAAAAAGATTTTGGGCTTTCCACTACAATACACAGGGTTGTCCAACATGGGGGAAGGGGCTTGCCAAGTTTCAACAAGCAGTGGTGCTCAGGTGTGGGACCAGTCCCAATTGACTGTTAGAGCGCTGGACCTCCTCACCCCATTGCAGGGGACTGAGTGGATCAGAGAATGAAGAGCCAGTGACATGGTCCCTGAAAATCTTTTTGGGTGCGAGGTGTGGGGTCCATGGCTTGAATGCCAGTTGAGATGGTTCCCCCAGCAGCTGCAAGCCCCCGAAAATCTTAGCTGTGGGGGAGACTTTCCCCAGGCAGCAGCAAGCCCCTAAAAACCCTTAGCCACTGGGGGAGACTTCCCCCAGCAGCAGTAAGTCCCTGAAAATTTTTCCCACACTTGGAGCCCTCACAGCATGCAAACCAGGGCATGGTGCTGCCCAGCAGTCTGGTCTGCACTGAACAGCAGGCATGTCCTGCTACTGGGTCGAGGGTTAGCCACATGATGTGGTTGGGTGTGGAAAAGACCCCAACTGCAGAAAAGAAGTTTCTCGGCCTCTCATACAAGCACGATCCCCGCCCCCAAACCTAGCTACCACGTGATGCTACACCCACCTGCTTTTGACAATCTTATGATATCGATATTAGTGCTTCCTAAAAATCAAGCTAATGGTATAAAATCGATAAAACTGCCTTAAGTTTGACTTTATCATGTAGTGTAGATACAACATAGTTACTATATTTTGTAATTTGGAAGATATGTATGGGATTTAGACAGTACATCTGACCAGGGCTAATTCCTTCATCTTATTAAGTATAGAACTACAAAATATGGGTCACTTGTGGAAGAGCTCAACATAGTCTGCACTGTATTGGTTGAACCTCTCTAACCTAGCACCCTCAGGACCTGACCAGTGCTGGACAAGACAATTTGTCAGATCAATATTGCATAGCAGCATTACCAACACTTCCACTGCTTACTGGGTTCTTAGAACAAAAAGCAGTCAAGTAGCACTTTAAAGACTAGCAAAATGGTTTATTAGGTGAGCTTTCGTGGCACAGACCCACTTCTTCAGACCATAGCCAGACCAGAACAGACTCAATATTTAAGGCACAGAGAACCAAAAACAGTAAGCAAGGAGGACAAATCAGAAAAAGATAATCAAGGTGAGCAAATCAGAGAGTGGAGGGATAGGGGGAAGGTCAAGAATTAGACTGAGCCAAGTATGTAGACAAGCCCCTATAGTGACTCAGAAAGTTCCCATCACGATTTAAACCATGTGTTAATGTGCCGAATTTGAATATAAAAGCCAGCTCAGATGTTTCTCTTTCCAAAACGGTGCGATAATTCCTTTTCAGTAATACACATACCTTTAGGTCATTGACAGAATGCCCCATTCCATTAAAATGTTGACTAACTGGTTTGTGGATCTGGAGTGTTGCATTCTTAGAAGACATTTAGGGATAAACTGGAGCTAAATAACAGCATAGAACACTGAGAGCCAAGACTGGTAGCTGTAAACAAATTTAATGGGACCACGGGAAACTTGGCCACACCCATGATGAGTGGTCGTCCAGCTAACTAAAATCATACCAGATTACAGATGTTGCTGGATAGAAGAATGCTGGACTAGAGAGGTTCAACCTGTATTCCAGAACACCAACAGAAAAAATTCCTACTGTAATATACTCAGTTCTCCAGGAGGTTGTTGTTGTTACTTCTACTGTCTGTAAATAAAATCTGACCCATGAACAAAGGAAGTACAGTTACAAAGTGATTTGACACAAATCGCCTCCTGATATTTGACTGTACCTGTAGCTTACTTCACATGGTTCAAATCAGCATGATGTAACATCAACATGACTAACTATACACATCAATCAAATCATGCTAGGCTGTGCAGTCTCATGTTCCTATTATAGCAGCAACGAAGGGTCCTGTGGCACCTTACTGACTAACAGAAAAGTTTAGAGCATGAGCTTTCATGAGTTAACTCACTTCTTCCTATTATAGTGACCCTTTAACTTACTTCCCAATCCCTCTATTTCTTCACTAAATCCACTTCATATATGTTCTTAAAAGCTGAAAGCAAAAGATGTTTTCAGCCCCAAACACAATTGGGTCTTGCACCTGACTGGGCACTTTGCGGAGCTATTTTAACAGAAGTAAGAGAAATCTACGTGAAATCATCATCATGTACATACTGTGGAAGAGATCTTGTATAGAAGCCATTTCACATCCCTTACTTCTGCACACAGACAAGAGCCTGTCCTTTCCTTGACCTGTTTGGGAATGGCTGGGAGGATGAGCTCTATGGAATGCGTTAATGAACTGTTTGGAGTTGGGGATCCAGCTCCCTTGTACCTGTTTTTCCTTGCTGATAATGGTTTCTCTTTGGAAAGTGATTTACGACTCTCTAACTAATTGCCTCTAACACGGGCCTTGTTTGTGTAAGGGTATAAAATACTAGAGTTAGCTGCATCAAGCAGCCTTGCTGGACCTGGTTTTACCAGTGTCCAGTTTGGCTCATCTGTTGCCTTATTGAATTCAATAAAGCTGAACGTTGGCCGCCAAAACACAGAGAAGTCTTGTGCTTCAACAATACGAAGTTACCCGCTGAAGGGAGATGACAACAAGAATAGAAATTGCTCCATCAGATTTATGTTAACCCTTTTTTTACCCTACTAACAACTGAAGTTAACGAAGAGGCATTTCAGGAAGTGAAGAAGAGAGCAAGAGAAGGAGACTTTCTGCCAAAAAGGTCACATCTAAAAAGTATTAAAGTAGAGCCCCTACTCACATGATTTCGACTTGTGCAATCCTTGGAATTCACGGGAGTCAAAAATCAACAAGCCCTGCTGCATCCCCACTGCCTGCAGCACTCGCCCTGCTGCCTGGTTCCCTACAGCTTGGGGGGAACTGGGAAACCGACGGGAGCTGCTACACCCATCAGTTTCCTGGCTCCTGTGAATGACAGGCAGCTGGGAGCCAGGCACAGCAGCACTGGTCAGTTTCCTGGCTGCTGGCCACTTGTAGGAGCCAGGAAACTGACCAGTGCCACTGGCCTGGCTCTGGGCTCCCTGTTGCTCATGGGATCATGAAGCCAGTCCCAGGGGACCCTCCCCCTACCCAGTCCCAACTTACGCAAAATTTGATTTAGGCACGGTTGCCCAGGAATCCAACCTACGCCTGAGTCAGGAGTCTACTGTACTTAGAAAGAATCTAAATCATCTAAATTAGAAACTAGTACAGCAGAGCTAGAGTAATCATCAAGCTAAATTGCTGGGACAGGGAGATGGTGGTGTGTTAAGAAACAGATATCCTTAGTTATTTTACTCACAAAAAATTTTACTCTTCTTCAGTTGTCAAAATCTACTCTCTTTTTCCACCCAGATGGCAGGTTTACATTTCAACTTCATTAATCTTACAAACAGAAAATGAATCTGTCAATTTTACTTGCTAGGTCTCATATACTAGCTCAATCGTGGACATTTAAAAACAGTTTTGGTCCAATGTTTTAACAATTTTACAATCTACTTCTCTTATATGTAGTACCTACCAGATGGTACGCTATAGCTTTGATTCTATTTTCCTTCTCATCATAAGTAGGACAGTGTCCTAATTCTAAAAAAATCATTACACTACACCATAGTTCATAGAAGATAAACTGCAGTCATTATAAATTTCAGATTAGCTCAGCTTCAAGGGAATTAAAGGGTTAAGGCAACCATGTTCCCCAGGGAAAGCTTCCCACAAGCTGTTACACAAGGGGCAAATGATTTTTAACCGGTCATTATTTGTATATAATATACTAACTCTGAAACCAGGCTGTCCATCCACCACCCACTTGAAGGATAACTAGTATATCCTACTATTAAAAAAAATCAAATCTATTTTCCCTCCTCCCCCAGCCCCAAGTGCAACCTCAGACAAGTCACTAATCCTCTCTGTGCCTTTGTTTCCTATCAATCAAAGGGAATAACAATATTTCCACATGCCACAGGAATGCTATGAGGAGAAATACATTATAGATTGTGCGGTGCTCAGGTAAAATACACATCTCCACAGAACTCTGAGTATCTAAATTAGCTACAAGTCACTGAGCTACTTGCATACTTAATATTTAAGTAATTAAGCATATTGATGAGGGAAGCATATTGTTCACAAAATGACATAATAAACTAACATGATTAAAGATTAAGGAAGACCAAGCAAAACAAAATGCTGCTTAAAGAATATTTAATAATTGTATTGCTTCTTTGATTCTTCACCAGTTCCTTCAGCATTGCTAATATCAAGTATACAAGAGCTTAAGACATGAGAAGACTTCATTTTCCGTTTTATTAATGTATAACATACATCTATAGTACTTGAAAGGAAAAATGAATTGATAAAATATGTATCTTATACACGCATTGTAAAATCTACACTACTCATCTTCTACCTGACAACAGAACAGGGTTCCATGTACCATGTGCTAAGAAAATTTCCATTCCTATGTCTTTGTTCAAAGGTAATCCTGTTTGATTGCAAAGGCTTAAAATGATTAACAAATGCATTTTTTTCCTAAATAGCTTCCCTGAAAATAGATCAGAAATTTCCCTAAAACTGTGCTTTGTCAGAAAGTCATTACCAAGGGACAACAATTTACAGTATCAAAAAACAACTCATATGAAAGCTTACTAAGATTCTTCCTTAAGTCACTTTACACCATCTAAATATACAAAGCTTCTAGGATAAAAAAAACATTATTTACTCAATTACAATCACATCTGCTGCTTTGAGGTATTCACATACACACTTATCACAAGGTCTCGACAGAATTACAGATTTAGACAGAAATTATTGTACTGATAAGATGATCTTTACTTAGGGATAAAAGAGGGGCCTATGAACAGCTGGGGGCTTTATTTAATGTACTGCAATCCCACCCATAGACAACACTATGTCTTAAGAAAAGAATTATAGCCTTCACCATTAACTCCTGGCTTTTGTTGGTTTAAACTTAGATGCTACACCTTTTACATAGATGTAAAAATTTACATGAAAGGCTATAGCAACTAGAAAACAGATCTGTAAGATTAGGCCACATAACACAAATATTCCATGGTAAATATTCTGTGTAACTGAAAAAAATCCACGAGTATGCAAAAAGATGCAGAATTTGAAAAAAGTGTCTTCCTTACTCACTTGAGGAATGAGGGTCTGGCTACACTACCAAATGAGGTTACTACATTAGGTTGACCTACAGCAGTGGTCTGCAATCATACAGTGAGAAGAGATTTTTTTTTTCAAATTCAGTTGTAAAATCAATACTGCAAGACCCACAATGCATGCGAATATGAGACAGTCCTTAATAAATTAACGTCAACGTTTTAAACTCATTTTAGGATGAAGTCTTACCCCATGATGTTAGAATAAGATGTTTTTGCACAGAAGATCTAGGCCCCCATCTACTCCATGTGTTTTTAAAGACATTTGTAAAATTAGGGCTCTACATGTAATTGTGTCTATAACCATGCTTACTACTCATGTAATAAGTGGTAGAAAATAGCATTTCCCAAACAGTAGAAGATTCAGTTAGGTAGCAGAACTTATTTTCTTGGAGCTGGTGCAACCACTAAGAGCTGTTTGGTGGCAGGGTTATGGCTGCACAACCATATTGCCAGTTCTCCTATCTAAGCCTTTTTGACACCTGCCTTCTTAAATTGTGTCAGGGAGATTTCAAACCAGTCTATCAGCTGGTCATTGAGATACACTGTCCTATAAAAGAGGACCACACAGAGTGCATTGCCTTATGTACTGACATTGATGCTCTGCATGCATATCCTGCAGGCACTCCCAGAGTGAGGGTCTTGACTTCACACCCTTCCCCTGGCAGGCGGCAGCAGCAACAGCAGCAGCCCCAGCAGGCAATCGCTGCTTTGCAGAACCAGCAAGCACTGTGCCCAGAGCAGGGTAGGGACAGGCTGCTGCTGCAAACCCAGAGCACCTGGGGCTAAAGTGGAGTGGCAGAGACACTGCTAGACTGGCTCGCACAGAGGCAGGAGAGGTCAGCTGCTGGAGACAGAGCAGATCGGCTAAGGGGAAGGGGATTCAGAAGGAGCCCAGCTTCAGGGGCAGGAAAAGGAACAAGAGAAGCAGGAAAGGGCAAAGAGACACCCAAACTGCTCCGTGCCTGTCTGGAGCAGGACCCTGCACCACCCTCTGCTCGGGCCCAGATGACACAGCAATAGGGCCAGCCCCCTCCTGCTGCCCCTTGCCCTGCTCAGTTCAGCGAAGGACAACCCCAGTCCCTGCTGAGCCCTGAGCTGGCCAGATGTGAGAGGGAGACGGGGGAGAGTCAAGTGCTGGCCCAGTTGGAGATAGCTGCTATTGTTTTAGCAGCGCAGGGCAGGGTCATTACAGAAAACAGAGCTTCAGAGGACTCAGCATCAGAAGACACAAATGCTTCCTTAAACAGGTGCATGCAGCTCCAGAGCCAGAGGCTGCCAACCCCTCACCTATAGTCACCTTAATAACTAAATTGTCTATTGATCTCCATGTTCCCTTCCTTCAGCCAGCGGTGCACATCCTCATTGTGAGCACTTGTACTTACTGAAGTGGGGCTCTAACAGTAAGAATGTGAGGCACTGAGAGCCATGCAGGGCTCACAGCAGGACTACCACCTGCTCTGGAATGACAGAGGAGCTGTGACCAACAAGAGGTTCAATTTCACAGCAGGGAAGCTACCAAAAGTGACATTAATGTTCTGGTCCATTTCATGGCTGCTACTATTTCACCTTTCCTCTCCGGCTTTGGCTGTCAATCCACAGGAGTCTCACAGCTGTAGACTCTGATTCCCCCACCCAGAGGTGTCAGCCCCATATAGGGCTTACAGATGGTACCCATCCAGTCTCTGGGGCTAACACCTGCAGCCAGAGACTAAATGTGAACTAATAGCAGCAGTTAAAATGACAAAAATGCTGGTAAAGGAGCACCAATATATGTGGGGGGGAGCAGAAAGTCATAATTAAATAAAAATCTTAAAATGAACCAAACTGTAATATAAAATTTCCACTGATAGTTACTCCATGCTTGAATAGTAACAAAATAGCAGTAGATATAAATTACTGACTATCTGACCAAGATGGAAAGAGTGACTGCAAAATGTTCATGGAGATAAGAGAGTCTGTAAAATAAAATTTCAATAAAAAGGTGGATTTCAACTATCCCAGTTTTGATGAGGTACTTGTTATCCCTGGACAGGATACAGAGATAAAGTTTCTGGACACTTTAAATGACTGCTTCTTGGAGCAGCTAGTACTGGAACACACCAGAGTAAACACAATTCTTGATTTGGTACTAAGTGAAGCAAAGGATGTAGTCCAAGAGATGAATACAGCTGAACTGCTTAGCAATAGTGACCTTAATACAATTAAATTTAATATCCTGTAGTGGGGAAAACACTACAGTAACCCAGCTTCTACCTCTCTCCTCATTCTCCCCACACCCAGATGCTACATCTGTACTTTCCTCTGCTGACATGTTGTGCAACCTTGACCCTCCTCTCTGTCCACCTCCATCCTCTCTGTATCAACATTCCTAACCTTACACCATCCTCGTCCTTCCTGCTCCCTCCCCATCCCTTCTCTTGAAAACTCTGGGATGCGCCCTCTCTCTAAAAGATCACAAACATCTACAATTCATAACATGTTCCCTCCAGCTTTTGTGCTTTCAGAGAGATCGGGATTCCTTTACATGACACTGCTCCTATAACTGGATGGAGACCTCTTCTTCTCTCACACTCTAGTGTGGACATTGAACTTTTTGGCTTTTCCTTAAGTTTCAACTTCTCTCTTCCCCGAAAGAGAGTGCAATGAATGACTACCTCCTGACAAACAGGGACGCAAGTCTACTTGCATCTGAAAGCCTTCCCTCCTCCTCTCCATGCCAAGATTAAAGGAAAGAACTCCTGGATCCAGGATTCAAACAGTCATGGTGCACAACTGACAAATAGGAGTCAAGAATGAGGAGGAGGGATCACAGATACAAAATCAGGGATCCACAGAGGGACACTGAGAGCAGAGAATCCCAGGCAACACCCTCTGCTCCTCAAAATTTTCTAAGGAGTGAGCAGATGCCACCCAGAGCAATTCTACCTGGATACATGAGCCAAGTGAGGAGCAGAAATAGGTCACACAATTGTAGAGCAACCCTTCCCCCAGCATTCTTCTTACAGATAGCTACTTCAGCCAGTGTCAGAAGGAGGCTGATGAGGAAGTCTCACAACTTTGTGGGGCCACAGACAGGGTATGCAAGAATAGAGATGTGGAGGGAAATGAATCCAGAACTTTAAAAGAAGGTTTTGGAGGAGCCGGAATTGACCCTGAAGTCCCCAGGAGAAGCTAATAGCAGATAACTGTATGATCATGTTGGCAGGTTGAACTCAACTGGCCCCATCAGACAAGAACTGATAAAAGAGGCATGGAAAGGAAGTAGCTGGGGAAAAGTAGAAAAGAAGGGACAGGAATAGTTGAATCTAGGTTAGTTCCCTTAAGTTCTGTCAAGAAGGCCTAAAGCTCAGTAAATATTGTAAATGGGTGAACAGTCACAGGAAACAGTGATATTGGTGAAGGGGAATTCAAATGACGCTTCATTGAGAGCATGGTTGGTGTAGTCTGCCATTACTGCATGGAAGAGAACAGGTGGAAGTGGACCCCTATTAGAAGTGGGGGAGGTCTGTCTATCTCCCCTTCTGAAGAGTACTCCTTCAAATCTGTCTCCCCTCCTTCATGTTGCTGTCATTCACTAGCCATCCAACTGGATGTTATCAGCCTCTCTCAGATTTCAGTCTTGGCCCTCTCTTCTCACTTTCTGCCACACACGTCCACAGAGACTTCAATTTCCATTCTGGTTTCCCATTGGACTCCTCAGCTGCATGTTTCTTCACACATTTCTTCACCTGCAGCCTTGGTTTAATTCCTACAATCACCAAAAGGGCCAATCTCTTACCTTTGGTCTTCACCAACTATTGCTCTGTTTCAAGTTTCCATACCAGACAACCCCTGGTTTCCTTCAGCATCATCAATCAGCTCCCCACCGCACTGCCACTCACACACCAGCACTCTTTTTCCATGACTTCCAGTCCATCAGTGTTGATGTCGTCTCATGCTCACAGCTCACTTCTCTCTCATTGTGGTTGATTCTGTCCATGTTTCACTCTTCTCCATCTTTGTCTTTTCCAGTGCAAGTTTCTTCCTGCCAGTCTCATGCCCTGACTGACCTCCAACATCAGCTTCACTTGCACCTACTCTAGCCCTATGGACAGTCTCTGGCTGAAGGCTCATGACAAGCCTGCTTTCTTCTAAATACCAATTCTCTCCTTCTCTATGTCTGCCATCATCCTAGCTACATAATTCTACCACTTCAAATTGGAAATGGCAGATGTGCTTAAGGACCCTCCTTGTTTTGGTCTTCACCAAGAAGGCCAATGTAGAAATGCCTAACATCATGCATGCTAGTGGGAAGGGGGTAGGTTTAGAGGATAAAATAATAAAAAAGAAAGAATAAATTAAAAAGTACTTAGAAAAATTAGATGTCTTCAAATCACCAGGGCCTGATGAAATATATCCCAGAATACTTAAGAAGCTGACAGAGGAGTTTTCTGAGCCTTTAGCTATAATCTTTGAAAAGTCCTGGAAGTTGAGAGAGATTCCAGAAGGCTGGGAAAGGGAAAATATCCTACCCATCTATAAAAATGGTAAAAAGAACAACCCAGGAAACTACAGACCAGTCAGTTTAACTTCTGTACTGGGAAATATAATGGTGAAATTAATCAAGGAATTCATCTGCAAACATCTGGAAGAAAATAAGGTGAAAGATAACTGCCAGCATGAATCTGTAAAGAACAAATCATACCACACCAATCTGTTAGCATTTTTTGACAGGATAATGAGGTTTGAGGATAAGGGAGAGGTGGTAGATGTCGTATACCTAGACTTTAGTAAGGCATTTGACATGCTCTCACATGATCTTCTTATCAATAAACTGTGCAAATACAACTTAGATGGGGCCACTACAAGGTGGGTGCATAACTGGCTTGATAACCATTCTCAGAGAGTGGTTATTAATGGTTTGCAGTAATGCTGGAAGGGCATAACAAGTGGGGTTCTGCAGGAATCTGTTTTGGGACCAGTTCTATTCTATTCTATTCTATTCATCAACAATTTAGATATTGGCATAGAGAGTACGCTTATTAAGTTTGCAGATGACACCAAGCTGGGAGGGGTTGCAACTGCTTCGAACAATAGGCTCATAATTCAAAATGATCTGGACAAACTGGAGAAACATCTTGAGGTAAACAGGAAGAAGTCTAATAAGGACAAATGCAAAGTACTCCACTTAGGAAGAAACAATCAGCTTCATACATATAGAATGGGAAGCAACTGTCTAGGAAGGAGTACTGCAGAAAGAGATTTAGGGGTCATAGTGGACCACAAGCTAAATATGAGTCAACAATGTGATGCTGTTGCAAAAAAAGCAAACATGATTCTGGGATGCATTAACAGGTGCGTTGAGAAGAAGACATGAGAAGTCATTCTTCCACTCTACTCAGTGCTCGTTAGGCATCAATTGGAGTACTGTGTCCAGTTCTGGGCACAACATTTCAAGAAAGATGTGGAGAAATTGGAGAAGGTCCAGAGAAGAGCAACAAGAATGATTAAGAACATGAGCTATGAAGGAAGACTGAAAGAACTGGGCTTGTTTAGTTTAGAAAAGAGAAGACTTAGAGTGGACATGATCGCGGTTTTCAAGCATCTCAAAGAGGGCAACAAGGAGGAGGAAAAAAATTGTTCTCCTTGGCCTCTGAGGATAAGAAAAGAAGCAGTGGTCTTACACTGCAGCAAAGGAGGTTTAGATCTGACATTAGGAAAAACTTTCTAACAGTCAGGGTGGTTAAACACTGCAGTAAATTGCCTAGGGAAGTTGTGGAATCTCCATTGCTGGAGATATTTAAGAGCAGGTTAGAGGGACACCTATCAGGGATGGTCTAGATGGCGTTTGGTCCTGCTGAAAGGGCAGGGAACTGGACTCGATGACTTCTTCAGGTCCCTTCCAATTCTAGTGTTCTATGATTTGATGAAATTAATTGAATCACATAGTCACAATCCTAGCCTCCTTTTCACCACTTTTGACTTGCTCCTCAAACATTAACCTTTCCTGTTTCCACTTCTCTCTCTGCCAAGCATCTCACCAATTACTTCCAAGATAAAAGTGATAAAATATTATTTCCCCCTTCCTTCCCCTCAATTTGCCCTTCTTCTTCCCTTGCTCTCCTACAACTCTCCTCACCCCTCACACCCAACACTTTCCCAGTGACCCTGCCCCATCTCCTGATTTCTTTACACACTCCATCATCCCCCTTCTTACTCTTTTATTTAATCTCTCACTCCTACACAACTTTCCTCTCCAACGAGTGCCCCATCTCTGTTTCATCTCTAAGACAACTGAACATGCTGTCTACAATTGCCATCTGGAGTCTCTTCCCCCCAAAATCCATCCTAAGACCTTCTCCAATCCAGTTTTCAGCCCTTACACGCCTCTGAAAACATGCTCACCAACGCCTATAAGGGTCTCTTCCTAGCCAAAGGTCAGAACCAGTACTCCATCCTTAGCCTCCTTGACCTGTCAGCCACCTATGAAATTTGTCAATTACCATCTTCTTCTTGAAATCTTGTTGTTACTTGGCTCCTGTGACATTTTCCTTTCCTGGCTCTCCCTACCTCTCCAACTGCTTCTTCAGCCATGTCCTTCAGAGGTTCCTTCTTATCCTCCTCAAATCTTCTATGGAGGATCCACCAAGGCTCAGACCTTGATCCCCATCTCATCTCACCAACAACCTCACCTGTGGATAACCTCATGGGCAAACAGATTTACTTCTCATCTCAGGGAGCTTGGATGCGAAAAGCTCCATTGGCCCCTTAAAGGATTTGAACACTGGCACTAGATCTAAGTTAAACTGAGTCTGAAATCCCAGCTCTAGACAACACCATCAGCTTGCCGGTCACTCAGACCTGCAACCTGGGTATCACCTTTGGCTTAGACTTCTCTGTAGGCCCTCAAATCCAGGCCAAATCTTACAGAATATTTTTCTGCATAACATCTCTAAGATGTCACCTTTCCTAATCATTTAGGCAACTAAAACGCTCATCCAGGCTCTCCTCAACTTGATTCTCAGCTATTACTTGTCTCCAGCCTTGACAAATGCAATCTTGCCCCATTCATAATACTGAAACAAAAAGCATTTGTAACCCATCACTTTGACCAGATCAGCACTGTCTTCACGTCCCCTGAATGGTTCCCACTTCTCTGTCATATTGAGTTTTCACTTTCAGCGCTCATCCCTACCCCACCTATTATCCCTCACTCACTGTTGAAATTTCAACTCCTGCCTCAAATCAGTCCATGATGCCAGTCTCCATTTGTAAATATCCAAATAAGCACTGCACACTTTCTCTCATGCTGACCCACAAAATCAGGAGGCGCTTCCTGTATACAGACACAAAATTAACTCACTATCCTCCTTAAAAGTCTCCTTTTCCATGATGCCTGTAAACAATTATAGGCTGTGGGTGCACTGCCCATAATGCTGATCAACACTGTCTTGTTGCTTCCTTGGATTCCTCCATCTCTTTGTTTATATATAATCTGCTGTCTCCTGTCTTATACTTGTTTATGTTGACAAAACCCACAGAACACCCTCATTCCCAAGGCATTCTGTTGACAGTAAATCGGCAAAACGTGGTGCTTTTCTCGACAGCATTCTGCTGCTCCCCCATGAGGCAGAACACCTCTGTCAACAGGTTCTGTCGACAGAAAGCTGGGCTGGGGCTGGGTTTACACGGTGCAGCTTTTCCAGCAGACCCATGCTAATGAGCAGCCTCGAAATTGCAAATGGCTGCTCATTAGCATGGTCCCACAGCTCATTAACATAGCCGTGTGAGAGCTCAATCTCGGCAGAGGGGGCTGCTGGCAGTAAAGAGGTCGTGTGTACGTGCCCCTGCTGGCAAAAAGCCCCTCCGTCGCTAGACCCTTATGCCTGAAAAAGGGGCGTACCCCTGCTGGCACCCCAGTCTGCGAAGACCAAGCTCCCACATGGCTATGCTACTGAGCTGCGGGACCATGCTAATGAGCAGCCACTTGCTATTTTGAGGCTGCTCACTAACATAGATCTGCCAGGACAGTCACGCCATGTGGACCCAGGCTGGATTTTGTGGGGGCCCTCTGTCGACAAAAACCGCTTCCAGGACATGGGGCAGCCCTTTCTGCAGTTCTTCCAGTTGGAATTTTTGAAGAGACAGCAGCCGGGCAGTCCAGCCACTCTCTGTCAACAGACCGGATTGCTCTTTCAATCCATTTTGCAGTCTGACCATGATCTGTCAACAGACGTTTTGTCAGAAGATATCTTCAGACAGAAACGTCTGTCAAGAGATCATTATAGCATAAACATAGTCATACACTGTAAGCTCTTTGAGGCAGCAGACTTTTTGTCCTGCTTTTATCCACAACTAGGGTTCACATTTATACTACAGGTTGAACCACTCTTGTCCGGCAGCCTCAGGACCTGACTGGTGCTGGGTGAGAAAATTTGCTGGACCATGAAAGATCAATGTTGTCTAGCACATTACCAACAGTTCCACTGTTCACTGAACTATTTGACATTTAGGGGTAAATCACAACTAAATAACAGCACAGAACACTGAGAACCAGGACTGGTGGCTGTGAACAAATTTTATGGGACCACAGGAAACTTGGCCACACCCATGATAACTGGTCATCTGGCTAACTAAAATCATGCCAAATTACCGATGTTGCTGGATGAGAGAGTTTCAGATTAGAGAGGTTCAGTCTGTACCATTAATTATATGGTAAGAAAAAAAAACAGAAAAAAAAAAAAGAACAATTAGACATCTGCTCACATTAGTCAAAAAACAAGACATTTTATAGTACAAGGAGTCCTGTGGCACCTTAAAGGCTAATTATTTTATTTGCACATAAGCTTTCATGAGCGGGAGCCCATTTCAGCACGAAATCTTATGCCCAAACAAAATCTCTGAGGTGCCAAAGGACTTTATTTGTGCTGAAACAGCTTAACATGGCTACCCCCTTAAACAAGACACATACTGAGTCCAGCAAAGCTAATCCTATTATTAAGTAGTAGTAAAAGAGATGGGGAAGGGATGAATCACAGTACAGGATGACTCTCTGGAAATTATACAGCTCCCTTTTCCTTGGGGCGGGTGAGAGGGTAAGATTGATGATGGAGAGCTCATTATCACTGGGGGGACAATGTCCCACTAAAACAAGTGTGATAATGAAGACTTAATCAATGTAACTGCCTAAATATCCTGCACACTACAAAATGTTTTCAGTCCATATACAAGAGCTAAATTCTGTTCTCTGACATGTGCTTACAGCTTCAGCCGAAGTCTTGGAATTTAGCACTAAAACTTCACACGCTAGTTCATCTTATTCCTTCATGACCCTTCCCCCGACCAACAAACACTCCTATTTGAAATCATATTCCTGTTTGTACCAGGACGTTACCATCATGGCTTTCTCCAGCAAGAAGTCAGATGACCATAACTCCAGAAGAGCAGCATTCAAAATCTATTAAAAATAACTTTATGAATGTAATAAGGGGACTAAATGCACGTTTTGAAAAAAATAATGTGCACAGATTTGTTTTTGTTAAAACTAAAGGTTTTAAACTTTTACACGATGCATTAAGAGATGCAAGTATTCTTATACTCTGGTAAATAGAAGAAAATTACCCCATTCCAGTTACATTATTTACACAGCTCCCAAAACTGTGCTACGTACCACAGAGCTACAAAAAGACAAAGTTCCCAGGCTGCACACCAAAAGAGCTTACAAATTTAAACAGTCATCATAAAGATATGTCATGTGTATTCAGAGTCATGTCTCTTCACTGCATAAGTTTTCACTCATTCGTTGCTCAAAGCTTCAACCACTATGATTTCAAATAGGAGTGTTTGTTGGTGGGGAAAGGGTCACGAAGCAATAAAATGGACTAGGGTGTGACGTCTTAGGACTAAATTCGAAGACTTGAGCTGAGGCAACCTAGATTTTATTCCATTTTGTGCACTACTGTTATTTACCAAGTTTCAATCAGTTACACCTTACAAAACACACTGAAAGCATTGGGTTTGCATTAGATCATTCACTTCAAACAAACTCAATTTTAGTCTGCAAACACTTTGTTTTGGAGGACGAGCAGAAAAAAAGCATTAAGTACACAGGGAGAGGTTGCAGGGCTGACAGTTAAAGAATAATTGAAACAATCATAGATGTTTCACAGTGCCATTTTTAGATTAGAAACAAACTTTAAGAGGATATGGCAGAGGTGAGAGGGGGAAAAATCATTACCCACATCACTATCTAAATTTAGTTGTGAGGCCAAACTACAAGGAGTTTGAAACAACCATCCACCCCTAAAACTCATCAGCAATAATCCAACAGGCCATTTAAAGAAACACAAAAATAAAATTAAATACGAATATATTCTGCATTCTGTAAGATACTGATATGGCAGATAAAAGGTAGAAGAATTACACGCCATTATTTATACAGTATTTATTACACAACTGTTTTAGATTTAAAACGCCACAGTCCAGGAATATGTGTATGTATGCACACACACACAACCATGTTTTATTTTTAAATGAAAAAAATTCATGTAACTAATATACGATTAGCTACCATCACATTGTTCACTGTTTACTTGATACACAATGTTCTCACTTGTTCCCTAGGCACTACCATAATTAATATGATAAATAAATATTTGTTTCTTATAGATTTCAATACCAGCCTTCACTACGCCACTTTTTCTAAAATCCATTCACAGAACACATACTTGCATTGTTCTGTTACCAATAAGTTTTTACACTGTACTCATCAAATAGTATCTGAGCACCTTCCAGATGCACATTAAACAACATAATTAACATCTGTCATGTGTATATACTATGCTGTCACCCTCTCCCCAGGAGAATTATATGTGCAATAGCATATTGTTTTTGGTAGGGGTTCTGTTTCTGATGTACGTGCTGCTATATACAGCAAACCCTTGATTTAACAGATTAATGGTAGAGGGGTGTCCATTAAACCTGAAAACCCACTAAATACAAGGGCTTACTGCTCACCCACCCCACTAGGCTCCCCCGACAAAAAAAATGCCTGTGACTCACCAGAGCTGATGCCACTGGAGCCGGAACTACCACTGCATGGCTGAAGGAGCTGTCACCATGGCCTGCAGGTGCCACCGCAAACTTCTCTCATCGGGGTGCGTGCACATGCAAGTGCCGTTTGCCCATGTATGCACCCCACCTCTCATGGGAGGGTTGCATGGCAGCTCTGGTGGCAGTAGTCCAGGCAACAGTGGAGGTCTCAGCCACAGCAGACCACAGCAGCTAGAAGTGATGACCCCTCCAGCTGCAGCAGTGGTGGCTCCCGCAGCTCTGGTAAACTGCCTTACTTTTGGGAGGGTGGGAGGTAGGATTTAGGATTTTACAAGCACTGATTAAGCAGACTTTGGGAACAATGGGGGGGGAGGGCAAACGTCCATTTTTCCCAAAATCCACTAAATTGGGGTTCCTAAAAATCAAAGGTTTACTGTATTATAAATTAGAGAAAGCAAGGGTGAAAAGAGCATCTTGCACTTGGGATTACTTACTGCACTCACGGCATAAATTTAGATTGAAAGCTTTCTGGAGCAGGGACTATCTCAGAAGCGGACAAAAATTTTTGATGGGGAGCCACTCCAAGAATTTGGAAAGTGGTCCAGGGCTGCACTCTTCCACAATATTAGAGGAGGTGGTAACGGAGCCTGAGATGGAGGTTGGGCGAAGGAGGTGGTTGTGACCCAGGACAGAGGACTAGGGTGGAGTGGTTTGGCTGGCACGTAGGGCAAGAGGGGGTTGTGACCAAGGGCAGGGGACTGGGGTGCAGAGTCTAAGGCTTTGGATTATTTGGTGTAGGGGACAGAGGGCTGGTTGGAGGGAGAGCCTGGAGTACCAGAAGCAGGCTCTGGCCAGGAGACTTACCTGGATGTCTCCCCGCCAGCAGCCCTTCAGGGCCCTGAGACAGGCTCTCTGCCTGGTGCAAACCCAGACCACTCAAAACTGCTCCCTGCTCCATGTGAATGTCTGCTCCAGATGACAAGGGGAAGAGGAGGCTTTTGCCCACTACCTCTGCCTGGTCCAGCATAAATCTCTCCAATCCTATTGGCCAGAAACTGTAAACTGGCTAATGGGAACTAACATATTTTGCAAGAGGGCAGGAGCAGTGCATGAAGCTTCTCCCTCCCTTCCCCTCCCCCCACCCCACTGCCCATGGCATCAGGAGCAGAGAGCTACAGGGATCAGGAAGCCAATTAAAGCAGTGGCTGGCTGCTCTGGGCCTGAGACAGCCTGCAACCCAGATCCTGCAGCTTGGCAGGCCACATATGGCCCAGAGGATGTATCCCGCCCACACCTGGACTACCTACTGCTCTGTTTGTACAGCTGCTAGAACAATGTTCTCACTTGGTCCCTAGGCACTACCATAATTTATATAATAAATAAATACTTGTTTCTTTTAAGTTTCAATACCAGCCTTCACTATACCACTTTTTCTAAAATCCATTCACAGAACACATACTTGCATTCCAGTCATCATTAAACGAGTTTATGAAAAACAATGTCTGAATGATTAGTGGCATTTTACAGAACTCATTATAGTTGATGGTCTTAAAAAAAAATTAAGGCACTACGTAAAAAGTAGGAAAACACATAATCTTACTAATAGCAATGGTAAAGTCAAGTATTAGCTTCTGAATGTACCCAGCCTTAAAAAAACATTTCACATTTGAAACCCCTGCTACAATATGGACATCAGGACCCTATACTAGGAATAGTAAACTTACAAATATTAATCTTTTTCTAAACTAGATTACTGATTTTCAGCATCCCTCCCCACAAAAATGACTCTAGGAGAGACCAATTTAAACTTACTCTTAACTACATATGTGTAGATTAAAAAAGTATGATATAAAGTGCCTGATCCTCAGCACTGTCGTGCACTTGCAAGCTGATTTCAATGGGAGCTGCACATGCCCAGCACCTCTCAGGACAGAGTCCTAAGTATAAGGGAAAAAATTGCAGGAATTGTTGAATCACTTGTCTTGTACAATGATACTGACATTCTTTTATGTTCCAAGAACAGAGGTTTCCTAACTCTCTTTAACTAGCAGCAAGCAAATACTGATCAGAATCTGGTTCTCAGATAACACAGTACAAATAATCTAAAAGGGAAGGAAAAAGGGGAGCAGGCTTTTTAGTTTAATGATTTCTGCAAACTATCCAGCATCTTTCCAATCTACTCACTGGCAGAAGCTAAACAACTGCTCCTACCTCACATTCTAAAGCAACTTTCAAAGAGCGGTCTCAGTCATTAATGAAGTTTAAAGTCAGATGATGGACAGATAAGAATAAAATGGAACTATTTCACAATCCACCACCTTGTAAGTGTTCAGTTAGCAAAGTAGGGCTTTCATGTTCATTTATTACCTGAAGGCCAAACGCTATGCAGTCGTCTGAACAATGTTCCTTTCACCATGCCCCATTTTAAACACTACATTCCTAAACTATACACAGGTACATAACCAGATTTCCTAGATTTTAACACTTACGGTATGCTGTACTTTACACTTTGAAAACACACACACACTAAGGTTTCAAAGTATTTGTTTAAAATCAGACATTTGTCATATTTACTTCACCTTTTCAACTACAAGCTTTACAAGGCACTGATTTATGTCTAACCTCTAGCAAAAAAAATTGTTACTATCTCTACTAGCCAACATATAGACATCTTTTTACCAAAGCAACATCTTTAATCTGAAAAAAACAGACATGAAGGATGTGAATGTCAAAAAACTGAATTACATATGCTGTGAGTATGAACCCAGATCACATAGGTTTAAATCTATAACGTCCTTTATTTCTGGAGACATTTTTTTAAAGAGTACTCCATTTAATTAAACAAGTTCAGAGTCTCAGTAGGAACAATGTATTGCTGAGATTTTGCCAAAATTGCTAAAGAAATTCATGACAGTAAATAAGCAGAGTGACTGCCAATACAAACTCTAATGAAGGCATGTAAGATTCTGCTTACCCTGCAAAGTAATTTTGACAGACCACGAAAATATTGGTTGTATTCATTGTCATTACACTATCTGTCATACTGAATAAATGAACAGATCTTTTGCACCCACTAATAAGTTGTCATAGCCATTTTGCCAGGCTTCTCTAAAGAACATTTGCCACATACCTGCAACCTTTAAAAAGGCAAACTGAGATCTAACACTGAGTGCATGTCTTTGAAACCAACCTTCAACGTAACACTGAAAACAAAGGGCTGGTAGATAGATTAAATAAGACAGGAACCAAAAATGTTGAAGTTTATATGTACATCATTGTCCTGATTTTAAACAACAGTGAAATTTTCAAAAACTCTGTTACTTCTTTCCCTTCAGGCCACTCCAAAATGCGTACAATCAGCACAGCCACTGCAAACACTAAAATCATGAATTTTGGCCTTCTGACACCACAATTGGCTTAAAAATCATGACTTTTTAAAAAAATAATATATGCTTTTTACCTGCCTTAACTGTAAGGATTTAGGGTTCACATTTCAAATTTTTCCTAAAACACTGGGAAGAGTAGAAACTCACTCTTCATAAAAAAAAAAAAGCTGAGATTCTCACATAATCATATAGTTCCATGATATCTTTTAAAATTTTTACCATATAGACTTGTGATAAAACCTGAAGATTTAACAAAATTACTAACAGGCTATTTGCTTTAGATCTAAATGATTTAATTTGTCTTTAGTAAATTTCAGATAGCAAAAAGGCCTTCAGAAGTATAAATCTTCCAAAACACATTGCCACTGATACTCAGTTGCTGAACTTAAACTCTGCTTTAAAAAGGTGTAAGTAAATATAGACATTTAAGAGTGAGTTTGTATGGAGAGTAAGAGTGAGGCAGCCCTGTTAGTTTGTATGCTAACAAAAAAAAAAACAGCATTCATGTAGCACTATAAAGACTAACAAAATAATTTATTAGGTGATGAGCTTTCATAGGACAGACCCACTTCTTCAGATCAATAGTATGTGCTATATAACTGTCAGTTTGTACTGGACAGATGTCCCAAAAAGTCAGTTTTTATTTTTCTTTTTTTTTTATTTTATTTTATTTTTTGGACCTCTGTGCTATATAACTGTCAGTCTACACTGGACATGCTACTGATCTGAAGAAGTGGGTCTGTCCCACGAAAGCTCATCCCCTAATAAATTATTTTGTTAGTCGTTATAGGGTTATATGGCTGCTGGTTTGTTTTGTGTGGAGACCAAAATTACTTCAGGAACAAAACAGTAATTCATTCCGTGCAAATTATTTTGAATTTAGCCCCACAAAGTCAAGGGTTTAAGAAATGGTAAAACAGGAAAATCTTGAAAACGGCATTTAAACAGCAAATCTTCCGTTTTGTTCACATTCTTAAGACATTTCTCTAGTTGATCGCTTGCGGCATTTTGTCGGCGAGGAGGGGCACCTCAAAGCAGCGATTCACGAGGTGGGTGTTTCAAAAGTTTCATTGACCGGGCCATAAACGTGCCACACGGAGGTGGCCAGCACCTCCCCGGCGTAACAGGTAGAGGGAACGCGTTCATCCACCCAGCACAGAAGATTATTTCGTCCCCTCGTTGGCTCAGGGACGCCGCTCCCACACGCAAACTGCGCACGGGCGCGTTATTCTGGCACACTCCGGACACGAGAGGCTGGGTCGCAGCTGGGCTCCGACCCGCCCCAAATCTCAGCCCCTTGGGCTGGGGAGGGAAGGGGAGGGGAAGGCTCCTGCCTCCGCTTCCGGCCCTCCCAGGTGAGGCAGGAGTTGCCTGGGAGAATTTCAAATGCCTGGAACAAACCCCGCCCCGCGCGAGGCAGACGCGGCTCCACGGCCGGGGCCGCCGCGCACCGCAGGGGGCGCTGCCAGACGTGCCCCGGAGGGAGGGGCAGGAGTCCCCCTATGGCGGGCTGAGGGGGACACAACGCCCCAGCCTGGCGGGGGAAAGCCAGCCGGGGGAGCCGAGCCTGGGGGCCAAAGGGACGGAACCACGGCCTCCCCCGGCGGCGGCGGCGGAAGGGCGCTTTCCCAGGCAGCCCGCGCCAGCCGGCAGCGGCGAGCGCCTCGTTGCCCGCCGCGGCGCCAGGCCGGAGGGGCTCTGCCGCCCCCCCTCGGCCCGCGCTGCCCCCGGCTCTCACCTCCTCGATGGCCGCCACCGTGTTCCTGCACTGAGCCATCCGCGTGGTGAAGTTGGAGGCGGTGGGCGACTTGTAATCCTCATTGGTCTCGGCCACGAATTCCGACACGGAGATCTGGTCCGGCATGGCGGGGCGGGGACGGGGGGCGGCTCCGGGGAGGGAAGGAGGGAGGGGGCTCCCCGCTTACATTGCTCGGCAACCGGCGGCGGCGGCGGCGCCCTCCTCACACCCGCCACCGTCTGGCGTGTGTTGTTCTCTCCTGCGCTCCGCCCGCACAAGGAAATTCCCGGCCGCACCCCTCGCTCGCTCCCTCCCTCCCTCGTCACCCGCGGCGGCGAGGGGGCGCTGCACCTCCCTTCTCCCCCTCTCCCCGGACTGGGAAGACCGCTGCACCCGCACACCCCGTAGCGCTGTACAGAAGCCAGCCCCGCAGACTGGGGCGGCCGCACACACCCATACCCCACAGTGCACAGACTGAGGAGGCCACACACAACACACATACTGGGGAGGCCATTAATCCCCCTGCACCACAGCAGGCAGCCTGGGCAAGCCCCCACACACCTCAGTCAGCACAAGGTAAGGAGACCACTACACACACACCCCCATGGCCACAGCACACAGATTGGGGTGGCCACTACACACTCCTCCACCCAGCAGCGCAAAGTAAGGAAGCCATCACAAACACACACCGCACAGCGGGGCTGCTGTATGCCCCACCACCCATCCCTAGCTTGTACATACACAGCCTCACCCCATCACACAGGCCTGTGAAGACCTACTGTACACCCCTCAGTAATCACACACTAAGTTAGGTCTCTGTCACTCCCTATCACACAGTGGAGGGAAGCCACTACACACTCCCCTCCTCTTGCTAACATCACTGAAAAAATTGCCACCCCCCCAATAACTCATGAGTAGGGTCCTTCCAAATTCATGGCTATGAAAAATAGGTCACAAACTATGAAACTTGCTGTCTTCCCATTACATCTGGTCTTGTGTGCTTTTACCCAAAACTACACAGATTTCACAGCGGGTTGTGATGTTGCCACCTTTGTTTGTGCACAGCCTTCAGAGTTGTACAGCTGAAGAGCAGCAGCTGGGCGCCCAGTTCTGAGGGCAGTGCACCAGCCAACAGCAGTGCAGAAGTAAGTGTGGCAATACCACACCCTCCTTGGTTTTGCGCCGCTGCCTCCATCAGCAGCTGCAATGCCCAAGGCTGTCCTAATTGGCCTGTAACAACTCCTTCCCAGTTGATAGGATAGAGGCATTTAGTATTTGAGAGTTTAATATCTACCCTTCCATACCCTCTTGCAGCCGGGTGGTCTGACTTTGTCACATTCATTACCCCCCTCCCCCCAGCTGCTCAACACTACGGCTATATCTACACTAGCATGATCTGTCAACAGAAGTTTGTCAGGAAATACCTTCTGACAAAACTGTTGATGGATTGTGGCCAGACTGCCCAGTAGAAGCCCTGTGGGTTGATTGAGGGCCCCAAGAACATCAAGACTGGTTTTCTGTTGACAGAATCTGTTGACTGTGGTGTTTTGCCTCATAGGGGAGTGGCGCAATACTGTCGACAGAAGTGCTGTGTTCTGTCAATTTACTGTTGAAAGAACATCTTGGGAATGTGGATGATCCCTGGGTTTTGTCGACAAAACTGTCTAGTGTAGACGTAGCCTAAGAGGTTAGCCTACTTGGGTTGAGAAACAGTGCACCCTTGATAAGCTATCAGGCTTGCCATGCTTGAGCCTGGTCCTGCATGGCATGCTGAAACGGAAAGGTTGTAGCAGCAAAAACCAGCTTATTAGCCTTGTGTTTCTTGTTTTGTGGCATTCTCTGACCTGTTTTTGCCTGTATTGCCTCTAACTTAACAAAACAGCAGAAATGTAGCACTTTAAAGACTAACAACATGATTTATTCAGTGATGAGCTTTCGTGGGACAGAACCATGTGGGTCTTTCCTTTGAAAGCTCATCACCTAATAAATCATGTTGTTAGTCTTTAAAGTGCTACATTTCTGCTCTTTTCTTTGTTAGAAGACAGACTAACATGGCTACCTCTCTGTTGCCTCTAACGTGTTCAGCTGGGGCATCATCACTTCCCTCCCAATGATATACCCAAGGTATTTGGCTTCTTCTAGCCCTGTTGCACATTTGAAGGGACTCACAGTGGCTATGTCTACACTTGCATTCCTCTTTCAAAAGACTTATGCAAATGACAGAAGTTGAAAATGCAGATGAGGTGCAGATTTGCATATCAGGCACCTCATTTGCATATTCTTATTTCAGATAGCTTCTTTTGAAAGAAGAAAACCAGTGCAGGCACTGCTGTTTTGAAAGTAAACCCCATCTTCGAAAGAATCCTTCTTCCCTTTTTTATGGGAAGGATTAAGAACATAAGAATGGCCATACTGGGTCAGACCAAAGGTCCATCCAGCCCAGCATCCCATCTGCCGATGGTGGCCAATGCCAGGTGCCCCAGAGAAGGAGAACAGAAGACAATGATCAAGTGATTTATCTCCTGCCATCCATCTCCTGCCCTTGTTATGAAGGCTAGGGCACCATACTTTATCCCTGGCTAATAGCCATTTATGGACCTAACCTGCAAAAATTTATCAAGCTCTTTTTTAAACCCTAATAGAGTCCTGGCCTTCACAGCCTCCTCGGGCAAGGAGTTCCACAGGTTGACTGTGCGCTGTGTGAAGAAAAATTTCCTTTTATTAGTTTTGAACCTACTACCCATCAATTTCATTTGGTGTCCCCTAGTTCTTGTATTATGGGAAAAGGTAAATAATTTTTCTATATTCACTTTCTCCACACCATTCATGATTTTATATACCTCTATCATATCGCCCCTCAATCGCCTCTTTTCCAAACTGAAAAGTCCCAGTGTCTCTAGCCTCTCCCCATATGGGACCCGTTCCAAGCCCCTAATCATCTTAGTCGCCCTTTTCTGAACCTTTTCTAATGCCAATATATCTTTTTTGAGGTGAGGAGACCACATCTGCACACAGTACTCAAGATGTGGGCGTACCATAGTTTTATATAGGGGAAGTATGATATCTTTTGTCTTATTATCGATCCCTTTTTTAATAATTCCTAACATCCTATTTGCCTTACTAACTGCCGCTGCACACTGCGTGGATGTCTTCAGAGAACTATCCACTATAACTCCAAGATCCCTTTCCTGATCTGTCGTAGCTAAATTTGACCCCATCATGTAGTACGTGTAATTTGGGTTATTTTTTCCAACATGCATTACCTTACACTTACCCACATTAAATTTCAGTTGCCATTTTGCTGCCCAATCACTCAGTTTGCTGAGATCTTTTTGTAGTTCTTCACAATCTGTTTTGGTTTTGACTGTCCTGAACAACTTGGTGTCATCTGCAAACTTTGCCACCTCACTGCTTACCTCATTTTCTAGATCATTGATGAACAAGTTGAACAGGATCGGTCCCAGGACTGACCCCTGGGGAACACCACTAGTTACCCTCCTCCATTGTGAAAATTTACCCTTTATTCCCACCCTTTGTTTTCTGTCTTTTAACCAATTCCCGATCCATGAAAGGATCTTTCCTCCTATCCCATGACCGCCTAATTTACATAAAAGCCTTTGGTGTGGGACCGTGTCAAAGGCTTTCTGGAAATCTAGGTATATTATGTCCACTGGGTGCCCCTTGTCCGCATGTTTATTAACCCCTTCAAAGAATTCTAATAGATTAGTTAGACACGACTTCCCTCTGCAGAAACCATGCTGACTTTTGCCCAACAATTCATGCTCTTCTACGTGCCTTGCAATTTTATTCTTTACTCGTGTTTCTACTAATTTGCCTGGTACTGATGTTAAACTTATTGGTCTATAATTGCCAGGGTCTCCTCTAGAGCCTTTTTAAAATATTGGCGTTATATTGGCCGTCTTCCAGTCATTTGGTACCAAAGTGGATTTAAAGATGGGGATTTACTTTTACAATTTACAATGTGGATTTAAAGATTCTTTCAAAGATGGGGTTTACTTTTGAAAAAGCAGTGTCTACGCTGGTTTTCTTCTTTCGAAAGAATCTATTTTGAAATATGATTATGCAAATGAGGTGCCAGATGCAAATCTGTGCCTCATTTGCATTTTATTTCCCTCATTTGCATACCTTTTTCAAAGAGGAATGCAAGTGTAGACACAGCCAGTAAGTTCCATCTTCCTCAATGTATGCAATACCACTTCTGCCTTTTCTAGGTGCAGCTCCCAGTCTGAACGATGTATGACAATGTCATCACGGTAGGCAGCCCTTGGAAAGTTGTAGGAGCTCCATGTAATTTGAAAGGGAAGACAATGTAGTAACACACTGTCAAAAAGTAACAGAGATAGCTATGTTAGTCTGTGCTCCAACAAAACGAAGCAGAAATGTAGCACTTTAAAGACTAACAAAATTATTTATTTGGTGATTTGCTTTTGTGGGACAGACCTACTTCTTCAGATGAAACAAGTTAGTCTTTTCTTTGGCCAGAGGGGTTTGCCAATATTCTTTGGTCAGGATAAGGATAAAAACACACACACTTTTCCCAATCGGTAGATTAGCATGTCTACCTGGAATATAGGGTATAAATCAAACTAGAATGCCTCATTTAATTTCTGGAAGTCATTGCAGAATCTCATGCTGCCATCTGACTTAGGTACCAGGACAAGTGGACTGTACACTATCTTCAGTGACTCCTAACTCCAGCATTTTCCTACCTTCTGTCTTGATCTATTCTTTCTTTCCCTCTGGGATCCAATATGGCTTAACATTTATCTTTACTCCAGAATTTGTGATGATGAAATTCTGTGGTCCTGCCTGTTTGCTCCAAGAACATGCCATTGCTCCATTCAGTCAGATAGATAACTCTGCTTGTTGCTCAGGAGTCAGTTCCGGAGATATTCCCATGTGTGCCTGATGCTTGTTTTCTTTGGATGGTGTCTGTAGAGTGATCAGATGAACTTCCTTCTCTTGCCACATTTTCAGTAAGCTGACATAACAGATTTGTTCCATCTTAAGGCAGTCAGGCTTTCAAACATTGTAGTCAGCTCCACATAGACTTCTACCACTTCATATAGCCCCCTTCCCTCTGGCCAGGAGCTTGCTCTCTACTGTGGGCACCAGCATCGTTACCTGATCTCCCACATGGAATTTTTGAATAGTAACAGAGAGGAAGCCGTGCTAGTCTATACACTATCAAAACAAAAAGCAGTCAAGTAGCACTTTAAAGATTAGCAAAATAGTTTATTAGGTGAGCTTTCGTGGGACAGACCCACTTCTTCAGACCATAGCCAGACCAGAACAGACTCAATATTTAAGACACAGAGAACCAAAAACAGTAAGCAAGGAGGACAAATCAGAAAAAGATAATCACGGTGAGCACCTTGATTATCTTTCTCTAATTTGTCCTCCTTGCTTACTGTTTTTGGTTCTCTGTGTCTTAAATATTGAGTCTGTTCTGGTCTGGCTATGGTCTGAAGAAGTGGGTCTGTCCCACGAAAGCTCACCTAATAAACTATTTTGCTAGTCTTTAAAGTGCTACTTGACTGCTTTTTGTTTTGATGGAATTTTTGGGTTGTCACTCGGCAATTGTAGTAGGTCTGCAAGGGTCCGTAGTGCCTTCTCCAAGTATTCCTGCACTATACAGGTGACTTGGGCTATCCTGTTTATCATTTGCATCAGATGCTCAACTATGGTAGTGGTAATGACTGTATAACAGTTTGAAAGGGGGAACTCAATTGAAGCCCAGGGAGCCTCCCTTATAGTGAACATCAGGTAAGGTAGAAAATCATCCATTTTTCCCCCAGTCCTGGCTCACCACTTTCCATATTTTATTCCTCAGTGCCCTGTTAGAATGTTACATATACCACCCCAGACAAATGGCCTTGGTGCTCTTAGGGTCCATATGTGCAGCATTGTACACAAATCCTTCATCAACTTTGACATGAAGGGGGGTCCCTGGTCCATCAAGGTTTCCTAGGGAGCCCCTACAATCAAATATATTTGAATTAATTATTTAGCTATTTTTTTTGGACATTATGCTTTGCAGAGGAACAACCTCTGGGTGTCTGGCAGTATCGTCTGAAATGATTGCACTTTATTTGGTGGCCCGAGATGACTTCTCCAGTGGGCCTAACAGATTCTCACTGTCCTCTCAAACAGGACTTCAAAAAATCAGTAGAGGTTCTAGAAGGGCCCTTAAGTGTGACTGAGGTCCATTCTGGGCAGGAGGCACAATATTATCAGATCTCTATATAAATTCCTGTCCAAAAGACCCTCTGTAGGATTTGATTGACAGTCTTATTTACTGGGTGTTCTCTGAACAAATGACTGAGCTAGTTCCAACACTGCCCTCTGGTACCACCAAGGTAACAAGAACAGTTCCATTTTTCTTGCATTCTGACCACTCTAGTCTACTAGGCCCCTTTTTATTATAAAGTATGGACCTGGGCCTTTGGTTTTCCCTTCCACCATGACCCCATTCGCCTCAACTACTTCTTTGCAAATATTACTACTATATTGGATCATTGGCTTGATCCTGCCTAAAATTCTCAAGTGAGGGTTCAATACACCCAAACTCAAGGGGACTTACTCCTGTTTCACTCAAAGGGCACATCCCTGGGCCCAGCTTCCAACTCATTGACCTCTTGTCAGCTGGACAAGCTTTCTTCCCAACAAATGCAGGTTTTTTGGGCTACAATTCCAACCTCTTATTTTCCCTCCTTTCTCGCCTAATCTTTTGGGGCTCACCAAATGTAAAGAACAAGTCCTGTGCGAATTCATGGAAGACAGGAAAGGAGCTAGCTCCTGCGGTCTGTGCTTCATTCCCATGCTCACTACCCTCTTCTGGTTCATCTGCAGGGAGTAGGCTACCAAACCCTCAGAAGACTCATCCCGTATTTGTTCGAGCAGCCTCAGAACCACCCCACCATCACATTTGTGCTGTTCCCCTAGATCTCAATTTTTACAGGGATTGTTGAGTAGCAGTTAACTTCCCTATGTACGCAAGCTATTCCTGTGTACTTGGCTCAGGAGAGTGGATCCTGCCCTGACAGCAGCGTGAAGATGCTTACAAAATCCAGTGATCTCTATACCATTAATCTTAACTGTCTGTCTGTGTTGATGGGGGCCATCACAACTCCTACATGGTTTATTAAATTACAAGGATCCTCAAGATCCCCCAGATTGAATTATCATAGGCTCTTCTGCATTAGGGCATTGAGCTGCTATGTGCACTGCTTCCCAAGATGCTTCACTCCTATCTCCTGCTTATGGTACTCCCATATTGTTTGGGCTGTTGGGCCTTACTCCACAACCCTCTCTCCTCTGGTCCCCAAGTCCTTTTGCAGACTCAGACAGCTCTTGAGTCTCTTTCCTTTCCAACATAGTTGTGCCTGGTGCTTCAGAAACCCAGGTCCTCAGAGAGACACTTGCCTCTTGATCCAGTGCATTTCTTCTCCAGTGGGCCAAGAAAGTTCTTTGGTTTTAAGTGTCTCTCTATGATGCTAACAAACTTATCATAGGAAGAGGGGTTGTTTTGGCTGTCCCATCCTCATAGTTCTGGTGGTAGCCCTCTCATGAACTTGTCCTAAACTATAACTTACAACATTTTCTCTCAGCTGCAGATCTCAGGTTTCAGCCACTTCTGTCTTACATCAGTGAGATCAAACTGCTGGGCCCTTAGTGCTTTGCTGTCCCGCTATCCCTACTTGTGGAACTTTTGGGCCCTTACAGCTGTCATGACCCCAGACCTTGCCAGGACCTCAGTCTTCAACTGGGGGTAATCTGTAGCTGCTTCTCTTCCCATGTCATAGTAGGCTTTCTGGGCCTCCCCATGCAGGAAAGGGGTAAGGATGCTAGCCCACTGGTCTTGGGGCCAGGCCTCACATAGAACCATTCTCTTGAAGGCACGAATATATGTCTACACGTCATCAGCCACTGTCATCTTCAGTAGGTAACTACTTTCCTGGAAGGTCCTTGTCCCTTCATTACCATGCACTAGAGCAGCCAGCGACTTCAGCTGGTTCACAGTCTCCTATAGGGTGACTTGATCCTGAGCTGTCTGGCTAATCAGCAGTTGATTCATTTCCTGCTGTAGCCCTAGCAAGCTTCTGAAACCTGGTAGCTTCTTGTTGTGTCACCATGGCCTGTACCAGTGCTTTCATTACATCTTCCATTTCAAGGGGTGATTTACCCTGCCCTGGGATGGTTCATCACAAAGTCTTTATCTCACCCTCTACATTCTTTGTGGCAAAGCAACTTCTTTGTCTCACCAGCCTCAGCACTTCTCCCTGTGGCAGGATGAGCCTGAGATAAATCAATCCCCATCTTCCACAGTAGGCAGTGGGATGTTCTCTTAATGCTTAGGCTTTATGGAGCCGTTCTCTTTATGGAGAAAATACACAGCTTCTCCTCCTGGAGAAGGGGGGAGGTGTAGCTTAGTGGTTTGAGCATTAGCCTGCTAAACCCACGGTTATACGCTCAAGCCTCAAGGCAGCCATTTAGGGGTCTAGGGTAAATAGATAAAAAGGGGGGGAAAAGATAATCTGTCAGGGGAGTGCTTGGCCTTGCCAAGAAACTAGGGGATTAGATTTGAGTACCTCTTGAGGTCACTTCCAGCTCTGTGAGTTGTGTGGCTCCACATGATTATTTAGCAGGAGGGATAGCCCAGTGGCTTGCACACTGACCTACTTAAACCAGGGTTGTGAGCTAAACTCTTGAGGGGGCCATTTAGGGAGCTGGGACAAATAGATCACTTTTTTTAAAAAAGCAGGGGGATGGTGCCAAGAAGGCAGCAGAATGGACTCAATGACCTCCCAAGGTCCCTTCCAGTTCTATGAGGAGTGTATCTCCATATATTTATGGAAATTTTTACTCCTCTGCTGCCACTAGCTTAGTAACAGCTTGTATCCCTTTGTCTGTCCTTCAAGCTTATTTCAACAGGCGAAAGGTTTGAGAAGGTTTCAGGCAGACCTTAACTGGATTCAGCTGATCCTAATTGGCCTGTGGCAACTCCTTTTCAGCTGACAGGTACAGCAGGTTGTTACTCACCACCATGACACCCCCTGCTGGTCAGTCTAGGAAATTAGCTCTTCTTCAGCCTCTGAGCACCCTCTGCTGGCCTTTTCTGTCCCTTACCTGCCTCCTGTAAAGTATCGGAGGGGTAGCCGTGTTAGTCTGGATCTGTAACAGCAATGAAGGGTCCTGTGGCACCTTATAGACTTTTCTGTTAGTCTATAAGGTGCCACAGGACCCTTCGTTGCTGCCTTCTGTAAGTGTCTCCCCCTGTCCCTCCCATCCCACATTGCCTGTTCCCTCATGGTACCATCCAGTGGCAGTTCCCCCACACTCTGGAGTCCTTCCCTCCTAGGAAACCCCACCCCTCTATACTCACCTTGCCTCAGTGACTCACTGCCAGTCTGCATCCGGCCCCTGCCTCAGGGACAAACTGCAGTCTGAAACACCCATTCATTATTGGCAAGGAGGTGTGGACCTATGCTGGCTGTTTCCCCACAGCCCTAGCCTGCCTCAGGACCTGAAAGCAAGGCCTTAGCCTGTGTGTTTACCTGGCAAGAGCTCCCCAGCTATACTCGCCCTTCCCCAGCACTGCTCTGTTTCAGGTACCCTCTCTAGCTTCCCAGGTAGTCAGGTCCTTCATGTTCCACAGCTGGAGCAAGAGTGTATGAGTTCTTCTTTTCCAGAAGCCCTTCTTACAGGGCCTAGCCAGGCTATGTTTAGCTGTCTCTAGCCCTCTTCTGATTAGGTCCCAGTCCCAGCCTCCACCCAGGGCTGCTTTAATCCCTTATGGACCAGTACAGGGCAACCATGCCAGCACAACAGGGAAGAGGCCTTTAGCATTCTAGAACTTACATATCTGCCTTCCCATACCCTCTCAAAGTTGGCTGGCCTGATTTTGTCACAGTCTTGGTAGTTACTCGATAACAAATAGGACATCTTCATGTCACCCTCCTATTTGTGAGTCCGTTGATGGCTATCAGCCCAATTCTGGAGCCACAGATCTTAGTAGGTGATGGAGGGATGAGGGGCAGTTTTTGACACTCTTTTCCCCTCCGCCTCTCCTTGTCTGCTCTGTGGTGGGACCTCTCAGATTGCGCCACCCTCTCTTGGATTACCGTTCTCCACTGGGCATGGTCTTGGGCAAGGTTCTCCCAAGTGTTGACACCAATACTGTATTTCTTCATGTGTGCCTTCAGCATATCCTTATATCGCTTCTGCTGGCCCCCAATGCTCCTCTGTCCTTCCTCCGACTCAGAAAACAGAATCTGTTTGGGGAGGCATTGCGGTTTGTCACAGTATCTACATACAGTATATCAATAATGTAATGGTTAAATACATTACAACAATTTTATAAATAACCCAGAAACATATACTACAAATCTATGAAATTTACAGTCCAGGTTAAAGAAAGCTAAACATTACGGTATGGAAATGCCATTCAGGCATCCACACTATTCCATCTTTAACAATCAGTTTAACCTAATCCAGGTTCAGGAAAGTTAAAATGTCCTAGTCATAATTGTATATTGTGAATTGCATAGTGTGAGTAGAATCAAAGTAATCAATAAATGCTGAATTGCTTAAGGGTCCCATTTAGAAATTAATTTTATCTAATAAACTAAGATTTTTTTTAGGAAATTTGTAGAAATTTCATTCTGTATTCAAAGAGAACATGTTGTAACTTATGTGTATTTTTCACACATAGTAATTAAAAGGCTGAATCCCTGCTTGAAGGACCAAGCAACTCACCTTTAACTGAGGAGTCACATAAAGCTCTTTTATAATATGTTCAACTAGTTAGATGATTGAAAAAAGGCAGTTAAATGGCTATAAAGCTGATGTTATATAGTATGGAAATAGTACGTACAGCATAAATTAACTAAATATTTTTCAGCCCAAAGGATCTCAGGGCTTTTCCAAATCTATTAACCCAGGATTTGAGGTATGTCTCTGTAAATCTGTGTTTTGTCCTACAATCTTGTATGTTTGTCGTCCATTCATTTTTGTGTCATTGTTACTGATTATGACTTAGTGTATTTTTAAAATTCATCACAGATGTCTAGAACATTAGGCAAGCAATCTAGTAGTTTGAAAAACAAAATAAAATAAATAAATATGGGGCAAATGGGTTATTATCACCTTCCAACAAACCCATTTCAGCTTCTGTCAGCAAAAGAGACACCAGAACTCATGCTGTTTTCCTTAATGAGAAAGAATCTCAACAGCATATCCGATGTTCATCGTGACAAAGCAAGTGACGAACTGTGACCATACTTTTTCCTATTTTAAAAAATTTTTCCTACTCTTACTAACTTCCCCAACCCAGTCATTCTTCACTCTGTTTACCTCTCATTAAAAACCAGCAATAATTCTTCATCATGTTCACATACTTATAAGTTCTATCCCCATGTGTTCACTGGTTTT
Organism: Carettochelys insculpta; assembly: GCF_033958435.1. Taxonomy (NCBI): domain Eukaryota; kingdom Metazoa; phylum Chordata; order Testudines; family Carettochelyidae; genus Carettochelys; species Carettochelys insculpta. The sequence goes on along the minus strand of NC_134139.1, from coordinate 178,474,857 downwards.
GTTTCTTATCCGGGCAGCTGCAGGGGGCAACAAATTTGCTGGCCCATAGACATGGTGAGGTGGGCCAAGATCTGCTCTTGCAGAAGGGGCAGGGTTGGAGGGGGCAGCCAGCCCTCAATGCTGCCCAGAACATGCCATGCTGCCCCTTCCAGGCAACCCAGTCAACAATTTAAAGGTACTTATGAGCATACTTAATTTTACTCACTGGGGGTAGTCCTGGCACAGCTCAGTATATAAAGTTAAAAATGTGCATAAATCTTTACACGACTGGGGCATTATATGACCCCAGCTATGACTGGGTCTCCATTGTTCTGGGAATTCTGTAAAAGAGTTAAGAGACAGTCCATGACTCACAGGATACACTTGTACAGAATACCCAGAACAATGGAGGCCCAGTCATAGCTGGGGTCTTTTGCACTGCACCATGATAAATGTTTACTATTAAAAATAATAGTATTATGACATCTTTGTTTTTAAATCAATTCACAGTATTACTAATGGAGTGATCTTTACACCCACAGTATTAAGCAGACACACTGATTTTTCAATTATTTTGTCATATGCCACAAGATGGGTGTCACAGCATGGCTGTTCCCTGTGCATCAATTAAATTCATTGCCCCTGGACCAGAGAAAGTGAGCCCCATCCAGCCAATTAAAGATGATGGGGCTATGTCTATAGAGGGCTGGTAGTGGGCAGCTGGTGGGGATTGGACTGTGCCCTGGGGAGGAGAGAACCACACTGGAGTAGAACTAGATTTTGTGGTAGGTCCTGGAGCAAGCAACTCAGGATGTAGCCCTGCTGTGAGCCGTTGCTTCAAAATAAGACAGGAGAGATGACCCAGGCTTTGTCTACACTAGAGTCCTTTTAGTGACATGGTTACACTTTTGCTGACAAAATACTTTCATCCCTAGTGAGCTTCATGTTGTTGACAGAAAAGCTTTCCTGCCAACAACATGCCATTTACACTTGCACTTGCCACAGCAAAACCTTTGTCCTTAGTGGGGGTGGTGTTTAAGCACCCGTGAGCACCAAAAGTTGTTGTTCAATTCCAAGTGTAGACACAGCGTGAGACAGGGAAATTGCCAGGAACTGACAAAGTGAGCCTTTGTACACAAAAGCTTATGCTCCAAAATATCTGTTAGTCCGTAAGATGCCACAGGACTCTTGTTGTCAGGAACTGGAGTGCCAGATACCCTTGGGAAAAATAGGCCTAAAGCCTGTTAAAAAATATGAACCTTTGAGCAAACAAGTGGACATAACAACACATGCTTTGAAGCTGGGGAGACACTTGACCTGGGGACAGTGGCACATTTATTGGGGAAAATGTGAGAAGGAAAAAGAACTTGGGCTTTGAAGGGTAATTAAAACACTTTTTAACATATTACAGTTTCTCTCATACCATATGTAATCTGAGTTCATAGAGTTACCAAGTGTATAGTTTTCAACCAGAACACCCAGTTGAAAAGGAACTATGATGGTTCCAGCCAGCACCACTGACCAAGCTGTTAGAAGTCTATTGGCAGTGCAGCAGGGACAGCAGATTCCCTGTCCAGCCCCACATGGCTCCCAGAAAGTGGTCAGCATATCTGACTTCTAGGCAAAGGGGCAGCTAGGAGAGCCCTGCACACTGCTCCTACCTGCTAACTCAACCTCAAGTGCCAGCTCCACAAATTCCATTGGTCACCACAGCCAAGAGGCGTTGGGGGGGGCAGTGCCTGTAGGTGGAGAGAAGTGTGAGGAGCCACCTGGCTGCCTCCCACCAAGAGCTGGAGGGGCATGTCACCATTTCCCACAAGCCAGCTGAGGTCAGTCCCACCTGAGCCTGCACTCTGAGCCCCTCCTGTGCCCTGACAGCCTTCTCCAGGTCAGAACCCTATCCCACACCCTGAACCCTTAATTTCTGGCTGCAGCCTAGAGCCCACACCCTCAGCTTAGAGCCCATATCCCCTTCCACATCCTAACCCACTACTTCAGCCTGCAGCCCCGTCTCTCACTCCAAACCCCTTGGCCACACCCCAAAGCCACCTCCCTGTACCCCAGTCCTGCAATTCCCTCATCACCCTCCTGTACCTAACCTTCTGCCATGAATCTGCATCCTCAGTCCTAGCCTGCTCCTGCACCCTACCTCTTGCCCAGACCCCACACCTCCACCTTGCTTCTGCATTCTTCCTCCCTCCCAGACCCCCACCTCCTGTGCAGACCTCACACCCTTACCCCACTCTTTCATTTTACCTCCCATCCAGAACTCCACCTTGCTTCTGCACCTTACTGCCTGCCCATATCATGAACTTCCACTCCGCTCCTGTAGCCTCCCTGCCACCCACACTATCCACCTCCACACTGCTTCTGGAGACAAGCCATAGGGCCAAAGGGAATGCAAATAGGTGCTAATTCACAGAAAATCTCATTAGCTTCATTGATTCTCTTTCAGTAGTGGTTTTTACCTGTTTGAGAGAGATTATTTACCAGGCTACAAATGAATAAAGTCCTGCAAATCTGAGGATACCTCTGTTATATCCATGGGTATCTGCTTCCATGAATGTCGATGCAGATATCCACAGCTCAAAGAGGACATCTGCATCCATGGATGTCACTACAGACATCCATGGCTCAATTGTACACATGCAGATGCAGATACAGTAGGGTCTCAGCATTTGCGAACTAATGGTTCACAAATTCAATTATTCATGAGCGGACGCAAGTGGCTGCTTTCCCTGGGGCCCTAGGCAGGAGTGCTGGCAGCCGCTGCTCCCCCCAGGACCCCAGGCAGGAGTGCCGCAGCCGCCACTTCCCCAGGGCTCTGGGCAGAGCAGCTGCCATATTCGCGAAATTCAACATTTGCGAGGGTTCTCAACACGGAACCCTCCCGAATGTTGAGACCCTATTGTACAACTTTTATATACTCGCAGGGCACTACAAATAAAGCTAGCCATTAAGTACCTAACATGTAGGTGGAAAAATGAACAGTTCAATATGTTCCACAAAAATTTATGTAGCACAATACACTTTATATCAGAGAGGCATGATATTGTTCGTCACTGTTTTGTCAGCTCTTGCAATTTAATTATCAGCCTTGTGATATTCAGTTTTTTAAGCCTTAGTTCCCAGAATCCAATATTTATATGAGACTCTCAGCTTTTATTTTTTCAAAAGTAATTTTCTAGTTCTTATGCTTCTGTAGAAGAGGTTTAAACTTGAACCCTAACACCCAAAAACCAAAAGGATCCCAACTTTTGTTATGTTTAAAGCTATCTCATGATTTCTGAGGGCCTGACTGGTGGTTTCTGAATGCTTGGGAATGGTTTCTGAATGCTGTTACATGGATTCTGTTGGCCTTAAAAAAATCATATTCCTGACTAAAAATGCTGTTCTTTCAGTAATTCTATATTTAAATATGATTATACAAATGTACTTGCTTCTAAGATTCCAGTAAAGGAAGGAAATTAGCTAATAAGCCTGTTGCTTATTGTGCATTGGCATTTTATCAGTTTCTTTGCTTCCTTTTTTTTTTTTTAAAATCAGTTCAATTGATCTCTCCCACAGGTATGAGAAGAATTCACACGTATGCCTTTTCTCATGCTCTTCCGTAGGGTATGTACTTATAAAAGTAGCAACAAAGGCAGCAATCAGGCACATGCACAGAGTGTACAGGAGAGCTGGGACCGATCTTTTTTTTTTTTGCGCTGTTGAGCTGTCAAAATCCAAATGTTCCTTCTGAACAATAACAGGGGGAAGGTTATTCAAAGGCTGAATGGATGGATTTTGCTCTTAAGTATCAGAGGGGTAGCTGTGATAGCCTGTATCCACAGAAACAATGAGGAGCCCTGTGGCACCTTACGGACTAACAGATATTTTGGAGCATAAGCTTTTGTGGGCAAAACCCACTTCATCGGATGTAATGTAGTGGAGATTTCAGAGGCAGGTCTAATTATACAGGCTTATGAAAAGGAGGGAGTCTCTGGCCTTCCTCTTGATTGGGACTCCCTCCTTTTCAGGAAATTACAATCTTTCTTTTAGGTCACTTTTACAACGTTCTTAATTAGCATGTTAATATGTTGTTATATTTGCATGGTAATATTTGCACTGGATTTTGACCTTTTTTTCAAAGCTCTTCTTTCGTAATACCTGTAATACCCTTCACAATTTGCAGTTCTTGTTGGGCAGTGATAAACACGTTGCACCTTGTTAGCTGTTTCGTTAGTTGCTAGAACAGATTATCATAATGATCCCTTCTGACTTATTATCTGTGGATCTATGTTTTCATGTACACCAGTACAAAGTGAGTGGAAGAACTTACTACACTCCTCACAACTGCTCGTAGTGTTTCACATTACAAACAATGGAAGTTGATGAGCAATTGGGCCTCTCAACTTCTGCTAATTTCATAATAAAGTAATATTTTTATTAATCAAATAGGGAAAGGACAAAAAATGAAGGTACAAAGTATTTTCCAGCTTCTGAGAGGACAGCTAAAAAGGAAATTGGAAAAAATCCTTAAAAATTAGTCTTGCAACTTAGTCCAGTGAAACAAAATTGAGAATGCAGACAGCAGGGTTAGAATTTGTGTTCTTATATAATAGAATGTGACATATATTCTATAGGAAGTAGAGGAAATGTTATTCCCTCACACTATAAAGAAATTTCAAAGTGCACATATGTTAAATATGCACCACACAGATACATTGTTTATAAATGCATAATATTTTTACTTATACGATTCCAGTGCTAGGTTTTTTGCAGAAAAACAGAAGAAGGTACAATTCCTGCCTCATAGGCCGTGGTCATACTAGCCCCTCCTTTTGGAGGGGCTATGGTAATGTGGCACTTTGGAAAATGTTAATGAGGCGCTACCATGAATATGCAGCGCCTCTTTAGCATAACAGTGGCTGCACGTGCTTTGAAATGCCTAGTTTTGAAACACATGCTGCCTATGTAGATGGGGGCCTTTTGAAACGACCTCCCCAATTTCAAAAGCCCCTTCTTCCTAAAACCAAATGGGAAGAAGGGGCTTTTGAAATCAGGGAGCCGCTTCAAAAAGCCACCAGCTACACAGGCAGTGTGTGTTTTGAAACCAGCAGTTTCGAAGAGTGCGTTGCCACTGTTATGTTAATAAGGCACTGCATATTCATGATAGCACCTCATTAGCATATTCCACAGTGCTATATTACCATAGCTCCTCCTTTTGGCCACAGCCATAGAGTGTAGAAGACTTCTGAAGACATGGGTTGTATCTACAAAAGCTCATGATCTAATAAATTTGTTAGTCTTCAAGTCCTACAGGACTCCTTGTTATTTGTATAGTATAAAAGAACAATATTAAATCAGCAACTGTACCTTTATATCAGAAACCAAGATACTTAGAGGGTACTGGATGGTGTGCTAAATGAAATGTAGCTATAACTGTTAAGGTCTGTGACGTATTATATGTGGCTTATGCTGTTATATCTATTCCAAGATGCATTCAATTAAAGAACTCATCTCTGATGTATTCTAGCATGCTCTTGGGAACTAATCCAATGTCTTCAGCTATCTATTTTACATGAAACCAATTATTGTAATGTCTCTAACGTCTAAGTGGTATTGTCGTGAGTGCCATTTTAGTATTGCCTTGAGTATTTATTTCTGTTATATCTATCTACTATTCAAATTTATTATGCTTTCAAGAATATTCTCTCCACAGGGTCACATTAGCATTTATATATCCCTCAGACAGACAGTCAAGTGAAGTTTAATAACAGATAAATAATCAGCTGACTTAACTCAGTGTTCTCCACTTTAATTTTCATACAATGACCTCTAACTGGTGGCTTAACCTTCCCCTGTCCTCATCATAATTTATCTATGAAAGCCTATATGAATTATTTACATATAATCTTCCAGCTTTCCCTTCTGATGTATGGACCATGTTGATTCATCCCTTCTAAAGAACCACACTTTGGCAAAATCTGAGAGGGAGTATGATCTAATAGTTAAAGCACAATTGTGGGAGTCCACAGATGTGAGTTCTGTTCCTGGTTATTATAATTCATTTCTTTGCAGTACTACTCAAAAGCACCAACTGAATTAGAACCTCACTTCTGCGACACTCTGACCAAGTGCCTTTGCTTAAGACATTTCTCATCTCTGTGTTTCAGTTTCTCCTTTTGTACTCTGGGGATAATTATCAACTACAAGAGTGTTCAGAGAGCTCCTTCATTAATGTTTATTTCCTAGAGCAGGTATAGAGCCTGCAAAAGTAGCTTACAGTTACTTTTGCAGGCCCCAAACTTACATATATGAGAGTTCAATGCAACTGGGTTGTACAGGTGTCTGTCAAAGGCACTCATCTTAGGCTCTGGGCTCCTTTTCCATCACCTCTCTTGAGGTGGAGACCTGCCTTTCTCTCCTGACTGGGAGTTTTTCAGTCTACATAATTCCCTGCCTACACAATAATACCCCCAGAAAGGTAAACTGCCTAAACAGGCTAGCACTGCGCTTTGCTTTCTCTTGGGAGGCCATGAACAGCTGTAATTTCCAGCAGTTGAAACAGCTCCTCGCTCTTTCAAAGCAAACGCACCTCCCTGCACCCCAGGTACATTGCAAAAGTACTGTAACTTGATTCTTCTTATTAAATGCTGATGTGGGGGATCCACGTCCCCTCCTCCCTGTCAGCTATTACAGCGTTTCCCAGCCTTTCCAGTAATACAGCAGACTTCAATGAGACAGACATTTCCACAGCACACCCACTTTTTTCAGCTGAATCGATTTCTCATAAACATCATATATACTTACCTTTACTATGGTTACAGTTTTACTAGCAAGGTTTGCAACATAGTAATGTACAGAAGAAGCTAAATAAGGCTCAAATGCATTAATGTTTCAAGTCCATCACAGAATACACAGTCTTGGACAGTGAGCATAGACACATTTTCAAAACCTGCTCAAGGCCATGCTAGGGATGTTGAATAAACAAGTAACCACTGAAAACAGCTCCCCTCCCCGCCAGCCCATTGGAGCCAGGATGCAACATTTAAACTACAACCCAGCTCCAACAGACTCCAGCCCTCTTGTCACAGCAGGGACTGGGGGTACGCTCCCTGCCAGCTCCTTTGGGCCAGGAAGCAACATTTCAGCTGTCTTCCAGTGCTGATGGTGTCCTGTGGGGTCAGCATTTCCCCTCATGGTAGCTCTGTAAAGAGCTACTGCAGGGGAGAATTGATGACCCCTGCACCAGCTGGGACTCAGGAAGCCTTGCAGCTTTAGCCCCAGCTGGTGTGGGGTCATCAGCGCCCACTTCACACCCCGGTGGCTCTGCAAAGAGCCACAGTGAGGGAAAATTGGTAAAATTGGTAAAATTTCATGGCATACTAGGACAGTTCTCCTGGCACACCATTGTTTATTTGACTTTTCAATTAGAGTTGGATTTCCACATAAGCAATTTCCATCAAGTTTTAGCATTTGTTTGGGAAGAGATATTAGGACCATTAAGATGCAGCCCTTATCTTAATCTGGCCCAAATCACTGCTTGGGATAGATAAACCCATGATGGGAGATTTCAGTGGAAGACTGCAGAAGGCGGCATCGGGGCAAGGGGTGAGGATTTCCAATCCTTTCAGTGCTGTACTTCTCAAGGGGGGCTTATAAGTTATAAGCTCTGAAAATCCTGTTTACAGAGTGGGGTATTAGATTGGTGGCAGGTTGGAAGGTTTGGCAGTGGGCTTGGCATAGTGTGTATGGGCTGTGGCAGGGGGCATGGAGTCTGGGGATGAGGGGTTTGGGCTGCAGACTGCCCTGCGGAGAGAGGACTTTTCCCCACCCCTCAGCCTTCTGTTACAGCAGCCCCTCAGGACCAAGTAAGTGGTGCCTCTCCATGTTGCAGCAGCTCCAGTTAGCATGGTTGAGGACGGGGCACCTATTGGCAACTCTTGGTTGGAACTGGTGAATAGAGGCACTTCTCCCCTGATGGGGGTAGTGTCAGGGTTTGGGGTGAGACATTCCTCCCCACTCCAGCCCTAAGCCCCTGTGCACAGATGAATAGGCAGTGCATGGGACTGAATAGGATGCTGCACAGTCGCATGGTTGTGCAGTTTAGGGGGAAATTAGAGCATCATGTGATTAATTCCTTGTTTTTTACATTGCCAGGAGAGCTCTTCCCAGTGATAAAGCACAATTACACTGTTCACATGACAGTGCTGTGGCAGCAGCACTGCTTCAGCCATGCTGTAAGAGGGCAGAGGAGACATGATCTGTGAGGTTCGGGTATAACTGGCCCTTCCAGCACTGCAAGCAGCCTCAGTAGGCAGGGTGGGAAATCCTGGGCAAAGTAACCTTGCTGGCGTCATGTGGAACACTGGTGTTCCTTACCCCTTTTAGGGCTTCTTAGAAGTGCTTTCACTCTCCATTAGATGGGTGTGCTCTGATCCCATTTTGGCTCCATCTTAACAAAATGGTCAGCCCCTTTCCCAGCTATAGCTTTGTATCTGGAGGAGGGGGGGCCGGTTCTATTCACTGAGATGTCAGGTTGGGGTAGGGTGACTGTCCATCCTGTTTTAGCCAGGACTGTCCCTCTTTTAGCTCCCTAGAGAGTGTTCTGACTTTAAAAAAAAAAGAAAAAAAAGAAAAAAAGAAAAGGTTAATTGTCCCGTCTATTGCAAAGCAGGGACCTGAATTTCAGAGAGACAGCTCTTTAAAATGCAGGGTCTGTCTGTTTAAAGAGCCAGCTGGAGGAGGTGTGCAGGCTCTTTAAACAGACTGTTTAAACATGCTTTTGCTAGCAGCCCCCAGGGCAATGGTGGGGGCGGAATGGAGGAGAGGCTCAGCAGCCACAGTCAGGTTACATACATCACGCTCTTTGCTCCCAGTGCCTGAGAAAGACAGGGGAGGCTTCCCCCCCCAAACGCTGATGTCAGGTAATAGGATTAGGATAGGGAGAGCAGGGCCCTATGGCAGGGAGTGGGAGGCAGCCACTCAGGGGAAAAGGGGGACAGCTGTTGGGGGGTTGCGCTTATCTTGGTAGGCCACAGGCAGCACAAACAGGAAAGTCTCTGAAATAAAGGGCAGCTTGGCCCACGTCAGGGATGAGATGGGGGATCATGGGTTTGGAGGAGTCCCATGAAGGGTGGGGAACAGGGCTCAAGAGGCAGCAGAGACAGAAAGAAGGGGACAAGGAAGGTGAATCATGGTGGGGGGCTGGTAGGGCTGGATTAACTCTTCTGGAGGCCAGGGCTGTTAGATTTTGTGGAGAACCCTAGGATCTGGGGTGAGCACAAAAATAATTGGTTCAGAATATAGGAGGAGGGTCCTTCAGGCTAGGTCAGAAGGGTGGGGTGTGAGCTGGAGTGAGGGTGCTCCAGCTAGGAGTGCATGCCCTGGGGTATAGCCTGGGATGAAGGGTTTGGGGTGCAGCAAGAGCTGGTCCAAGCTGGGGTCCAGGGGGTTGAAGTGTGGGAGGGGGATTAGCCTGGCCCACTGATGGATGGGGGCAAAGGAGGCAAATGCCCAAGACCCAAGGTAATTTAAAAGGGCCTGGGACCCCCTAGACCCTTTTAAATTGCTCAGGCAGGTATTGCAGGTGGAATCCTCCCTTTGGGGGGCCTAACTCCCTGCTTCATTCTTTCTGTCTGTGCCTTCCCTCAAAGGCCAGAGTCACAGCCCCCCATCTTTTGAGAGGAGGTGGAAAAAGGCAAGGTAGTGGGAGATATAGGATGCGGGAAGAGAGTTTGGCTGCTTCATTTAGCGTAGGTGTGAATGGTTTAGAAGGGGGAAAATTCTTGTTATAACATAATCTTTAGAAGTTTCGTAGCTATCTGAAACTGATCAATAATTTTAAAAAAATCTGTGTTACTTTACTAATTGATGCATGCATGGCAAATTAAAAACTGGAAGAACTTTACCATAGATCCTGTTTATTTGACTTTTCAATTAGAGTTGGATTTCCACATAAGCAATTTCCATCAAGTTTTAGCATTTGTTTGGGAAGAGGTATTAGGACCATTAAGATGCAGCCCTTATCTTAATCTGGCCCAAGTCACTGGTTGGGAAAGATAAACCCATGATGGGAGATTTCACTGAAGGACTGCAGGAGGCAGCATCAGGGCAAGGGATGAGGAGTTCTTTCAGCGCTGTACTTCTCATGGGGGGCTTAGAAGTTACAAGCTCGGAAAATCCTGTTTCCAGAGTGGGGTAATAGAATGTAGTGTACAGACTGGTGGCAGGTTGGAAAGTTTGGCAATGGGCTTGACATAGTGTGTACGGCTATTAGAAGGTACGATGTTTTGTGTTGAATACTCTGAGGTATTTAAACGTGTCAGGCATGGAATAATAATAGCTTTGAACGCTAGGGGTATAATTTGTCTGTTGTAAATCCACTGATTCCAGCGAAATTAAATGGGGTGGGATGGGAGAACTGGTATAATTTGTTTCAATCTCTTTTTACACTGCTGAAAAAATAGCAAATGGCTGACATTGTTCCAGAACCCAGCTGCACTCCCAGCCTCCTGTCCTGACTCCTGCCCTGCTGCACACACACCTAGCCCTGATTTCCAGCAGCTCACCCACATACCCCAGCCCTTCCCCACATGCCCCCAGCCCCCTGCTCTGGCTCCTGCACCACTCTCTCTCACTACCAGCCCTCACACTACCTGCCCACACTCCGGAGGGCAGCAAGATGAGGACAAGGCAGGCACTTCTATAGAGCAATAACCACTTAACTGTAAGTATATATTTTTAATTGTTACCTATTTTGTTATAATAATGCGGTATATATTTTAAATGGGTGCTCAGTCAGCTTAATGTTGTTTTGAATGTTTGCACTGCATAGTTCTGATGGATTGCCATTGGACTCATGTAACTCCAAGCAATTTTACTAGCTGTCCTGTATTTCACACACAGAAATATGGTCACTTTAGGTTGGGGTGCCACAATTTTCTGATTTGTTCTGAAACAATTAATTTGTAGGCCTCATTGACAATAGTAACCCCTCCCCCTCTATGATTCCCCATTTTATATATAAACCTTAATTAGCATTAGAACTTCTGCATCAGCCGTGTCCCATTTTATCTGAGCCCCCCCAAATCCTCTCATACTTTTCACAGGAGAGCTTAAACTTTTGAAACAAACCTTGTCTGCATCATTCAGAATCTTTACAGTCCTATCTGCAAAGTTAGAGGGAAAGTTTCAAAATCTTTGTCCCTGACAGTAGTGGGGGCAAGATACCACATTATGTCCATCAGCTTGTTTAAGACGCACCCTGTTTCTAAGGCAGTGGTTTTTAATCTGTGCTCCTTGGACTTTAGAGGGTGTGCAGATTCTAAGATTTTGCAAGTGGGGTGCACCTCCATTAATTTTTTATGGGGTTTGTAAAAGAAAAAAGGTTGAAAACCACTGTTCTAAGGTAGTTAGAAGCACATCCATGTTATCAGCATTTTTGAATCTATGCTACCCACTGCTCATGCTGGTACTAGTCTCCACTCTTTTATTGACACTGCCTCTCCCAATTCACTCTGTTGCTCCCGATCTGCAAGCAGGTAGGATACCACTCCAGCTCTAATTTTCAGTCTGTCCACAATTCCTGTTTCAGTGCTACTTTTGATCCCAATGGAATATGATTGTTGCTTCTATCATCTTCTTCTCTCAGGTCTTTCTCCAAGGAGTTAGTTCCAAGATTTCTCCTGCCTGTAGACTGGATGTTCCCTACAAACATGGACCATCACTTTTTCTTGTACAGCAGATCTACTAGCTCAGTGGTTCTCAACCTCTTCACCATTGTGGGCAGTATATGTGGCTCTCTATGTATTATGTGAGCCACAGCCACACAATATATATACTGCCCTGAGTCTGTCACATCAGCTGCAGCAGCGTGCTGATTGTGCCACAAGCAGGCCACAGACAAAATCACTCTGCTAGCTGCACCCTGTTCCATTCTCTGGTACTGAGTTACCTTTTTTGCATAGCTCAAGCAACTGACCTTTCTTCAGCAGCTCAAATTTCATTTCTCTGTCTCTTAACTATTCCTTCCCCCCAAAAAAACACTATGATGAAACTTCTCCATGCTTTTCCCTTCTATGCTGCTTGCGTACACACCAGGGGCAGTTACAGCAATTCACACTGTTGTAGATTAGCCTCCCCTATCTCTCCTCTGGGATCCTTCAAGGGCACCCACTGTAGACTCCGGCTCTTCAGTTGCCACCTCTTTGGTAGAGACCTGCTTTTTTAATTTCTCACGACTGGGGTTTTCCAGGCTGCATAGGTTCCTGAACTATGCGACAATATTCCCAGAAAACCAGATGGCATAAACAGGTCAGTGTCTGCCCTTTGTTTTCCTTTCAAAGGCTATGAATTGCCATATTAGCCTGCAGTAACACGTTACCACACAGCCCTTTATAAGCAAACACATTTGTTCTTAAGAGTAACATATTACAAAGAAAATGTATTTTTAAAAAGTTCCTGTATGTATACTCAAAGCTTGCCAAAAGTCACCCATCAATCTTGTAGCGCTTCAGTTGGTCAAAGTCCTTCCAACCCTCCCAAGCGAAGACTAGGGTTCTCCTAGGATGGAAGGTCCTAACATTAATTGAATCAGAAAGAAAGCCCTGGGTAAGTTTAAACTACAGTTAATTAGCCCAAAGTCCTTTCTTGGTCTCTTAGACCAAATGTGAGCATTTGTAGATGGTGGTGCCGGCACTCTGGAGATGTTACAACCTGAGTGAATTTGCTTTATCTCCCTCTCTGTTCTTATTTCTGGGAGCAGCTGGGTTACCTTCCCCATGAAATAACCCAAAAATATTGCATGAAATTGCCTTATATGTCACACCTGAACCTCAGGCTACCAGAGGAACAGGGGGCTAGTCCAGATACAAAGGCCACAAGGAACAATTCTGGCAGTCACAGATAACTGGAGCACAGCTCTTCGCCTACAAGCTTCCTTTCCATTATCATGCTTCTGACACTGGATGCATCCGAGAGCTGGGTCTGCATCACCCTGGAACTCCCACACACTTCGGTTCTCAAGCAGACAGTTTGATGTCTTTAACTTTGCTTTGCACTTCTGGGACAACACAAAGCAGGCTTAGCAGGGGCTAGGCTCTCTCCCAGACTGCAAGGCAAAGAGGCACAGAGATTCCTTTCATTCTTTCTATTAGAAACAGATATTTTCCAACACACCAGGGAAAGACAGAGCCTCTTTTTAAGATGAACTAATGTAAGGTCTGAAAAATAATGCTATAAAAAGGAGCATTTTGATTTTCTATGAAAAAGCAGGGAGAGAGAGCACAGTGTTTCGAGCATTAGCCTGCTAAATCCAGGACTGTGAGCCCAGTCCAGAGGGGGCCATTTAGCAATCTGGGGTAAATAGATTTAAAAAAAAAGGGGTGCTTGGTTCTGCCAAGAGGGCAGGGCACTGGATTCAATGACCTCCTGAGATCCCTTCCAGTTCTATGCCATGTGTATCTCCATACATAACACAAAATAAATAACATAGAAAATCCCCTGACATCTTCCTTATGCAGGAGCTGCAACACAGCAGAGCTGCACTATAATTAAAGCTGGCTCGATTTTCCTGATTTAGGAGTTTACATTCTCAACCACCACGTTGCACTACCACTGATTTTTACACTGAATTTCGTCAGGCTGATGGTGAACTAGGAATTTTAGTGAAAACAACAATACATGTGCATTGAAATGAATGTATTATGCAAAGGAAAATTCTGGTGAAAAGCAAATTATTTGTTGAGTAGTTGACATTGTATAAACAAAAATAGAGACACTTTCCATGGCCCAAGGAAATTCCAATCTACAAGGCTGGTTCAAGCAAATTTGGAATCCCCTGAAAAGGCAAAGAATTGTATATGACCACCTTATCCACCAGCTCCAAAGTCCTATGCTGCATCAGGTGGGGAGAACTAGGCAAAATCTCTAGGACTTGTCTGTGTATGTTTGTGGAGTGAGTTAGGAGACTCACAGATGCTGACTCCAAGGGTAGAGAGGGAGGGGCAGAGCCTGGGTTTGTTAGGGGAAGAAATAGAGTTGGGGTGGGAAGAGGTGGGGTGGGGTTGGTAGTTTGGGGAAAGGGTAGGGCCTGGGACAGAGCATTGATTGAGCATTTGCATGGCAAGGAGGAAGCCAGTGCCTGTTAGGGGAGTAGTGAATAGAGAGGTCCTATAAAACCAGAAGCAGAGCAGAATCAATAGAGGGAATCAATATGTGGCCTGAGGGGTCCATCTTGTTTATTTCCATAGAGCTCTGACTCAGCATGACGCTTCTTGTGCTCTGCACCATATGCCGCTGAAGATGAGCAATAAGCATCACACTTTCAGTATTTTAGTCTGTCCCTTTCAGGCTGAGCCCTGGCTGACTCAGGGCCTCCTGCAGCTGCAGCTGTGGTAGCATTGCCTGAACATGCCCTGGCAATCTCAATCAACCAGTGCAGTTTATAAATATCATAGTCCAGCTCAAAGTCAAGACATCTTGAGGCAGAAGGCAGGAGAGAAAATTGGCATAATAAGTGTGTTTCAAAGGAGAGGTATGAATGCAGAGAAGGGTTTTGATGCACAAACAGCTGCTGCTTTTATTTGATTTTTATTGCCTCAGTGAGTCAAATCAAATACTGAAAGCAGTTCAGGAGGGTGGGACTTACTGAGAGAGTAGCTATTGTACCCTTTCTGTTGCTACCTTAAAGATATTAAGGACTACAGGAAGGACGTAAATCCCTTATTCTTAAGATGTGATCAGTAGGAACCAGATGGTATTTCTTCTAGGACCCTCTGGAGCATACAGGCTCTTCTAGGACTCAAGCCCTTCCTAGTGGAAGCATTTTAAACTCAGTGTCTTCTAGCAGTAGTGGGGTTCCATAAGTCTCTCTCCTAATGAATGGGGAATATATGTTACAGATATTTTGAAGCTGACCATGCTGCGGAAATAACTGCCTGAGAAAAAAGACACTGAACAGCAACTGGCATTTATTATGACCTGGTTTCTAAATTAATTAACATTTACTTAAATGTGTGTTTATATTTTTTTTTCAGAAAGATTCTGGAATTCATAATCTTTCATTAGTTCATCTGTAAAGATGAATTGCCAAATCATTAATATAAATGGAAAGTCCTGATTTCTGACTTCCCATCAAACTAGATTGCAGGAGGCATTCAAGATTAAAAAGGGGTAGGATATGATTTCTGTAAGAACAGTTTATTTGATTTTCACAGAATTTAGTTTTTTGACATCCCCATCTCCCTTATAGTTACTTGGAAACTCCAAGAAACTGTGAGATTTTTTCTAAAATTAAATTCTTCCTTAAAAATGCATCCACAGCTCCTGTTCCAGTAGCAAACAGAT